>NW_021604766.1:2300281-2314681 GCF_004785775.1 Grammomys surdaster
AGAAAGAAAGAAAGAAAGAAAGAAAGAAAGAAAGAAAGAAAGAAAGAGAGAGAGAAAGGAAGGAAGAAAGGAAAGAAAAAGAAAAAAACATTTTTTTCATGTATCAGAGATTAAAGGGAAAAAATAAGTCCAAAGAAATTAACAGTAGCATATTCAAGTGTGTGTTTTAGTGGTATGAATTGAAATACCAACCAGGATTTTGTCCCAAGCATGCCAAGTTCCTTAAACCTTTGTTTATTCCCCACAGTCTTCCAATATGAAATTAAATACATATCACCTAATTAGGGAAAAAAGCAATAAGATTCCAGTTACTTCTCTTCTATTATATTTGTGTACACTTGTTTATGAGGGAATATAGGTATGCATATGCCAGGGCATATGCTAATGTGTGGAGATCAGAGAATATCTTCCATGTTGATGTAGGCATGCAGGGATCGCAGATATACAGAAGAGTACTAGGCTTAAACAGCTTTAATGATCTAAACTCAGGACCTCGTGGCTATAAAGCAGGTCCTTGGCCTAGTTAGCCATCTTCTCTACCTTACTAAAGTCTTTTGTTTATAAGTAGTACTTGGGATTGAACCATGAGCCTTGTACATTCTAGATAAGACCTCTGCCACTGAGATATATCTTGAAACTTCTAATACATTCTTAAAGACATTGATACTGATTCTTTATTCCTTTACATTTTTTAGTACTTGAGTTGGAAAAACTATGATTTATAATTTACTGATTGCCTAAGTAGTTACAACTAGTTAAAATCATATGACATCTTCATCAAAAATAATCACAGATGTGACTATGCTTCCCATTCTCATATTTTAACTACTTATAACTGTTATTTTATTATTTTTCCTATTGATTATTTTATTTATTTACATTTCAAATATTGTCCCCCTTCCCAGACTTCCCTCTGTTAACCTTTATCCCATTCCCTTCACCTTTGCCTCTAAGAGGGTACTATCTCACCCACCCACTCCCAACACATCCCTCTAGCATCCTGCTACACTGGAGTAACAAGCTTACACAGGACTAAGCACCTCCTCTCCCATTGATTCCAGATAATGCCATCCTCTGCTACATATGTAGAGGGAGCCATGGACCCACTCATGTGTACTCTTTGGTTAGTGGTATCATATATTGAAATGTACATACTATTTTGAAATTTTATATCACCCCAGACTTCATTTTGTTTGTCTCTAACACATATGATATAATTTTAAGACATTTTCTGAGACAAAACTCTAATTTTTTTCCAAAGATATTAACAGTGGTCTTTTGTACATGTCAAACTGCATATGAATGTCTTTCAGCCTTAATCTGCTAACACATATCTGTAGGCATCATAATGTGCTGAAGAAATTATACTTCATATAGAATATCTTTCTTCAAAGAAATCTTCCATAACCATCTGCACTTTATATGTTTTCTCATGTTTCAAATTATTTTTTCACAATATTTCCCAAATGACCATGTACTTAGATTTATCAAGCTTTTATTCTTCCGTTTTCTACATGTTAGCAGCTTATTGTGTAACATTAACCATAGTAAATATAGAGTTTCATCTGGGGCTACTGTATTGTATAAGTCTAGATGGTTTCTTTCACCAATAGTTTCTAGCAAAGGGCTTGACACCTTTATTTCCCAGTGGCTTTCGACCACTCTTTAGCATCTGCTTGAATCTCTTAAGACTATTGTTGGCTTTTTGAAAGACATTGAAGGTGCCCATTACGGAACTTACTTCTGTATCTGACCCTTGACCAATTTTTATCTAGCTAGTTAAGTCAGGTTGTGAGGCTGTAGCTCGGGGGTGTGGATCCTGTTGGGTTGTGTTGTGGTTCCTGCGTGTCTCCTGCCCCAGGCAGTTGGAACTGCAGCTCCAGGGAGCACAAGCATGAGAATTTGACTGTGTTCCCTCCATGCAACGCCTGCGGATGCTGGGCTGAGAAGCCTTGGAGCTCTGCCTGGGATCATGGGGAAGTCTCAGCCTGAAGTCGCACGTGGGGTGGGGGGAGGCAGAGCTCCTGAGTGGGGATCTCTGGGTCGAAATGACTGACCAGGAGACTGGTGGTCTTTGTCTTTGGGCTCCCAGATGCTGCTTGGAGCCATGGAAGAACTGAGATGCAAGGGCATATGGGCTGTTCTGGCCCGCAGCAGAGAGGGATGAGTGGGAGAGCTCTGGTGGCTCTCCGCAGGGTGAGACTCTCGGTTACTGGCACTTACTTGGCTGGGTTGGCTTGCTTGTTTGAGTCAGTCTCCATTGTGGGAACGTAGAGAAGTCTTCTTGCAGGAGATTAAGCAGCGGTAGTTAAAGGCCTTTCCACGATTCCCCATGGCAGGGCCCCAAAGACATGAGGAAGTCAATGGTTTTTTAAAGGTTTATTGTCATGGTGGAAAGTGGATGAGCTGTACCCTTCCCGTTTCTCAGGGCAGACCTGAGTTAAATAGGGAGAGAGGAGGATCTAGGAAGAAATGCTTAATTGGTTATGCCTTCAGGTCCTTTGATATCTCATTAATATGGAGATCTCTTGAGGCCCTGAGGCCTGTAATCAAGCCCTTTACCAGTGCTAGGTGAGACAAACCTCTCTTTGGGAGGGGCTGTAGGGCCATTGCTCTACATGACTGAAAGGAGCAGATCAATGGAGGTCTTTTGCTGCGTATCAGGAGTCTGGAGTCTGGGAGTGTGGCAAAATGTATGTCCTCCCTTGCAGGGTCTCCAGCCATCTCTAGTCAGTGCTCCACCTGAAACCAAGCTATCCTTTCACGGTTCTACATCAGGTCTCCCAGAATTATCTTCTGCTGGATCACATAAACTGACTGGGGATCTAAACGTATGAAAAATTCTTGAAAAAACCTCTTTTAGCTCTGAGAGTGATTTGGAGCATCCAACACTCAGTTACTAGAACTAAGATGAAGAATAGCAGGGAGCATCAGTGAGTGATTCAGAGCATTGCTCTGGGAGACCTAGACAATAAGAAAGGAAAGTATTTAAGACTTCTGCTTCCACAAGCCTCATGTTTCCTTGTTTCCCAACCCTTTCTTAACAATATTGAATTACATCATTTCCTCTGTATTTTTGCAAGATACCATTCCTTCAATGCGCATTTTGGGACGTTCTAGAGCTTGATTCATTAAGTTGAGACATATTTACCTTAAAGTAAAATGTTTGAAAGAAAAAAAAATACTAGAATCAGTGTGACTAAGAATTGTGAGAAATCTGTTGCGAGCTAAAGTGGTTGTTGACAAGTGACATTTAAAAAGGCATCCCCACAGCTCTTGTAGATTTTAAAATAGAAACATCCTCATGAAATATTCTAAAGGCACATAGCTAAAATACTATGGAGGTTAGTTCAGGAACATGGTGGCTGCAGAGACATTTAAGTAAGTAAATATTAGTAGATATTCATAGATAATCTAATGTACAGAACACTGCCAAGTAAATTTCCTGACTAATGTAATATGAGTAGGGCATCTAAATTAACTAACAAATGTGTTCTTAGGAATTTGCAGTAGAGTGGGAAATCACTGTAAGTTAAGATTTATTTTGCCTTTCCATATACAGATCTAAAAAGATTAAAATATTAAATTCATGCAACAATAGAAAGGTAGAAATCATTCTAAATAAATTTAATATATGCTGTTTTCCCATATATTCACTAATGAGAATCATTTGTCTTGAAGTCACTTGCTGCTTTATCAATATGCCAAACAGAATGAGAAAGAGGATAGAAAACCTCCTATTAGATGTAGCCCTATCCCCAGTATCTCCTCTAATGAAATTTTTTTTCACATAGGTCCAAACCTAGACCTATGCCCACATTCAACCTCATTGGGAAAGGAGAGATGTGCTTCTCTATGAGTCTTTGAGGTGCCATACAAATAAAAACTCAGAATGAAGAATGAAAGATAACCAGAGTATTATCAAACAATAATCCTCAAATCATAAAAATATGAGTGAATCAATTAGGAAGCAATCATCTACTCAAAACTTCAAACTGCTTCACACACAGAGATAACTTATTAGTTTACATATACTGAAATCCTAAGGTGGGGGGTATGCCTTGTAGGCATAGTAAAATCCAGAATTCAATTATGCTAGTGAGAACTCATATTCTGTCCTGCCAACTTTCTGTTATCTTAAATGATCTCTTTATAATTAAGCCATGTTCCATTTTGTGGTGTTATCTTCCATCAAGTTTGTGTTCTGAGAAGAAGAGAAAAAAAGTTTTCACCTAAATTTGGAAATACTGTTCTTTCAATAGTAAGTTTATGTAGCTGTAGTATGGATATTAAGGTAATATACAAGGCATTGGTTTCAGTATTTTAAGAATATATAATCTGGGCCTGGACGATGAGTGGAAAGTTAAGAGTACTTGCTGCTCTTGTAGAGGACTTTGGTTGGGTTCACAGAATCACATGCTAACTAATAAATGTATGTAATTTCAATTCAATAGGATACAGCGCCTTTTTCTGTCAAGTTCAATGGGCAAACCACACATGTGGTTCACTTACATGTATGCGTGGAAAATACTCATATGCATAGCATGAAATAACAATAAAAATAAAAGAAGGTATACATATCAGAAAGAGGACATAGAAGTATTTGAGCTGGAACTGATGTGAATTTTCCCTTCTGATGACTAGTTTTCACAGCACCATATAGCTTTCCAATGAGGGAAGGAATCAAAATTCCTACTCAGCTATGATCTGTATAAAGCATATTGGTCACCAACATGGTAGGATAATCCTATTGGTGCGATAGTAGCAGTAAACTTACCATGAAAGTAGCTAACTGCTCTCTACTTTGAACAAGAGGGAAACAGTGCTTGGTACTGGAAACCTAGCTAACCTTCTGGTGCTACTAAAAAAAAAAATCATGATTATTAGAAGATAATATGTAACCACCAACTTACTAAAACATCATAATCCAGAAATATAATCTATAAAAAGCATTCTTCCTCATACCCACAGATGAATGTAGTCCTCACCTGTCGTCAAGAACATATTGCTTTGTGAAAGATAAAGACCACTGCAGAATACCACAACCAATCAATATGCTGAGTTGAACCTAGTCCAAATTGATACATCTATAAAACATTCCAGGAACTAAGACTCATGGAAAATTTCAGAAGAGGGAATAGATGTCTTGTAAAAGCAAAAACAGGGAATTTACTGTCAAATTGTTTCTCCTAGTAAAATCAGAAGCCATACATGCAAAGGCTCACTAACATTACAGCTCAAACATGAGCTGAAAAACGAAGACATTAAGAATCACACCAAACTGGCTGGGAAAAAGCCCATGAGGCTTCAACTCTACTCTGAAGTCGCAATGTTATTGTGCACTGTGCAATCCGTATATTATTCAAATTCTGATTTCTTTGCCCACATAACTGGTTGCAATTATGACATATATAATGCTTATACTAAGTATCTCCTGTCTCAATGTTGTGTAAACATTGCTCCCCATTTATTCTCTGATTTGTCAATAAATGCTGATAGGCAATGGTTCAACAGAGGTGCAAATAGGGCTGGAATTCTGATTCCAGCCAGGCAATGAGGAGAAAGAGGGAGAAAGACAGGATCTGCCAGGAGGAGAGGGTCAAGAACACACACCAGAGACAGCCAGATCAATACTAAAATATAAGTATCTCAGGGATTATGGCTAGGAGGTAGTCAAAATAGCTTTCAGGAAAGGAATCAATTCATAACTTCTCAAACACTGTGCTGTAAATTTAATCAAATAAATCTTAGTATCTTTATCTCATTTATTTGGGACTTAGCTGGGATAAAAAATTATCACTTTTAACATTGCACAAATAAGATACATGAACTCAGCTAATATTTAGGGATATATATTCTTATGCATGTATATAAGAATATAAATACATGTACTCATGTAATAACAATCAATTAATAAGAAAGGCCTTGAATCTGAACAAGAGTAGAGATGTAGGAATATTCAGTGTTTTTCTACCTTCCTATTGCTGTGACCATTTAATGCAGTTCCTCATGTTGTAGTAACTCGCAAACATAAAATTACTCCATTTCTACTTCATTACTATAATTTTGCTACTGAAATGAGCCATAAAGTAAATGTCCAACATGCAGGACATCTGACATGCAACCCCTGTGGGTGTAGTGACCCTTGGGTTGAGAACCACTGGTTTAGACACAAGAAAGAGAAGCAAGGATGGATTAATGAAAATACAACCTCAAATAGTAACAAAAAGAACAGAAGGCATGAACAGATATGTAAAAATGAATGCAGGGAAGTTTGGAGGAATACATAGATACACTTTAAAAATCAAATGCAAAATTAAAACACGTTTAAAACTAAGAGAATAATAGGGAGCCCTATCTTTTTTTTCTTCCATAAGTAGGAAGCTACAACAAAGAAATATGTGAATGATATGGAAAAACATTGCATTTCATTGATGGCAAGGTTTGTTAGTTTTTTACACCCAAATAGTATTTATTTCTCTAAGAATATAAAACAATATTTCTAAATATTTGTGGCTAATTTCTAAGGAATAATTGATGTAAACTCTAACAAAAATCTGTTTTATTTTAGATTGTACTTAAAATAATTACAATGTTGTTGGCATTCTTAAAGTTTAAAAATGCAATTTATTGCAAATAAAATTTTTAGTGCAGAACCCTCTTATATAAAAGTTTATTCTGTAAGAGAAAATTTTAATTGAAAAATACCTTCTTGTAAAATATGCATTTTGTCATCAATTTTCTGCAGCTAAGTCACGTGAGAAGTTGTTAAACCTTTTTATTCATTCTGCTTTTCAAACTCATTTAGCTTCAGATTAAAAAAAAGGGTTTCTGTCTCATATAATTAGTGACTATATTGTTTTTAATTTCTATCATTTATCAATAATAATAAAACCGCTTAAAATATTGTATGTGTAGTAGGAAGAAGAATGAGAGTAAGAATCCCTTTGGATTATTTCTATTTTCAAATAGTAACAGTAAAGTCTCATGCATTTGAACATTGTAGCTTTACAGTTTATAAAAGAAATATGGGAGAATTAATACTTTATAAGTGCTGTTTCTGTTACTTCAGCCTGATTAACTGAATTCAAAGAAATGAAAAGACTAGACTAAGTATTATTGACAACATTGGATTGAAGACATAATACTGAAAATTTCTCCAGTTGATAAAGGAAAATTGGTATCTTCTTCAGTTTGTATAAATTTGAAATCGATTAGCACTTCACATAGAATAGAGCCTCAAAAAATTGCAGAAGACATGTTTAGTTTGTATGGTAACAAAAAGAAAATACATATGATTCAATAAATTGTTTCGGATGAAAAAGTTTATCATTACATTTTATAACCAGAAAACCAGTTCATAATAGGCTATCTTCGAAGACTAAGAAGTAGCAATTTTTATGAATTAACTATCGGACTTGCATAATTATAACATAGGGGGTGTCATATATAGTGTATCTATGTTTCAACAAATAGATTGTGCTTTTCACTAACCACATGAAACTCATCAACTCTGTATTAGATGTAAGCACCTCCACACAGAGGCGTATAATGCTTTGACTTGATCTTTATAATAACTCCTATATTTCTTTTTTTTTTCACCTAATAGTGAAATATAATATAATAAGAACCGAGACAGTAATCCTATTTCCATTCCATTTAAAGTATAAAATATGTGTATATTTTACTTAATAATTATTCTAATGTCCTAGAAACAACTAGTTGACTGACACTGCAGCAATTAAGACATTGTATTCAAACCATACACAATCTTTATTGAGTCCAATGAAGTGTCAATACTTAAAATACTTTCTGTCCTACTTAGATAAATGGGGAAAACCCCGTTTCATGAATGGAATTCCATGAGAGAACTAACTATGCCTTCCTTTGGATTTATAAAATAGACCAATAATTCAAATTATTCTTTGTTTCATAATGTTTGAATTTTCTTTTCATCCATCGAGTAAATCTCCAAGTTTTATCCATGTTTGTTTCTAGGATAAATACATTGACTTATGTGGGACCACAGATAGTAAGAGGACACAGTAGAAATCATACAATTATTCTCTCTGAGATAATTTTTAATCATTACTACTCATGGTAATCAGTTCTATAATTCTTTGTGATACAAAAAAGTTAAGAATTTTAAAACTTATAACTATTATTCTCATACTTTGTGTTTTTTCAATAAAATGTTTATATTGTCAAAGCTTATCTATGCATAAGTAATAAGGATAGCATATACCAAGTTAAGATTCATATAAAACCTCAGGTGTGATCTTGATTTTGAACTTAAATAATTAGTAAATGAAATTAAATTTGTTAAAATAAGCTTCATAAAAGAGGCATACATTTCTAATCCTACCAGTGAAATTACAAGCAGTTTTTTTGTTCATTGATTAATTTGTATATACTAATTAGAAATTTTAGAATTTTAAAAATATTCCACAAAATATATAACATCATTATATATTTTAATAATAAGGTTTCTATTGAATCAATTGTGTATTTTTTATATATTTTATACAACTTTTTTTTTTCAGGGTGTGGGGCGATCTCAGTCTGGGGTCCCGTGGGGGCAGGGCTTTTGATTAGGGACTCCTGGACAAGAAGGCATGCGGGGGTGGGGGGGATCGACTGGTCTTAGACTTCTGAGAAACTAGGCTCCACTGGGAGCTGCAGAAGAGTTGAGACTGGGGACATATGGGCTGAACCGGCCAACAGTCCTGAGGGAAGAGAGAGAAGCCCGACAGTGCCCCCCCGGGTTGAGACTCCTGGTTACCAGGACTCTCGCTTGGCTGGCTCAGCTAGCTTGGTTGAATTGGTGACCTCCATGACAGGACAAAGTCTTCTAGCAGGAGATTAGGCAGCGGCAGCTCATTAGTCAAAGGCCTTCTCAATTGTTCCCCACGGCTGGGCCCCAAAGACACAAGGAAGTCCATGGTTTTAAAGGGTTTATTGTCATGGTGGAAAGTGGATGAATCTGGCTGTACTCTCTCATCTCTCTCAGTTCTGTCCTAAGAGAGGTGTCGCCATTCTCCTCAGCTTCCTCCAGCTTTTTCCTAATTCAATGACGGGGGCACCAGCTTCTGTCCGTTGGTTGGGTGTAAATATCTACATCTGACTTTCAGCTCCTTGTTGGGCCTTTTGGAGTGCAGCCATGATAGGCCCCTGTTTTTAAGCACACTGAAGTACAAGTAATAGTGTCAGGCCTTGGGGCCTCCCTCTGAGCGGGAACTCAATTTGGGCCTGTCACTGGACCTCCTTTTCTTTAGGCTCTTCTCCATTTTTGTTCCTGCAGTTCTTTCAGACAGAAACAATTTTGGATCAGAGATTTTTACTGTGGGATGGCAACCTCATCCTTCCACTAGGTGCCCTGTCTTTTTACTGTAGGAGCTTTCTACAAGTTCCCTCTACCCACTGTAGGGCATTTTATCTAAGGTCCCTCCCTTTGAATACTGAGAATCTTTCACCTCCCATGTCTCTGGGACATTTTAGAGGGTCCCCCAACATCCTACCTCATGAGTTTACCTTTGATATTTTATATTTTTCCTGTTACTTACAAGTTTTGAAATTATACTTTACACTGAAAATTGTGTAGCTATTTGTCTTCCTTTTAATCAGGTTTCTCACTACTCAATTCCATATAATAGAGGAATGTGGGACTGTGTTGTCAGAGACTGACTGTATCAGATAAGAAAATCAGTTTCAAAATTCTACTTTCTTTTATTCTCCTAATTATAGAGACCCACAGTTGTATATAAGTGGCTCCCATTCTTTGGACTATGCAGTCATTTTATACTAAGTACATGTTACAAGACAAATAATTTTGATATTGATATAACAGGAACTATTTCCAGTAAGCAGTTATGTATACTAGATTCTCGTTAATCTTGAATCTTGTGTGCTTCTATAAGTCACCTATGTTGTCATGACTTTGCCTCTAGAAATGTGAATTTTTAAATATTCTATTTCTTCCTTCTCCTAGTCTTACCCCTCCTCCTCCTCCTTCCCCGGCTCCTCCTCCTTCTTGCTTCCTTCTTTTATCCTTCTGTGTCTGAAAAACTGTTTCAGGAGTTATAGTGCTTTCTTCTTTGCAGAACATCATACCTGGTTCCTAGCATTCACAGCAGGAGGCTCATACCTCTAGCTCTCTAGCTCTAGCTCTAGGGAACCCAGTGCTCTCTCCTGCTATAGTGGGAACTTTCATGCATGTGACACACATAAATTCACATGGACACACACATATACAAAGTAAAAATAGAAACAGGTTACAATTTACTCCTAGAACACTCATGAAGCTAGAGAGGAAATGAGATCACAATTCAACTGATTTTGATGAGCTATTTTCTTTGCTATGAAGAATAAACTTATTTCTGTGCTCTCATTACATCTAAAGTATATAATAAATTATGTAACAAATTACCATTTACACTGTAAAAAAAGCAGCAATTTTATAATTATGTTTCTACCTTAACTCGTATCTTCCTGGTCATATCTCATGTTGATCTTGTTTCCATAGAGTGAGAAAGGGCCAAAGATCGTTTCCTATGCTACCTTTTGCTAAAATTGTCAACTTCTTACTCCTGAGTTTTTACTTTGGAAATTACTGACTAGCCATATACAAAAATCTATCTAACCTGATAGAGGTACCACAAGTAGAAAACATGTAAAAAATGTCAGATGGACAAGGAGAGGACATATGTATATGTATGCACACCTGTATTCATTTGTCAATATGTATGAATAAATGCACATAGATACAATCACATAGAAGCTCAAGGTCAGGAATCAGCCACTATCATTTGTCTACTCTTTTCACTGAAAGCAGGGTATTTTAATCAAAGCCAGAGCTCACCAATATGGTTCGTTTTGATGGCAACCTTACTTAGGGGATTCTTTTTGTCTGCTTTCCCTAGTTGGAATCACAGGTAGATGAACACAGCCAACAAAGCTAGACATGGGTTCTGAAGATAAGTGCTTTGGTCCTCAAAGACCAAAGTTGCACCAATAACCACTTGAACCACTGAACTATTTCCTCAGCCTCATTTGATTGCCTATTTATCTTTTTTTTGGGGGGGGGTGTTGAGGCAAGATTTTTCTGCATAGCCCTGGGTGTCTTAGAATTCAGTATGTAGACCAAGCTGGGTTTGAACTCACAGATATCCCCCAAAATCTGCCTCTTAAGTGTGGTGATTAAAGGTATATTTTATCATCATATTTTCATGATAAGATATTAAGATTTGGAAAATATAAGTTTCAAAAATATTAAGTGTGGATGGTATGGTACAATATACTGTATACACATACACATCAGTTGTCATTCTAGTATTTCAATTCTATTATTTAGTATAAATTTACCTAAATTGTTAGTGAACTATGACATGAACAAACAGAAGTCACATCTTCAGTCTCCATTATAGTTATACATAGAACATTCATCATAGATTTGCTCACTATACATTGTCCTCACAGGAAACAATTATTTGTTTTATAAACATCCTTATTAGAAAGATGTTCCATATTTAAATAAGGATGTGACCTTAGTTTTAAACTAAAGAATCTCTAATTGTTAAAAATTTAGCATATTTTTTCTTAAATTTTTTCTTCTTGCAGAAGTTAGTTTTGAATAATGACTAAAGGTAAAAATTACCTTCTCCAGCATCATAACTTGCTTCCCACAATGAACACTCAAATAAGAAAAATCATCCATCTGTTCAATTTCTTGGTTTACTATTTGATATAAGCAACTTTGTAGTCCTGATTTCTAAGCTTCTCTGTTTCCATAACACTCTAGACTTGTCAAATATTTTAAAGTTTGACACATTGTTGTCACCCAGATTATAATGAACAATCACAAAGAATCACCTAATGTTTTAAGTAAATGGGAATTATTCTGTTGGGTTGCATTCAAAGTTTCTTTTTTATTATTATGTTATTCCAGATAGTTTTAGGTAACTAAAATTTATTTGTAATTCTCCATTCTTAGTAATTATGTAAGAACAGAATGTTTTGTTAAGTTTCTGAATTAACATGGAATTTATGACGCTTCCTCTCCTTTCCCATTTATAAGGACTTTTGATGATCGAGTGTTCAGCATCCTTATATAGTTGCCACTTAACATTACCAGGAAAGCTAAATAAATGGTTTCTTGTGGTAGAAGTCATAATGAAGGATACTTCATTTTTAAAATATATTTTTCAGAATCACATTCCTAATATTTATTTCCAGCTTTTTCTTCTCTAAGGTCTATCTGAGGACTTGCAAAGCCTCATAATTCAACAGCATGTACAAGGCTAATCTTAATTTATTATACTATCTTATGTATGTGATTTATATCCAAGCTTATTTTAATAACATTTTAGATTCATTTGTTAATATTACTATTTTAATAAAGAAATAAATAAAATGCCAATTGATTGAAGAAAGAAGTGCCAGAAAGATGCAATAAGAAAGGCAATTTTAACAAAATGATTTCCATATGACAACATTTTGTCATAAAGCTATGGACAATGACAAGATGTCTCCAGAATAAGACAGTGAATATTGAACATAAATGATGAAAAAATGTCAGGAAAGAATAGAATAAAGTCACATAAATATGCAAAGGATGCGACTTAGACATGATACATGATGTTTAATCTGTATGAAAATAAGTAAATTTAAATAATTGATCTCCTTAGTAACATTAACAAAAACTTACTTAAAAAAAAAAAAACGTATGTGTCCTTTTTACATTCCCCCATCTCCTCTCTTCCCTAACTTCTTCATAACATCCCTTTCTAGGTTTAAGTCATAAACTTCCTCCATTGCTCTATACCTTCTTGCTATGAACATGGAACCACTGATGTACTTCCATGGTCTCTTAGATAAGCATAATAAAGGGATACACTAAATGTTATCCCCAATCACTTCATTCTTTGCACAAAGCCAAATGTATGTGTACTCACTAACAGACAATCATACTCATAAGTAAAAGTAATTAAATTTTTGAAAAAGAAAATGAAGGTAATTTATGTTTACATATATATATATATATAATATTTTAAGATATTATTAAGTACTATTCACAGTGTCATAACTAATCTCAGCCATCCTGCTTTGTCTCTTATGACCATCCTTTTGTGTAGGATATGTGTGCCATTTAAACACCACAATTTTTGCAGTTATCTCATCCATCACACTGAAGTATAGTAACTGTTTTCAAGAATCTAATATTTCAAAATGTTGTAATTTCAGAGTAAATACACATTGTGTCATATTGTATTATAAGAAAGAGATACTTATAGTAAAATGTTTTTTGAAGGAGAGAAAAACAAATTCCAATAATCTTTAATATTATTAATTATTTATCTCTTATAATATCTAGATAAGAATTTACATTATATCATTAGTTTGTATCTGCAAGAATAAAATTGTACAAAGCAGGGTTTATTAAAGTCTAGGCTTTCAGGCACCTAAACAGTTTGTTGAATAACAACCTCCGTGATGTTACTCCTATACATTATTTTACCCCTAAGACATTCAACTGATTGTCCTAAGCCCCCAAATCTGTTCAATTAAATACAAAATGTATTTTGACATTATGTTTTCAACACCTGCACTGATATCGAAACAAACATCTAGGAAAAATAGTGTAGATAAAATTTGCCACCACAAGTCAATCTGCTTTTTTCTCATCTCTAAAGTAATTAGGCCTCTCTCCTCTCTTGCAGTATTTTTTTCATGGAGTGTCCATAATTTGATTTTAAGAGCTGGAATAAATATCGTTTGATTTTCTCAAATTAGTAGGATTCCCATATTAGTATTTTTATCACTTAGTTAAAAATAAACCTCATTCAGCCACAGCTTTAACTTGCTAATAGATTCTATGTAGGTAGAAAATATTAGCCTCCAATTTATGTAATTATTCAGTGTTTCTAACATTTATTTGTGTATCTTATTCAATTTTGAAGTGTATCTACATTCAATTTTGATGCTTTAAGGGATCAATTATTCATTTCTGTTTTCAGGTGCATACAATACTATACAATTTTGATTTTTAACTACTATAATAGCTCTTGTTGCTCACTTCAATTTTCTTTTTATCTTTCTGAAAATTATATATGTGATCCCTCTATTTACATAAATTTTTGATCTCTTCTCACTCTGATTTCTCCCTTACCCATTGTCATTCTGTACATATTGATTTCTTTCTTTCATTACTATTGTCTTACAAGTACACACACACACACACACACACACACACATAAACACCATATCACACCACACCACCACACTACACCAAAAAAGAAAAGAAAAAGAAAGAGAGAGAGAGAGAGAGAGAGAGAGAGAGAGAGAGAGAAAGGAAGAAAGAAAGAAAGAAAGAAAGAAAGAAAGAAAGAAAGAAAGAAAGAAAGA
>NW_021604766.1:2314691-2528306 GCF_004785775.1 Grammomys surdaster
AGAAAGAAAGAAAGAAAGAAAGAAAGAAAGAAAGAAAGAAAGAAAGAGTTCTTTTAGTGTTACATGTATATAAGTTTAGGGCTGACCACTTGGTGTTGGAAAACCAACAGTCATACAGTCTGCCTGTAGTAGTTAAACTAGGATTAGGGCTTTGAGATTTTCACTACACACTTGGCTTGTCAACTGGTTATCTCATTGCTTAGGTCTTAATTCAGTAGATGCATTGTTGAGATTTCTTAGGTGCAGAAATTTCTTGACGGTCAAATATAAAAGACAGCACTAATTAGTTGATATCCTGGTCTTCTGGATTTTACATTCATCCCAGTCCTTTGCTTGTTTTGAGATATTTCCTGAGGCCAGGGTATAGAAATTTTGTTATATACAATTGACTAGAGCTGGAAACTCCATGAGTAGTTCTCTGCATTTATTCCATGTGTATCATTTTGAAATAAAGTCCATCTGTTGTAAACTTCCCAATCATAGGCTCTAGACTTATCTGACCAATTAAGATTTAACCTGACCTCACCTGAGTATGTGATCTACTCCTCCTTGGGTCACCCCTATTGATGGAGCAGAAAATACAGACAGCAATCCACAGCAAAACGTCATTCAACAAAATGCAACCAAACTGTCTATTAAATGTCAGACACTATTACAGGGCTGCCAATCAACATATACTTGTTTGCCACAGTTGGATTTCTAAAATACAATGAGATTTGGATGTAAAAACCAAATTTTAGCTTTGGAACATGAAGTACATGAGTTCTATATTAAATGGTACACTTGACAAGTTAAATAATTACTACACATTTCATTGTAGGTATTTAAAGACATTTTGGCTAAAACCATTGCCAGAGAAAGTTGGTGTATACAGTAGTATCAATTATATCATTTCACCAACATTTTGAATTGACTACTGAGAAATAAACCTAATGAAGTAAGGACAAATGAAATGTGAATTATTTTACAACTTTTAGGATGGCAAGTGAAAATTTTTATATGTAAAATATGCTATACAGCAACCAAAGTCACCCGATGTACTTAAGCACTGTAAACTAATTATTTCATATTCATCAGACCTTCCTGTATAATGGTCTTAACATTTTGCCTTTGCCTTGACCTCCTTTTCTTTCTTTAGCTCTCTCAAATGTATCAATGCCATTACTATGTTTTATTTGTTTACTAATAGCTGATCTTCAACTTTACTTTTCACTGGGTGAAAAAATACATTAAATTTATTTCATTTGTATTCATGAACTGAGGTATAGTGTTATATTAATACTAAAAATATCAATCTCAATATATAGAGTAAAAAGTTGAAATTGTATTTGTTTCTTCTCAATATACCTTAATAACCTGCAATGTTAGACATAGTGTGATGACTGCTAATTTTATTATATCAATTCATGTAATTTGTTATATTTACTTTTATAATTATCTTAGGAGCTTAATATGAATTATCTTATTTAGAAACCCAAGCTTCACATCTGTTTTAAGATTTAGTTGAATCAAAACTCAAGGAGTATGATTAAATATTTATGTTTAGAGTGATACTAAATATATCATTTTAATGTAGCCACTACTTTACAGATAACAGAATGTCTAGACTAACATGTTAATAAATTTCATGAGATTATTTTCAAGTGTACTCACAATCTCAGTATATTAGAGACTGAAAAATCTTTGTCCAACAATCCAAAGCCTATGTTTTTCTTCTGAGAATTTTCAACATGTATAGACTCTGGAGTAGGGCAATTACAGAGTTAATGCAATTATTCAATCAACTATACTTCTAATCTTTACAAGCATCTTTCTGGAGATTTGAGACCTTTACTCTGAAAATTAAACACCTGCTTTGGATAAATTTAAAAAGTAAGTGCATAACATTATACGACAGGAACAATACTTCAGAGACAGAATGTAATACAATTTGTATTTTACAGACTATATCATTTAGAAGTATATAAAATGAAAAAGAATTATGTACAGGTATATTCTGTCCTACTTCTGTGAGGAAAAAAATGAACTTGGTAAGAATAATTTTAAAGATTAATGACTTTAGCAAATATTAATTATAAAAGTATTACATTTTAACATTTAAAATGTAACAATAGAAACTGTTGTACAGCATAAAAGCATCATGACGTTTAAGATGTATGGTAAAATTATGGAATGACTCTGCCATTGATGTACATAATTCTAATATAACAGTATAATTATAATTATATATGTTACTAAATGGCAACTTGTAGCATGTAAATGGAAAAAGTTAAGACTAAATATATTTCTGAAATGTTCGTTTGATACAACAATAATTGCTCATGGAAAAATATACAGAATTTCAAGTTAAGTATAAAATGTAATAACATACTGTTTTATAAGAAGTTACTAAACATAAAGAAAAAACTGGGAATTATTCAACAATAGAAAACAAAGCACAAAATGGAACAGAGTTCTCTAATGAATTTCTTTCTTTTTTAAGAAAGTTTTTTTTAAAATTTTCACCATGTTTTACTGCAATGTAATTGTTTAAAAGTCATGATCAAAGAGTGTAACACATAAAAACTGCGCACTTCATGATAATCAGAAGCGAAAAATTATGAGACATACTCAGTAACATGACAACCCTTTCAAAGATAGAACTTGGAAGAAGTATTTCCTCTAACCAGGTCCTATGAAAGTCTTTTAAAGTATGTTTTAGTTTTGACTTTGCTGAATACAAACTTTTAGATATGTAACTTCCTAAACTTCTATCCAAAATGTTATTTCTTTTCATTTGCTCCCACTTACATGCATAAATATATACATTATACAAAGTTATACATTGATTTGGTAGATTTTCTATTTTCTCGTTTTGCAAAGAGAAGAATTCATCATCTTCCTAGCCATCTTCAACATCATTGTTTTTATAGTGTCTAAAGCTACTTTAGGAGTCCCTGTCAGTAATATAAAAATATCATCTAACTTCCTTATAATGTCTGTGATGTCAAATTCATATATGACTCTGCATGTAAGTATATTATCTGCTTCACAATCACACACTCATGTATTATTAGGATGATTATTTACTGGATTTATACTTTCAGTTTATACATAAATATGCATCTATTGATTTTATATAAACATGCGTATCTACTCTATCACAATTTAAATTTTCCATTAGAAGTTTCTGAATACACACAAAATAAATAAAATAGTATTACAGTCAAATCCATATAACCCAAATTCAACATTTATCAATTACTTTTTATATACCCACAATGCAATTATGACACCTAAAAATCAATAATTTATTTATATCTTCTAATTCCTAGTTGGCTCCCATTGCTATTTTCATAGTTGTTCTATTACAATTAGTCTACAAAATTTACATGTTGTTTTTAGTTAGAACTTATATCCCTCTACTGTAATAGATCTGCTTTTTTATGGTTTTTGGTTATTTTTCTTTGTAGCTTTTAATATTCTTTGATTTGTATGTTTATGTCTTTGATTAGTAAGTGGTAAGGGAACTGTCTTTACTGCTCTAATCTATTTGGTGTTTACTATGCAACTTTTACTGTCATAATCATCTCATTCTTTAAGTTAAAAATTATTTCTTTTATGATTTTGTTGAAGTATTCTAAGGACCTTTGACCTGGGATTAGTCTCCTTCTTCTATTTCTATTATTTTATATTTGATCTTTTTACAGTGTGTTAGATTTCCAGACTATTTTGCTCAGGACATTTCAATCCAAAAACTTTTCCTGGAAAGATATGTCCACTTCCTCTACTGTATCTTCAATGCCTGAGATTCTCTTTTAAAATTCTTTTGGTGATAATTTTCTCTCTAGTTTCCATTTGAATTCTTTAATTTTCAATCTCTAGAATTCCCTCAGTTTAATTATTTTAAAAATGACTTATTCATTTCCTCTTGAAGGACCAGAATCATACTCATAGAAGCTGTTTTTCAGTCCTTTACTTGAGATTCAGCTATGTTGGATACAGGGCCTACTGTGGTAGAGTTGCGTTATTCCAGCAAAGATGTTATATCCTGGCTATTGTTGGTTGAGTTTTTAAAATGGTATCTGATAGGAAATTTATAGTTCTAGGTACTGCTATCTGGACTTGATTTTGTTGGATGGAATTGTGTTCTTTGGTTTCTGTTGCATCTAAGGTTTTTTAGGAAAGTGTGGTGACTGTTTGATGCTTGGTAGAAGCTTTCTGTGGATCTAGTAGATGTAGTCACTGGGATTCTAGGCACAATGTATGTTTGGGTATTGGTAGCAGACAGTTAGGAATGTTGATAGGGAGGGGACTGAGTGTGTTCACAGGAAGAATGAAAGCAGCATGTTCTACCAGCATTTCCTTATTCTGTTTCTCAGAATGTGGGCAGAGAGTACAAACAGGTCACTCCAGAGGGTCTGCTGTGAATCTGCAGATGAGATTAGGGCATTGGATTTGTAGGAATGGAAGAAGATACCAATATCTGAAGTCAACTTTTCTGTTTCCCTGACAAGAATTACCTGTGGGTTAGCAGAGAGTATCAGCTGGATTTAGGAGCTGAGCTAAAGCAAAAGAGAGGGGGTAGGGAGATTAGGAGTGGAAGATCTGTATTATCTACTAGAGTTGGGATGGAGGTGAGGGAAATTTGTAATAGATGTTATGTTGCAGATCTTTGGACGAGAGTGGGAGATTAGATTTGGAGAAACAGAGAAAAACTTGGAGATCTTCAGTTAGTCTACCTGCTTTCATTGCAGGAATGGCTTGTAGGATAGTAGGGAGTGCTTGCTGGATTTGGGGGAATGAAAAAGCAATGAATTGGAGGAGATAGGTTAGAAAGGGAAGGAGTGTGGTCTAGAGATGGTGTTTAGGAGGACCTGCCATAGGTTTTCGATTGCAAAGTTATCTCTGAAGGAATGCAAGGTCCCCCAAAATGTGGTAAATATAAACAATGGAATTCACCTAAAATGCTCCCATCTCTATTAGGAATGTAAATAGTTAGGCCTCACTGAACGACAGAGGAGATTGGGAGGCAGAAAGGTGCTAGTATTTGGGGAAATCATAGGACCAACAAAGTAAAATATAAGTCAGACAGGAGCAAGGAATGCAAAAGACTTATAAATTTGGTTTTGTAGTTAATAGTGATGTACTATATTACATCACTAAAGAGTAGATCGCCACTGCACTCATTAGAGTGAAATAGATGAGTTGATCTAAATTTATGCCAATTTATCTATTTTAGTTTTTTCTCAACATATATATTTTGAGTTATAAAATTCTTTTTTTTATAATTTATTTTTTCTCAAATCGTAATTCATTCACACAGGGGTTATAAACACAGAAAGGCAGGATGAGGGGAAGGGGATGACACTCGAGTAAGGGTGTTCAGGGGGAATACAGATATCTTCAGAACCGGGTATTGGATGGGTGAAGGTTCAGGGGACAAGTCACTATGACTCTGCCTATGACTCGCTTGACCTTATCTATGTTGGTATTGTCTGCCAAGGCTACCTATTTACAAGGTCTATGACTACTCAAGCTTGTAGATTTCCACAAAAGCTGCCTGTTTACATTAGCTTATAGCCATTTGTTTCATTGTTTTTCCACTGAGACCCAAGTCTTGGTGTTAGTATACATGTATGTCAGGCCTCTTGCTGATGTTAGAACTATTGTTGATTTTAGGCCTTCAGTGTGAAAGCAGGGCTGCCCCTGACATCTCCTCCTTTCTCTAAGTATAAAAGGGCTGTCGCAATTCTAATCTTGCGAAGGCAGGGATAGAGGCCTGACCTCCAGTAATTGAAGGGGACCTTGTAATGGCTCCGGTCCCCCTGTCATAGTCCAATGAGGCATGAGGGCCTTACCCATCCTGATGTCTTTTTCCTGGAGAGGGGATACTTTTGACATCAACCCCTATGCAGTCAGGCTTGTCCATCAGGGAACCCAGAGAGATATTTTTCTTTTATTTATATTCCTTTGCAGTGCTTAGCCTTACAGCCTAAGCAAGAATTCAGATTGCCTGTCAGTGGGGGTTCTGGGTGGCCCCTTTCTGCTTGGTCTAGGGGCAGAGTCCCTCCTTTAGGTTGGGTAGAGATGGGTTTTGGGAACACCCTGGATAAAGTAACAACCTCATCTTGAGTCTCGCGGTCCTCCATAATTAACTTATGATAATGTATCTGAATAGGTTTTGCTACCAAATTATTTATCTGTTGTACCACAGAGTTAGTCCACCTATTGGAGGCCCAGGGACCAGAAGAAAAAAGCAAAAAGAACCCAAATACTGGTCCCAAGATGGGAGGAAGTAGGCTGGACAACCTTGGAGAGGCTGAAAACCAATTCTTGCACCAGCATTCATCTGTCTCTTTCTCTCTCTGATTTTTCTCAGGGCCTTCATTGACCTATTTCATGCTCTCTTTAACCCTCCTTGTCTTGTCTATGTAAGGCCAACATTCTTCTTTAGGAGCTGTACTCAATCAAGAGCTATACATAGCCTTTTCTATTGTGATAGAGTAAACAGAGTCCCATAAGGATCTTTGTGATTTTAGGAGGTCTCTTCAGACAGTAAAACGAGGGATTTCTTCAGATTAGTGATGTCAATCTCTAGCTGTTTGATGTTCTTGTCAGTGGCCCTTCAAAGGTCTGAGTAGTATAAGTTCGGAGGCCAGCATCTGGATTAGAATTTCTAACAGCAGACATCAAGGGTGATTCATTTTTACCTGGAAAGGAAAAAGAAGGGGATTCTCAGGGAGATTTCTCTTCCCTGGATGTAAATTGTTATTCATCTTATTTATGGTTGGGCCTGGCTTTGTGGAGGTATCTATTTATTTCATTAATCTTTTTGGTAGCCAGTTAGCTGTGCCTTCTGTGGTATCAAACAGGCATATCAATGCTTGGCCCCATAAGGGAACTGGGTCTGGGCCATTCCCTTTAAGGGTAAGAGGGTTCTTCCCCATATCTGTGGCAAAGTTTTTGTTGGTCTCCATGGTGCCAGAGGCAGACAGCAGCAGATTTGCCATGAGCTTTCAGCTTTAGAGAGTTAAAAGTGAACAAGGCATGATGGAGAGTATTTCAGGGGGACTCCTTCGGGGGGTACCCTTCCCCCTCTTTTGTTTTTAAAGCCAATTTTTCGAAGTTCTTGTAAAATCAGGGCAGAAGCACCAACAGTCACTCCTTTCAGACTCAGAGAGTCATGAAGACCCTATTTAAAGATATATAAATCTATATTAATAATCTTTTGTCAAAGGACTGCTATATCACTGATGGCATCTAATCAGGCTATATAACATATCAATTAGTAATAGCTTCATCTACTTTTTGTGAGATTACCTCTCTTTTGTCAATTAACTGTTGAGGAAAATTAGGCTTTACATCTCTCTTGAGAATATTGAACAGAGACTTAAATTCTTTTGTGGAGAGCTTAAAATAGGAACTTAGCCAATTAGCAACTCCTTGAAACTTTTGAAAATAATTTAAAATAAGTAAACTCTCCCTCTCTCTCTCTCTCTCTTTCTCTCTCTCTCTCTCTCTCTCTCTCTCTCTCTCTCTCTCTCTGTCTCTCTCTCTCTGTCTCTGTCTCTCTCTCTGTCTCTCTCTCTCTCTCTCTCTCTCTCTCTCTCTGTACCGTTTATCTGTGTTTTTTTGATATTATACATATTTACTTTTCAATATTATCTCCTCTCCCATTCTCAACCAAAACCCCTTATCCCATAGCCCCTCCTCCTATTTTTATGAGGGTGTGCTCCAAACATCCTCCAAGTCCCATCTCCCTGCTCTCGAATTCCCAAACAGTAGGGGATCAAAACTTTCGGGGACCATGGCCCTCCACTTCCACTGCAGTCTGACATGGTCACCCTCAGTTACCTATAATGGTAGAGACTTGAGTCCCTCCCTTTGAGCTCTCTGGCTGGTGGTTTAGACTTTGGGAGCTCTGGTTGAAACTTTTGATACTCCTTCTAGAAAGGACCAAAGCACCCACACTTTGGTCTTCCTTCTTCTTCGTGAGTTTTATGTGGTCTATACGTTGTTTCTTAGATATTGTGAGCTTTTGGGCTAATATCCACTTATCAGTGAGTGCATACCATGTATGTTCTTTTGAGATTGGTTTATCTCACTCAAGATGATATTTTCCAGCTCCCTCCATTTCCTTAGAATTTCATGAACTCATTGTTTTTAATAGCTGAGTAGTACTCTATTATATAAATGTACCACATTTTCTGCATCCATTCTTCTGTTGAAGGGCATCTGGGTTCTTTCCAACTTCTGGCTATTATAAATAAGGCTGCTAGGAACATGGTGGAGCATGTGTCCCTGTTGTATGTTGAAATGTCTTTTGGGTATATGCCAAGGAGTGGTATAGCTGTGTACTCAGGTAACACTATGTTCAGTTTTCTGAGATACCACCAGACTGCCTTCCATAATGGTTGTACCAGTTTACAGTCCCACCAACAGTGAAGGAGTGTTCCTCTTTCTCCACATCCTCACCAACATCTGTTGTCACCTGTGTTTTTGATCTTAGCCATTCTGACTGGTGTGAGGTGGAATCTCAGTGTTGTTTTCATTTGCATTTCTCTGATGACTAGGTATGCTGAACACTTCTTTAGGTGCTTCTCAACCATTTGAGCTTCCTCAGTTGAGAATTCTTTGTTCAGCTCTGTGCTCCATTGTTAATAGGGTTCTTTGAATGTCTAGAGTCTAATTTCTTCAGTTCTTTGTATACCTTGGATATTAGCCCTTTATCAGATGTAGGGCTGGTAAGATCTTTTCTCAATCTGCTGGTTGCTGCTTTGTCCTATTGACTGTGTCCTTTGCTTTACAGAAGCTTTGCAGTTTCATGAGGTCTCACTTGTCAATTCTTGCTCTTAGAGCACAAACCATTGGTGTTCTGTTCAGGAACTTTTCTCCTGTGCCCATGTGTTCCAGGCTTTCCCCCAGTTTCTCTTCTATTAGTTTCAGTGTAGCTGGTTTTAGGTGGAGGTCCTTGATCCACTTGGAATTGAGCTTTGTACAAGGAGATAAGTATGGATCAATTTGCATTCTTCTACATGCTGACCTCCAGTTAGATCAGCACCATTTGTTGAAAATGCTGTCTTTTTTCCACTGGATGGTTTTAGCTCCTTTGTCAAAGATCAAGTGACCACAGGTATGGGGGTTCATTTTTGGGTCTTCTATTCTATTCCATTGATCCTCCTGCCTATCTCTGATCAAATACCATGCAGTTTTTATCACTATTGCTTTGTTGTTCAGCTTGAAGTCAGGGATGGTGATTCCCCCAGAAGTTCTTTTATTGCTAAGTGTAGTTTTCGCTATCCTGGGTTTTTTGTTATTCCAAATGAATTTTAAGATTGCTCTTTTATCTCTGTGAAGTATTGAGTCTGAATTTTGATGGGAATTGCATTAAATCTGTAGATGGCTTTTGGCAAAATAGCCATTTTTACTATATTAATCCTTCCAATCCATGATCATGGGAGATCTTTCCATCTTCTGAGATCTGCTTCGATTTCTTTCTTCAGGGGCTTGAAGTTCTTGTCATAGAGGTCTTTTTCTTGCTTGGTTAGGTTCACACCAAGGTATTTTATATTATCTGTGACTACTGTGAAGGGTGTTATTTCCATAATTTCTTTCTCAGCCAGTTTATCTTTTGAGTAGAGGACAGCTCCTGATTTGTTTGAGTTAATTTTATGTCCAGCCACTTTGCTAAAGTTGTTTATCAGGTTTAGGAGTTCTCTGGTGGAAGTTTTGGGGTCACTTAAGTATACTATCATGTCATCTGCAAATAGTGATATTTTGACTTCTTCCTTTCCAATTTGTATCCCTTTGACGTCCTTGTGTTTCCTAATTGCTCTGGCTAGGACTTCAAATATTATATTGAATAAGTAGGGGGAGAGTGGGCAGCCTTGCCTAGTCCCTGATTTTAGTGTGATTGCTTCAAGGTTCTCCTTATTTAGTTTGATGCTAGCTACTTGTTTGCTGTATATTGCTTTTACTATGTTTAGGTATGGACCTTGAATTCCTGATCTTTCTAAGACTTTTATTATGAAGGAGTGTTGAATTTTGTCAAATGCTTTCTCAGCATCTAGTGAAACAATCATGTAGATTTTTCTTTGAGTTTGTTTATATAGTGGATTACATTGATGGATTTCCATATATTGAACCAACCCTGCATTCCTGGGATAAAGCCTACTTGATCATGATGGATAATTGTTTAGATGTGTTTTGTATTCGGTTCGCTAGAATTTTATTGAGCAATTTTGCATCAATGTTCATAAGGGAGATTGGTCTGAAGTTCTCTTTCTTTGTTGGGTCTTTGTGTGGTTTAGATATGAGGGTAATTGTGGCTTCATAGAACGAATTGTGTAGTGTACCTTCTGTTTCTATTTTGTGGAATAGTTTGAAGAGAATTGGAATTAGGTCTTCCATGAAGGTCTAATAGAATTCTGCACTAAAACCTCCTGGTCCAGGAATTTTCTTTGTGGGGAGGCTTTTAATGACTGCTTCTATTTCTTTTGGAGTTATGGGATTGTTTAGATGGTTTATCTGTTCCTAATTTAACATTGGTAACTGATATTTGTCTAGAAAATTGTCCATTTCATCCAAATTTTCCAATTTTGTTTAGTATAGGCTTTTGTAGCAGGATCTGATGATTTTTTTAATTTCTTTGGTTTCTGTTGTTATGTCTCCCTTTTCAGTTCTGATTTTATTAGTTTGGATACTGTCTCTCTGCTCTCTGATTAGTCTAGCTAAGTGTTTATCTATCTTGTTGATTTTCTCAAAGAACCAGCTCCTGGATTTGTTGATTCTTTGTATAGTTCTTTTTGTTTCTATTTGGTTGATTTCAGCCCTGAGTTTGATTATTTCCTGCCACCTATTCCTCTTGGGTGTATTAGCTTCTTTTTGTTCTAGGTCTTTCATGTGCATTGTCAAGCTGCTAGTGTATGCTCCCTCCAGTTTCTTTTCTTAGGCACTTAGAGCTATGATTTTTCCTCTTAGCACTTCTTTCATTGTATCCCATAGGTTTTGGTATGATGTGTCATTATTTTCATTAAATTCTAAAAAGTTTTTAATTTCTTTCTTTTTTCTTCCCTTACCAGATTATCAATGAGTAGGGTATTGTTTAGTTTCCATGTGAATGTGGGCTTTCCATTGTCTTTGTCATTTTTGAAGACCAGCCTTAGACCACGGTGGTCTGATAGGATGCAGGGGATTATTTCAATTTTTTTGTATCTGTTGAGGCCTGTCTTGTGCCCAATTATATGGTCTATTTTGGAGAAGGTACCATGAGGTGCTGAGAAAAAGGTATATTCTTTTGCTTTAGGGTGAAATGTTCTATAGATATCTGTTAAGTCCATTTCGTTCATAACTTCTGTTAGTTTCACTGTATCTCTATTTAGTTTCTGTTTCCATGATCTATCCATTGCTGAGAGTGGGGTGTTGAAGTCTCCCACTATTATTGTGTTAGGTGCAATGTGTGCTTTGAGCTTTAGTAAGGTTTCTTTTATGAAAGTGGGTGCTCTTGTATTTGGCACATAGATATTCAGAATTGAGAGTTCATGTTGGTTGACTTTTCCTTTGAAAAGTATGAAATGTCCTTCCTTATCCTTTTTGATAGCTTTAAGTTGAATGTCGATTTTAGTCGATATTAGAATGGCTACTCCAGCTTGTTTCTTAGGGCCATTTGCTTGAAAAATTGTTTTCCAACCTTTTATTCTAAGGTAGTGTCTGCCTTTGTTGCTGAGGTGAGTTTCCTGTAAGCAGCAAAAAACGGGGTCCTATTTGTGTATCCAGTCCATTAGCCTATGCCTTTTTATTGGGGAATTGAGTCCATTGATGTTAAGAGATATTAAGGAGAGGGTCTTGTTGCTTCCTGTCATTTTTGCTAATTGTGGAAACATCGTTTGTGTGGTTATCTTCCTTTGGGTTTGATGGAAGAGGATTATTTTCTTGCTCTTTCTAGGGTATGATTGCTCTCCTTGTATTGAGGCTTTCCTGCTATTATCCTTTGTAATGCTGGATTTGTGGGAAGATACTGTGTAAATTCGGTTTTGCCATGGAGTATCTTGGTTTCTCCATCTATGGTAATTGAGAGTTTTGCTAGGTATAATAGCCTGGGCTGTCAATTATGTTCTCTTAGGGTCTGTATGATATTTGTTCAGCATCTTCTGGCTTTTTTAGCGTCTGTTGAGAAGTCAGGTGCAATGAGTTATAAAATTCTTATTTGTGAATTTAAGTACTTCTTGGAAGTGAGATTTAAATCAATCAAAATTAAGACAATTTTTTAGACTTCAAAGATAAGAAAGTATTTTGCATAGAGATTTTTGTTAAAACATCACTCCAATTTAATTAAGCTTGTTGAAATATCTCCACAAGATTAAATTTCCTAAATAAAGAAATGGTTTATTCAGACCTTCTGCTAACTTTACATGGCCGATTTATGTGTCCAGCTACATACATAGCAGTGGACTGCCTCATCTGGTATCAGTAGAAGGGAGGACACTTGGTCCTGTGGAGGCTTGATGCCCCAGAGAACGGGAATACTAGAGGGATGAGGCAGAAGTGGCTGAGTGTATGTGTGAGGGAAAACTCTCTTAGAGGCAGAAAGGAGAGGGATGGGGTAGGGTGCTTGAGGAGGGGAGACAAGGAAGGGGGATAGCATTTGAATGTAAACAAATAGAATGATTAATAAAGGAAAAAAGAAATCTTGTTCCTATATTCTACCTTTTAAAGGTGACTATTTTTGGAAGTGACTAATTGGTTACACATTTTCTACTAAAATAAGTAAAGTCATTTATTTCTTTGAAAAGATGGCTCCTATCAGCCTGACTTTTTAATGAAAGGATCATGAATACATACTCCATTTCAGGTAGGATGCAGATAGCACAAGGCTGTCATCCTGTCTAACAATAAGAATATAAGTCATTAAATAATCATTTTAAGACTATTCTCCGTCAGACAGCTGGGTACACAGAAAGACCTAAATCAATAAAGGCCACTTTGATTTTTCTTGATTGAGGTCAGGGGAAATTACTTCTTGATTTAAGCACAAAATCTTCATATTAAATGATATTTGAATGCACCCCTCAGAGGCTTGTCAATATATAACAAAATTATTTGAAGAGTTGACAAAGGAAAATTCCTGTTTTGTTTATCAGAGTCATCAAATGTGCATCCCTAAGTATTTTATATAGCTCATAGTAATAGTAAATGCTGTTGATAAAAAGCAAATTTCCCCGTTTTAACAGACATGTATGTATACTATATTTCACTGTTATGAGAAGGGTTATCTTCAGTATAGGAACTAAAAGAAAAGGAAATTGAGTGTAGAAACTAACAATACATTGGGAAGTTCTCCTAGAGTTGTTTTTTTTAAATAAACAGATATTTATAATTTAGAAACAATATAGTTATATTTTAGAGTATAATACCTATGGTTAAATAAAACAAAGTAATTTGAAAACTGAGAACTCCAGATATGTAACTTGAATGAATTTTGTATTCAAAATTGTATTGTATTTTGGATATTTAAAGGAATACTTCTATGCATTTATTAGTTCATAATAAAATACTCTTGGCATTACACATGTGTATGGTATCTCAAAATAAGCAGAACATTAGTCACTAGAATAATTACATTTTCCAAACCAAAGTATATTAATTAACAAGTTACATGAAAATTGTATTAATGAATATATTTTGCTATCTTTCAGATGCTACATGTAATAATTTTGCTATATATGGATAATAATTACTGATATGAAATAATTATGCTTAAAGTTTTATTTAAATTACTATTTTATTCTTTTCAATTATTTTTATTGGATGTTTTCTGTATTTACATTTTAAATGTTATCTCCTTTCCCAGTTACCCACCCTCAGAAATCCCCGTCCCATCTCCTATCCCCTGCTTCTATGAGGGTGTTGCCCCAACCACCCACCCACTCCCGCCTACCCACCCAAGAATTCCCCTACAATGGGGCATCTAGTCATCACAGGACCAAGGGCCTCTCCTCGAATTAATGCCTGACAATGCCATCATCTGCTACATATGCAGCTGGAGCCGTGGGTCCGTCCATGTGTACTCCTTGGTTGATAGTTTAGTCCTTGGCAGCTCTGAAAGGCTCTGTTTGGTTAAGATTATTGATCTTGCTATGGGGTTGCAAACAACTTCAACTCCTTCAGTCCTTTCTCTAACTCCTCCATTGGGGACCCCACTGGAGACCCCATGGACAATCCACTGGTTGACTGCGAGAATTCCCCTCTGTATTTGCCAGGATCTGACACAGTCTCTCAGGAGACAGCTATATCAGACTCCTGTCCACGTGCACTTCTTGGCATCCCCAATAGTCTCAGGGTTTGGCAACATTATATGAGATGGATTCCCAGGTGTAGCAGCCTTTGAATGGCCTTTCCTTCAGTCTCTGCTCTACACTTTATCTCCGTATTTTCTCCCATGAGTATTTTGTTCACATTTCTCAGAAGGACTGAAGCATCCAAACTTTTGTCTTCCTTCTTCTTGAGCTTCATTTGGTCTGTGAATTGTATTTTGAGTATTTCGAGAATTTGAGCTAATATCCACTTATCAGGGAGTACATACCATGTGTGTTCTTTTGTCATTGGTTACCTCACTCAGGAAGATATTTTCTTGTTCCATCCATTTGCCTAAAATTTCATGAATTTATTGTTTTTAATAGCTTAGTACTACTCCATTGTGTAAATGTACCACATTCTCTGTATCTATTTCTCTGTTAAAGGACATCTAGGTTCTTTCCAGGTTCTGGCTATTATATGTAAGGCTACTATGAATGTAACTGGGCATATGTCTTTGCTATATGTTGGAGAATATTTTAGGTATATGTCCAGGTTGTTATAGCTGAGTAATCAGGTAATACAGTGTCCAATTTTCTGAGGAACTGCCAGACTGATTTCTAGAGTGGTTGTACCAGCTTGCAATCCTAACAACAACAAGAGGAGTGTTCCTCTTTCTCCACATCTTAGCCAGCATCTGCTCACACCTGAGTTTTTGACCTTAGCCATTTTGACTAGTGTGAGGTGAAATCTAAGGGCTGTTTTGATTTGGATTTCCCAACGACTAAGGATTAAGTGGACAGTTTTCATCACTATTGCTCTGTAATAAAACTAGAGGTCAGGAATGGTAAATTTGCCCCAAAGTTATTTTTATTGTTGAGAAGAGTTTTTGCTATCCTGGGTTTTTTGTTATTCCAAATGAATTTGAGAGTTGCTATTTCTAACTCTAAGAAGAATTGAGATGAAATTTTGATAGGAATTGCAATAAATCTGTAGATTGCATTCGGCAAGATGGCCATATTTACTATATGAATCCTGCCAATCTATGAGCATGAGAGATCTTTCTATCTTCTGAGATCATCCTCACTTTCTTTCTTCAGACTTGAAGTTCTTGTCATGCAGATCTTTCACTTACTTGGTTAGAGTCACACTAGGAAGAAGTTTAATGACACATGCACTGTATTTGGCATACTTCTAACACCTCTTGGAATGTTTTAAGGATACATATGGAGATTATGAATTTCAAGAATACTGCTCTGATGAGTATTGGTGAAGTAGATACTACAGATAAAATTACCCATGGCCTGAGGTCAATATTTCTATTTTGGTCAAGCTTCAAAAATGGCATATATAACATGATCTTGCTAGCCCTTTTTTGTCCTGGGAATACTATTATTCCTGCCCATTGTGTTAACGGTTTTCTTCAACAACATCAACATATTGGCAGCCAAGTACATGTCCTGAATTTGAAAATGGACTCCCAGGCATAGTTATTAAATTAACAGGCTGGCAAGCCAAGGACTGGTAAAATTATGCACAGAGCCTTACCAACCTAAGATAGAAGTGCATTGCTTTTGATAATGCATATTACATGATGGGTAAGGAAGGCATTCTTGTCAGAATGACCCAAGACAGGCTCAGTCTTCTTAATGAAATTAAAAATGGGGAGAGGAGGAGAGCCTTTGTGGCTACTTGGCAGGAATATGACATTGGTCAAGGACAAGGAAGTAGGCTTCAGGTGAGAATCTGAAATTAGGCTAGAACAAAGAAGTAATTTCAGGTAGAAATCTAAATCTTAGGCTAGAACAAAGAGTAATCTCAGGCAAGAACCTAAACATTAGGCTAGAACAAAGAAATAATTTCAGACAGGAATCTAACTTTTAGGCTAGAATAAGGAAGTAGGCTTTAGACATGAAAGTGACCTTGGGCTGGGACAAGGAAGTAGACTCAGACACTTTGGTCATCCTATTAAGCCCTTAGAAACAGTAATCACGGTAGTGTTCATGTAATCAGATTAAATGCCTTGCTTTTATTTTGACTATTTGTGTTTATTTTATTGCTTGTTCCTTTACTATTTGAGTCTATTGCATTGATAGACCCTCAACCTAGAACTTACCTTAATACATACATGCAATTAAAATGGTATAAAAACATAAAGTAGGAGGGGAAATGAGATTTGGGTTCTACAGAGGAAAAATGGGGAAAGGGGATGGCATCTGTATTGTAAATAAATAAAATATCCAATAAATGAAAGATTCATACCAAGTTATTTTATATTATTTGTGACTATTGTGAAGGGTGTCATTTCCCTAATTTTTTTCTCTTTTATCCTTTGAGTAGAGGAAGGCTACTGATTTGTTTGAGTTATTTTGTATCAAGCCATATTGCTGAAGTTGTTTTTCAGGTTTGGGAGTTCTCTGGTGGAATTTTTGTGGTCACTTAAATATACTATCATATCATCTGCAATTAGTGATATTTTGACTTCTTTTCCAATTTGTATAATTTACATCACTTCTTTTCTGATTATTCTAGCTAGAACTTCAAGTACTATATTGTATAGATAAGGAGAGAGTGGGCAGCCTTGTCTTGTCCCTGATTTTAGTGGGAATATTTCAAGTTTCTCTCCACTTAGTTTGATGTTGGCTACTTGTTTGCTGTATATTGCTTTTACTATGTTTAGGTATGTGCCTTGAATTCCTGTTCTTTCCAATAATTTTAACATGAAGCGATGTTGAATTTTGTCAAATGCTTTTTCAGCATCTAATGAAATGATCATATCATTTTTTTTCTTTGAGTTGTTCATGTATTTACAGTAAAATATTGTTTCATAGAGCTTTAAATAAAATTATGTAAAATTATTGCTAACTTTTGTAATCTTTTGATATTCCATTTTACAAATTTTTTAATTAATAAGTACATTTATATCTGAAAATGAATTTAAATATAGAAATATATTCCATATTTTTAAGTCACAGATTATTTGTTTATATACATATATATAAACAAATATATATATATACATATATATATATGTGTATATATTCTATTTGGGGTATATATATATGAGTGTTCATGACACAATCTTGTTTGCATGTAGGTCAAGGATATCTCTTAGAAATCCTTTCTTTCCTTATAGTAACTAGTGTCCCAGGAATCAAACTTAGATTTGTCAGGCAAGCAATTTTATCCATGGAAGCATTTCACTCATCACTATAAGAACAATTTTCAATAACTTCACTTATTTCAGGCACCATTGCAGAAGCATGTTCAATAAATTCATTAAATTATATAATTGGTCACAATATTATTGCTTCAGACATTTAAAATAGAAAAAAAAGCAATTAAAACTAATTTTGTTTTCAGTGATAAAACAATTATTTATTTTTAAGGTTTTCCCATAAATTACATGAAGCTACCATTCTTATAATGGAAAGATATAGCATGTAAACACTGTCTTACTGTTCACATAAATATTTTTACAATCATTTTTTTCTGTATGTATGAGTCTGAGTATAAATATATATATATATATATATATATATATATATATATATATATATATATGTGTGTGTGTGTGTGTGTGTGTGTGTGTGTGTGTGTGTGTGTAATATATCTGTGGGAATGATTACAGGACCAGAGAAGGTATTATATTATATCCTGTGGAATTAGTTTCAGGTGGTTCTGAGACTCTTGATGTGATTTTTCAGTAACTTAACCTGTTCTGCTACAAGAGCAATAAGTTCTCTTAACTGTGAGCCATCTCTACTGGACCTAATATGTCCCTTTAATGTTAGAAAAACATTCAGTTTCTTTGATATTAGGAAGTAATATGAAAACAATAGTATCTTACCCTATGATACTAAACATGGCTTTTAAAAATATTTTTAGGTATTATCCACATTTTTAAGCTGAGTGCATTTCTAACCATTTCATAAGTGGTCTGCCCCATTAATTCTGCGCTCTATATTCTGCTCTACAACTCTACCTGCAATTGGGTATCAGCACTCCAGTCTAGTCTCACAGCACTCCCTGACTCCAGGGCACCTGCTACCACCCCAGATCATCAGGTAAGATGTCCATGCCCCAATCACATGCCTGCAGAAAGCCCAGCAGCTCAGAGGTTTGCACCATCTTTTCTGTCCTTCACTTTCTGGTCAATACCTTTGCCTGAAATTGTGCATCTGAACCCAACTACCCAGTGCACATCCCCACCTGTTCTCCAACGAGGCATGCAGCTACCAGTAACAAGCAATCCCAGAGGCCTGCTACTACCAGGGAGTATATGGCCAGCAAACAACAGAGACAACTATAAGACTAGAGGCAGGCACAAGAACACAATCAAGAAAAGTCAGTGCAATATAGCATCATCAGAACTCACCAATCTTACTGAAGCAAACTCTGAATATCGTAACACTCCTGAAGAGCTAGACCTTAAATGTTATCTTAAGAAGATGAGAGAGGCCTTTAAGGAAGAAATAAATAAATCCTTTAAAGAAATACTGATAAATACAAGCAACCAGGTACAAACCTGTAAAGAGGAAACACATAAATATAAAGAACTACAGAAAAATAAAATCACACATTTGAAGAAAATGAATCAAACTGTTGAAGACCTGGAAATGGAAATAGAAAGAAAAAAAACACAAACAGAGGGCATGTTAGAGATTCAAAAAAGACCAGGAAGGAAATATAGATATAAGCATCAAAAACAGAATAAGACAGATAGAAAAAAGAATCTCAGGTGGAGAAGATATAATAGAAGAAATTGAGCTCTGTGTGTGTGTCGGGGAGTGCTTTCAGCTAATTGATATTGTTGTTCTTCCTATGGGGTTGCAATCCTTCTCAGTTTCTTCAGTCCTTCTGCTAACTCACCCATTGGGGTCTGTGGTTGCCTGTGAGTATCTGCATCTGTATTGGTCAGGTGCTAGTAGAACCTCTCAGAGAACAGCCATATCAGGCTCCTGTCAGCAAGCACTTCTTGCCATCAGGAATAATGTCTGAAGCCTGACTGCATAGGGGTTGATGTCAAAAGTATCCCCTCTCCAGGAAAAAGACATTGCGATGGGTATAGCCCTCATGCCTCACTGGACAACAACAGGGGGACTGGAGCCATTGCAATGTCCCCTTCAATTACTGGAGGTCAGGCCTCTATCCCTGCCTTCGCAAGATTAGATTTGCCACAGCACTTCTATACTTAGAGAAGGGAGGAGATGTCAGGGGCATCCCTGCTTACACACTGTAGGCCTAAAATCAGCCATAGGCCTAAAATCAGCAATAGGCCTGTCATATGTGTATACTAACACCAAGTCTTGGGTCTCTGTGGAAAACACTGAAACAGATGGCTATAAGCTATTGTAAACCAGCAGTTTTTGTGACAATTTACCAGCCTGAGTAGTCATAGACCTTGTAAATAGGTAGCCTTGGTAGATATTACCAATTTAGTTAAGGACAAGTGAATCATAGGCAGAGTCATACTGACCTATCCCCTGAACCCTCACCCAGGCGATACCCTGTTCTGAAAAATACCTGTATTCCCACTGAACACCCACGCTCCAGTGTCATCCCCTTCCCCACGTCCTGCCTCTGTGTGTTTATAACCCCTGTGTGAATGAGTATAAATTACAATTTGAAAGAATAAATAAATTTTATATATTAAAAAAAATAATGTCTGGGTTTGGTGTCTGCAAATTGGATGGATCTCTTTGGCTCTGGTTATCCTTTCCTTCAGTCTCTCCTCCACTCTTTGTCCCTGCATTTTCCTTAGACAGGAACCATTCTGGGTTACAATTTTTTGCGATGGTTTGGTGGACCTATCACTCTACCAGGGGTTGCGCCTATTCTCTGGATATGGTCTTTACAGATTCTATCTCTCGTTTGTTGGGTATTTCAGCTAATGTCATCCCCTTTGGGTCCTGGAAGACTCCTGCTTTCCTGGCATATGGGACTTTCTAGTGGCTACTCCTAGTTCCCTTTCCCCCACTGCTACAAACCTCTGTTCAATTTCCTGATCTGTCTCTTCCTGAAGATTTCCTTCATTCTGTCTCCTCCCATACCTGATCCTGCCTCCCTTTTTTTCCTCCCTGTCCTCTCTCCCTCCCAGGTCCCTCCCTCCCTCTACCTTCATGATTATTTTGTTCCCCTTTCTATGTAGGACAGAAGCATCCACGCTTTGGTCTTCTTTCTTCTTTAGCCTCATATGGTCTGTGAGTTGTATCATGGGTATTCAGAGCTTTTGGGCTAATATCCACTTATCAATGAGTACATATCATGTATGTTCTTTTGTGACAGGGTTACCTCACTCAGGATATTTTTTTCATCCATTTACATGAGAATTTCTTGAAATGATTGTTTTTTAATAGCCGAGTAGTACTCTATTGTGTAAATATACAACATTTTCTATATCAATTCCTGCATTGAGATACAACTGGGTTGTTTCCAGATTCTTGCTTTTATAAATGAACATAGTGGATGATCTGTCCTTATTATACGTCGGAGTAGTTTTTGGGTATCCCAAGAGTGGTATAGGTAGGACCTCAGGTAGAACTATTTCCAGTTTTCTGAGGAACTGCCAGACTGTTTTGCAGCGTGATTATACCAGCTTGCAATCTGACCAGCAGTTGATGCTTAGGTCCTACTTAGAATGTGGAATAAAAAAAGCAGGATTTCAAAAACAACAAAAATTACCAGAAATCCTACGTACTCCTGAAAATAGAACAACTGTTTACTCAATGATGTCTTGGTCAAGGAAAAAAAAAAGAAATTAAAAATTTTCTAGAATTCAATGAACATAAAGGCACAACATACCCAAATTTATGAGTCACAATGAAAACAGTAACAGGAGGAAACTTCGTAGCCTTGCCTTCATAAACAAATTGGAGAGGCCTCATATTAATTATTTAATAATATACCTGAAAGCTCTAGAACAAAGAGAAGCAAACATACCCAAAATGAATAGATGACAGAAAACAAATTTAGAGCTGAAATCTATTAAATGGAAAGAAGGAGAACAATATAAAGAATTAATAAACCCAAGAGCTGTAACTTTGAGAAAATCAACAAGTTAGATAAACTCTTGGCCAAACCAACTAAAAGACAGAGAGACAGTATACAAATCAACAAGATCAGAAATTAAAGGCAAGACAAAATAACAGATACTGAGATAATTAAAAAAATATATGCTTAGGTCTTACTACAAAAGTCTGTACACAAAAAAGTGGGAAAAGCTAAAGGAAATGGATAATTTTCTAGAGTGATTCCACTTAGCAAGATTAAATCTAATATCATGTAAACTAATAGTCCTAAGGAAATTAAAGCAGTCATTTAAAAAGTCGACCAACAATAAAAACAATGACAACAGCAGCAACTAGTATCAGAATTTCAAAGAATATAAATACCAAATCTCCTCATACTATTCCTCAAAATAACAACAGAAGTAATGCTACACTAGCTTGGTCCTTATTGCTGGGGCTGACTCCTAGCTGGTCGGCTCCTGTGAAGACACCATATTCTGACCAATCCTAGAGGAACCACTGTACTCAGAGCAGTGAATAAGAACCCTCCCCCACAACCTGATACCCAAGAGCTGCAGCTGGGAGTCTGGGGCACTCAGGACCCATGACCCTCTAAAACCTCACCCCCCCAAATACCACTCCCCTTCCACCCCCTCTTGGTCCTTTTTGCAGGGGAAGACTACTATCTTGTCTGCTCCCATGAAGACACCATATCCTGACCCTTCATAGAGGAACGACTTTATTCAGAACAGCTGAGGAATCACTGCACTCAGAGCAGATGACGATCCCTGAACTCAGAGAAGTTGAGAAAGCTGGATGTCCATGGGCACTAACACACCCAGGATAACAGGATTTCAGGATCCAATAGGCTGCCTGAAGCAACACTCACTTTTCCTAAAGATCTCTTAACATCAATGGACTCAATTCCCCAATATAAAGAGATAGACTGACAGACTGGATACATTAACAGGACACAACATTTTGCTGCATACAAAAAACATACCATAGTGACAAAGACAGAAACTCCCTCAGAGTAAAAGTTTGGAAAACTATTTTCCAAGAAAGTTTTCCAGAGAAACAAGATGGAGTAGACATTCTAAAATCGAATAAAATCTACTTTCCACCAAAAGTTACCAAAAAAGATAAGGAAGGACACTTTATACTTGTCAAAGGAAAAATCTACCAAGATGAACTCTCAATTCTGAATATATATGCTCTGAATACAAGGACACCTACCTTCATAGAAGAAACTTTACTAAATCTCAAAGCACACATTGCACCTCACACAATAATAGTGGAAGACTTCAACACTCCACTCTCATCAATGGACGGATCATAGAAAAAGACACTAAGAAGAAACACAATGAAACTAAGAGAAGTAATGAACCAAATAGATTTAACAGATATCTATAGAACATTTCAACTTATAACAAAAGAATATACATTCTTCTCAGCACCTCATGGTACCTTCTCAAAGCTGACCACATAATTGGCCATAAAACAGGCCTAAACAGATACAAGAAAATTGAAATAATCCCTTGCATCCTATCAGATCACCACTGGCTAAGTCTGGTCTTCAGTAATAACAAAAACAATGGAAAGCCCACATACACCTGAAAACTGAACAAAGCACTACTCAATGATGACATTGTCAAGGAAGAAATAAAGAAAGAAATTAAAGACTTTTTAGAATTTCATGAAAATGAAGTTTTTGTACATCATACCAAAACTTATGGAACAAAATGAAAGCAGCTAAGAGGAAAACTCATAGTACTAAGTACCTACAAAAGGAAACTGGAGAGAGCACACACTAACAACTTGACAGCACACCTGAAATATCTAGAACAAAAAGAAGCAAATAGTCCCAAGAGGAGTAGAAAGCAGGAACTAATCAGCGCTGAAAACAACCAAGAAGAAACAAAAAGAAATATACAATGTATCAACAATACTTTCTGCTGGTTCTTTGAGAAAATCAAGAAGCTAGATAAATTCTTATCCAAACTAACCAGAAAGCAGATAGGCAGTATCCAAATTAGTAAAATCAGAACTGAAAAGAGAGACATATCAACAGAAACTGAGGAAATTCAAAAAATCATCAGATCCTACTACAAAAGGCTAAAACTAAAATCAGTGCCTAGAAATGGCTGCCTACTCTCTCCCTACCTATTCAATATAGTATTCAAAGCTCTAGCAAGAGCAATTAGACAACAAAAGAAATTCAAAGGGATACACATAGGAATGGAAGAAGTCAAAATATCACTGTCTGCGGACGGTATGATAGTATACTTAAGTGACCCCAAGACTTCCACCAGAGAACTCCTAAACCTGATAATCAACTTCAACAAAGTGGCTAGATGTAAAATTAATTCAAGGAAGTCAGTAATCTTTTTCTATTTCAAAGATAAACAGGCTGAGAGAGAAATTAAGGAAATGACACACTTCACAATAGTCACAAATAAAATAAAATACCTTGGTGTGATTCCAACCAAGCAAGTGAAAGAGCTGTATGACAAGAACTTCAAGTCTCTGAAGAAAGAAATCAAAGAAGATCTCAGAAGATGCAAAGATCTCTCATGCTCATGGATTGGCAGTATAAATATCGTAAAAATTGTGATCGTGCAGAAAGCAATCTAAAGATTCAATGCAATTACCATCCAAATTTCAACTCAATTCTTTATAAAGATTGGGCAATTTGCAAATTCATTTGAAATAACAAAAAATTCAAGATAGTGAAAACTATTCTCAACAATAAAAGAACTTCTGGAGGAATCACCATCCCTGACCTCAAGTTGTACTACAGAGAAATAGTGATGAAAAACTGCATGGTATTGGTAAAAAGACAGGCAGGCAGATCAATTGAATAGAATTGAAGACCCAAAATGAACCCATATACCTATGATCACTTGATCTTTGACTAAGTGACTAAAATCATCCAGTGGAAAAAGGATATAATTTTCAACAAATGTTGCTGGTTCAACTGGAGATCATAATGTAGAAGAATGCAAATCGATTCATTCTTATCTTCTTATATAAGGTTCAAGTCCAAGTAGGTCAAGGACCTCCACATAAAACCAAATACACTGAAACTAATAGAAGAGAATGTTGGGAAGATCCTCAAACTTGGGCACAGGGGAAAGTTCCTGAACAGAACACCAATGTCTTATGCTGTAAGACCAAAAATTTACAAATGGGACCTCATAAAATTGGAAAGCTTCTGTAAAGGAAAGGACTCTGTCACTAGTACAAAACTACAACCAACAGATTTGGAAAAGATCTTTACCTATCCTGCATCTGATAGATGGCTAATATCCAATATATACAAAGAACTCAAGAAATTAGACTCTAGACAATCAAATAGACCTTTTAAAAATGGTATATAGAGATAAACAGATTAGTCTCAAATGAGGAAAACTCGAATAGCTGAGAAGCACCTTAAGAAATGTTCAACATCCTTAGTAATCAGGGAAATACAAATCCAAACAATCCTGAGATTCCACCTCACACCAGTGAAAATGGCTAAAATCAAAACCTTAGGAGATAGCAGGTGCTGGTGAGGATCTGGAGAAAAAGGAACACTCTTCCACTGTTGGTAGGTTTGCAAACTAATACAAACACTCTAGAAATCAGTCTGGTTTTCCTCAGAAAATTGTACATAGTATTACCTCAGGACCCAGCTCTACCACACCTTGGCATATACCCAAAAGATGCCTCAAAATATAACAAGGACACACGTTCCACTATGTTCATAGCAGCCTTATTTTTAATAGCCAGAAGCTAGGAAGGACCCAGATATACTTCAACAGATCAATGGATACAGAAAATGTGGTACATTTACACAATGGAGTATTACTCAGCTACTAAAAACAATGAATTCATGAAATTCTTAGGCAAACGGATGGAACTAGAAATTATCATCCTGAGTGAGCTAGCCCAACCTCAAAATAACACACATGGTATGCACTCACTAATAATTGGGTATTAGCCCAAAAGCTCGCAGTACCCAAGATACAACTTGCAGACCACATGAAGCTCATGAAAAAGAAAGACCAATGTGTGGTTGCTTCAGTCGTTCTTAGAAGGAATAACAAAATACTCCAGAGAGCAAATATGGAGACAAATTGTGGGACAGAATCTGAAGTAGGGGCTGTCTGGAGGCCATTCCACCTGAGCATCCCTCCCATGTGGAGTCAACAAATATAGAAGTTGATGTGGATGTCAGGAAGTGCATGCTGACAGGAGCCTGATATAGCTGTCTCCTTAGAAGTCTGCCAGAGTCTGACATATTCAGAGGTGGATGCTCACAGCTAACCATTGAACTGATCAAGGGGTTCCCAATGGAGGAGTTAGAAAGAAGACTGAAGGAGCTGAATGGTTTAGTGGCCCCATGAAGAGAGCAACAATACCAACCAAGTAGACAACCCTACATCTAAATCACCAGCCTGGGAGCACACAGGGAGGAATCCATGCCTCCAGTTGTTTATGTAAGGGAGGATGAACTTGTTGGCCATAGGTGCGAGAGGAGGGCCTTGGTTCAATGAAAGCTGGATGCCCCAGTGTTGAGAAATTCGAGGGTATGGAGCTGGAAGAGGATGGGTAGGTGGGGGCACATCCTCATAGAAGCAGGAGGAGGGGAGATGGGATAGGGAGTGTCTGTGGGTGGTAAATGAGGAAGAAGGATAACATCTGAAATGCAAATTGTGAAAATATCCAATAAAAAAAGAAGTAATGCTATATTCATTCTTTAAGTCCATGGTTCTCCTAATAGTGAAACTGTACAAGGACTCAAAAAAGAAAGAGAATTTTACAGTAATTTCTCTTAAGAACTTCACTACAAAAATACTAAATAAAATACTTACCACCAAAATCCAAGAACACATCAAAAACATCATTGACTATGATCAAGCAGGTTCTATCTCAGGGATGCAGGGAAGGTGCAGTGTAGAAAACTCCATCAATAAAACCTTCTATATAAATAAACTGAAAGATAAAAACCCAATCACATGATCATCTCATTATATGTGAAAACAAAAATCTAACACCTCTTCATGTTAATAGTCTGGGAAAACTAACACCCAACAAATTAAATCGAGAGAATTTTAAAGCAATTTCACTAATATTAGGGACAAGACAAGGCTGCCTACTTTTCTGTATCTATTCAACGTAGTACTTGATATTCTAGCTAAAGCATTAAGAAAACAAAAAGAGATCAAGGGGATACAAATTAGAAATGAAGTCAAAGTATTGCCATTTGTGGATGATATGATAGTATACTTAAATGACCCTAAAAATTCTACCAGAGAACACTTAGACCTGATAAACACCTTTGACAAATTGACTGGAAACAAAATGAAATCAAAGGAATCAGTAGTCTTCCTTTATGTGAATGATAAACAGGCTGAGAAGGAAATTAGGAAAACAACACCCATTGCAATAGCCACAAATAATATAGAACATCTTGCTATTACTCTAATAAAGCAAGTGAAAACCTCTATGACAAGAATTTCATGTCTTTGAAAAAAGATATTGAAGAATACTTCCAAAGAACAAAAGATCTCTCATGCTCAAAGTATGGTGGGATTAACATATAGGAAATGTCTTTCCTACCAAAAGTAATCTACAGATTCAATGCAATTCCTATCAAAATTCTAACACAATTTTTTGCAGACTTTGAAAGAGCATATCTCAACTTTGTATGGAAAAACAAACAAACAAAAAGGCCCAGGAAAGCTAAACCAGTCCTGTACAATGAAAGAACTTCTACAGGTATCACCATCCCTGATTATCACCAGCCTAGTACCTCATGTTGTACTTCAGAGCAATACTAGTAAAACCTGCATGGTATTGGAATGAAAACAGACAAGTTGATCAATGCGACTGAATCAAAGACCAAAAAATAAACCCACATACCTACAGATATTTAATTTTTTACAAAGAATCCATAACCATAGAATGGAAAAAAGAAAGCTTCTTAAAAAAATGGTAATGATCTAAATGGCAGTCTGCATGTAGAATAATGCAAGTAGATCCACAATTATCCCCCTGCACTAAACTCAAGTCCAAGTGGATAAAAGACCTCATCATATTACCAGATACAATAAACCAACTAGTAGATAAAGTGAAAAATAGCCTTGAAAACATTGGTACAAGAGACAATTTCCTGAAAAGAACACAAATAGCTCAGGCATTAAAACCATAATTGATAAATGGAACTTCATGAAACTGAAAAGTTTCTACAAGGCAAAGGATACTGTCAGAAGGACAAAAATGGCAGCCTAAAGATTGAAAAAAGAACTTCACTAACTCTTCATGAATCGGAGGGCTAATATCCAAGGAATATAAAATACTGAAGAAGTTAGACATCAGCAAACAAATAACCCAATTAAATATGTGATATAGAGCTAAACAGAAAACTCTCAACAGATAAAATCTCAAATGGCTGAAAAACAATTATAGAAATGTTCAAAGTCCTTAGTTATCAGGGAAACACAAATAAAATGAACCAGGAGATTCCATCTTATATCCATCAGAAGGACTAAGGCAAAAAACAAAACAAAACAAACAAACAAAAGCCTAAGTTGTGAGAATGTGGAGAAAGAGAAACACTTCTCAATTTCTGGTGGGATTGCAAACTTTTATAAAAACACTGGAAATCAATTTTGCAGTTTCTCAGAAAATTAGAAATAGTTCTACCTGAAGACCCAGCTATATTTCTCCTGGGCATATACCCAAAAGATGCTCCACTATAGCACAAAGATATGTACTTTACTATGTTCATACTAGCTTTATTCATACTAGATAGAAACTACAATCAACCCAGATGCCCTTGGAGATTGGCGATAGAAGATCGGATATAGAAAATGCGGTATAAACACAATGAACCATTATTCAACTTTTAAAAAGAATGACATCATGAATTTTGCAGGAAAATGAATGGAACTAGAAACATCATCCTGAGTGCAGTAACCCAGACATAAAAGATAGGCAGGGTATGCACTCACTTATAGTAAATATTAGACATAAAATACAGGGTACTTAGGTTACACTGCATAGACCCAAAACAGCTAAATGAGAAGACCCAAGTGAGAAACTTGAATCTCACTTTGAATGATAATAAAAGAGTCATAGGAGGCATATGGAGGGAGGAAATTGGGTAGAGAGGATATTGGTAAAGGAATGTAAGGTCATATGGGATGGGGTGTGGGAAGAGACAGAAGAAGAGGCCAGAAGGCCAGGAGCATGAATGGAGATCTTCATGGTGGTGGTAGTGGATTCTCTAAGACATGCCAGAGACCTGGGGTATGGGAGGGTTCCAGGAGTACACTTTAGCTCAGACTCATAGCATTGGAGGTATGGAACCTGAAGAGGCCACCTCCTGTAGACAGGCAGGACCACCAGTAGAAGGATAAGGACACAAACCCACCCACAAAACTTTTAACCTAAAATTTATCCTGCCTACAAGAAATTCAGGGACAAAGATTGAGCAGAGACTAAGGGAATGACCAACCAATAAACCTTTCATTTTGAGACCCATTTCATATCCAAACACAAATTCTTGACACTGTTAATGATACTCCATTTTTCTTGCAGACAGAAGCATAAAATCACTGTCCTCTGAGAGTCTCCAGCATCTAGCTGACTGAAACAGATGGAGAAACCCACAGTCAAACATTAGATGAAGCTCAATGACTCTTATGGAAGAGTTGGGGGTAAAAATTGAGGGCCCCGAAGGGGATAGAAACTCCACAGGAAGACCAATAGAATCAACTAACTTGAAATATTAGGGCTTAAAGGGACTGAACCACTAACCAAAGAACAAACTTGGGTACTACCTGTGCCTCATGCATATATGTAATCAATGTGCATCTCAGTCTTCATGTGAGTCCCCCAGCAACTGAAGTGGGAGCTATCCCTTAACCTGGTCCCTGTCTGTAGAATCAGTAGCTCTAATTTAGCTTTCATGTCTGGTCTCAGTGAGAGAGGATGTGACTAAACCTGCAGAGACTTGATGTGCCAATGTATGAGGTATACTTGGGTGGTGTGGCTCCCCTACTGTTAGAGGAGAAATGGAGAACAAAGAGGAGATTGGCACAGGGATTGTGTGAAGAGGGGGTCAAGAAGGAGGTAGTGATCAGAATATCAAGTGAATAAGTTAATAAATTCTTGGGAAAAAATTCTTGACTTTACTTCTTAGACGTAACTATGAAAGATGTAATGTCTGCATCACCTTTCAGTCTTTGTAGACACCAAATCTACAATGATTATAGTCTTTAGTGAACCTTTAGGTGTGCATCTTTTAGAATCTCATGGCATTTGATTAAAATCATATCTCGTCCCCTCCTGAAGCCCCTGGATTACTATTGTAATTTCAATTACTGGGGATGGTTATGACTACATGAACTGAGCACCAGCTAAATTGATATTGGTAGAATCAGTGTATGTTGTTATCAATATTTGAAGGAAAGTGTTAACTGTCTTCATGTTATATTTCTCTCTAGGCTAGGATAATAGTCTGGTGAGGATATTACTCACTACATGAAGAAGAGACTCTTTCCAATAGGCAGCTTATATTCATGCTATTGCTTTTCAAAAAAGAAAACTTCAATTTTGCTGTTGTTATTGCTCTGGCAGTGTAGCTCAACCTTATTTGAATGTGCTCTAAAGAAGGAAAAGATACATTCCAAATGTCAATTAAAACACAGAATAAAGTAAAAAGTATTTTTCGAAAATTTAACTAAATGTCATAAAACTTAAAATGATTTATCTTGGTTTAATAATTTTGCTTAAACTATGGTTATTCTACTTAATTTCCATTTTGGAAACACTGATTTCAATTATATTATATTTTTGTTTTGATTTCAATTTTATGTGTTTACTTATTTATTTATTATTTTTCTTTGTGTTCTCATTTAAATTGTTCATTGACAATTTTGTGGGATGTAGTATGGTTATATTCACTTACTTTTCTCAGCTTCAGATACATCCATTTCCTTAAACACTCAACTTTCTGTTCTCTGGTTTGTAGAATTTAGTCCCACAGGAGGGCTGCTCTGATCACATCTGAAGAACTTCTGTGTCTGTGTGATCCAGCTTGAATACAGATGTGCCCTTAATATACCTATTTAATACCTCTTGCCTTAATCCTTTAGTGCACACCATTAATATCCCCCACCAAATGCCATCTAATTGAAACACATATAATCTGATGAATCAGAGACAAATTTGACAGAATGAGTCAGAGATAGGATATGCTCAACTCTCAGGAGAAAAATTATTTAAGTGCAACATAGGGAGACAGAGTGAATTGAGTTAGATAGCAAAACAGTCAGTTCAGTTGAATAGACATGAGTTTTGTGTAGTCAGTTGACAATCTGTGAAGTGGCTGTAGTGCAGTGGAGTTGAGTTCATGCAGAGGCAACTGACACAAGAGAAGAAGATGGAGCCAGAAAATTAGAACACAAAACATGCATGAATTATTGAAGGCACAGCAAACAACATTATCTCTAAAACAAAGCCCAACACCATGGAAGAATAAGGTCAAAAAGAAGTTTAGTTTCTGAAGCTGCATTTCTAATTATTGAGAAAGCTAATTCTAGAAAAGGCAAAATGAGACTAGATATTCAGGTAGAACCTCTATGATATAGGAAGAGATACCCACTAGAAAGAACAATTAATCAAAAGAAAAGGAAGATAAACTCTGCAATGTAGAAGACATTAGAAATTATAAATTAGCATTTAAACAGAAACTCTTTAGATTATGCCATCCTCTGAGCTGAAAATTGGGTATAAGGATGTAACAGATGCAAACTAGTGAAAGATCAAATACAGCTAAAATCTGAAGCCCAGAAAGGAGCGGATTTGAGTTTCAGGTTTGGACTCAGATTTAGTCTCAAATCTTTCTATTACAAACTCAGACACTATTGTGGATGCCAAGAAGTGCATGCTGATATAGCCATCTCCTGAGAGGCTCTGTCAGGCTCTGACAAATACAGAGGTAGATGCTCACAGCCAAAACATTGGACTGAGCACCTGATCCCCAGGGGAGGAGTTAGAGAAAGGACTTAAAGAGCTGAACAGGTTTATAACCCCATAGGAAGAACAACAATATCAACCAACCAGACCACTCAGAGCTCCCAGGAACTAAACCACCAACCAAAGAGTACAGATGGAAGGATTCATGGCTCCAGTCGCATATAGAGCAAAGGATAGTCTTGTGGGGCAACAATGGAAAGAGGGGCCTTGGTCCTGGGAAGGCTAGATGCCCCAGTGTAGGAGAATGCCAGGGCAGGGAAGCAGGGGTGGGTGAGTGGGAGAACACTCTCATTGAAGCAAGGGGATGAGGATGGAATAAGGGGAATCTGGAGGGGGGAACAGGGAAAGTGGATGACATTTAAAATGTAAATAAATAAAATATCTAATAAATAAAAGAAAATAGAACAAGAGAAGGACTACTCCATTGAGAAAAAAATATCAACGGAATCAATGCACGAGAGAATAAATTAATAATATATTAGTAATAAAAGAAACCAGGAAAAACATGCATGATGCCTTTTGAGCTTCCAGAATTATTTCTGTGAAACCTATAAAATACGTAGTTTTCTATACTCTATATTGAGAAAATATATTTCAAATGTATATAAAAATATACATTTGTGCTGACCCTTATGTTGCCAATAAATCTGTACTAGATGCTGCTACAGTAAATTTTTAGAAGAATAAAGAGAATTAAAATATTCTACATAATATATAGCCATAAAATAATCAAGAACAATAAAACATGGAATGCAGCATAGCTAAAAATTACAACTCAATATAGCAAATATGAATGCAGTTAAAATCCAAGATGAATTTAATACTAAAAATGAATGCATAATTAGAAATTTTATATGTGGAAACATGAATTTTAAATACCTGAATAATCCCAGAAAGGAGAGATTATTCAAACAAAGTATAAAGGTGCAGATATAAACCCAAGTGTGAGAATAGTCACATAAATATCAATGCATAAACATTTCAAGTAGGAGAAAATAAGACTTTTAACAGAATTTTTAATGCTCAAGTATGATTCCTCATGTTTTTACCTATGAGCATATAGAAAGCATACATGTTAATATAAAATACAGTGTGTATACTGTCTTGGAAAATTGGTATAGTAGTTTAAATATAACATTGATATTACCTGATATAAATCCTGTATATGACAATCAGTCTACTGTTTATAAGATACACACACACACACACACACACACACACATATATATATATATATATATATATATATATATATATATATATAATGAATAAAATATTTTGGAACAACTATCTCCCCTGCCAAAAAAAAATCACAAAATTTAGGCTAACAGAAAAAGATCAGGCATCCCAGAGTGTACATGCTATGATCTCATTTATATATTCATCTTCAAAGTAATGTTTCTTGGCTCACTTCTCAACATGTAGCTGGAGAAGAATTAGGACATGAAGGTAAATTAAGAATTTTAAAGATTTACTTATATTTTATTTATATGAGTACACTGCAGTTGTCTTTAGACAGATACTAAAAGAGTGCATCGAGTCCCATTACAGATGGTTGTCGGCCACCCTGTGGTTGCTGCGAAATGAACTCAGGACTTCTAGAAGAACAGTCAGTGCTCTTAACCACTTAACTTTGAAAACTCACTTTATCTACCTCAATATCCAGTTATACCACTCTTGGGCATATACTCAAAAGATACCATGCCATGCCACAGGGACATGTGTTCCACTATGTTCATATCAACATTGTTTGTGATAGCCAGAAGCTGAAAACAACCCAGATGTCCCACAACAGAAGAATGGATACAGAAAATGTGGTTCATTTACACAATGGAATACTACTTAGTTATTAAGAACCAGGACATCCTAAGTTTGGCAGACAAATGGATGGAACTACAAAATATCATCCTGACTGAAGTCACTCAGACCTAAAAGGATATTCGTGGTATGTACTCAGTAATAAATGGATGTTAGCCAAAAAAAAAAAAAAAAAAAAAAAAAAAAAAGGACAGAATACCCAGGATACAATCCACAGATCTCAAAAAGATTAAAAAATTGAAGGGTCCAACTGAGGATGCCTCAGTACCACTTGGGGAGAAGAAAGAAAGCAATCACAGGGGCCATGAAGGAGGGAGGGACCTTAGTGGGAAAAGGGACAGGGGACAGAGAGGGGAAGACAGGAACATAATCAGGTATTGGGTGGAGTAAAAAGGAATAAAGCCATGAGTGATAGCAGAAAAAAATGGAAACAAGCAACCTCTGGAGGTTGTGAACCTCCATATTGTACCAGAGACCTGGGAGGTAAGAGATTCTCAGGACTCAAAGGGAGGGACCTTTGAAATGCCCTATAGAGGGGAGAGGAAACTTGTTGAGCCCACCTCTAGGAGAAAGAAAGGGGATCAAGTGAGGGATGTGGTTGCCATCCTACAGTCAAAACTCTGACCCACAGTTGTTTCTGTCTGAAAGAACTTCTGGAACAGAAATGGAGAAGACTCTGAGGAAAGGGAGGTCCGATGACAGGCTCAAATTTGAAAACAGCTCAAGGGGAGGCCCAGAGGCCCGACACTATTACTGAGGCTGTGTAGTGCGAACAAAAAGGGGCCTATCATGACTGCCCCTCCATAAGGCCCAATAAGAAGCTGAAAGAGTCAGATGCAGATATTTACACCCAACTAATGGACAGAAACTGCTATTGTTGAATTAGGAAAAAGCTAAAAAGAGCTGAGGGGGAGGGTGACCCTGTAAGAGGACTTACAGCCTCAATTAACTTGGACCCCCAAGATCTTTCAGACATTGGACCACCAACCAGCTGTCATACACTAGCTGACATGAGACCCCCAATACATATACAGCAGGGGACTGTGAGGTCTGGGTTCAGTCAGGGAAGATGCACCTAACTTTCAAGAGGCTGGAGGCTCCAGGGAGTGGGGAGGTCTGGTGGGCTGGGGGTGGGAGTGGGGGCATAGGAACATCCTCCTGGAGACATGAGGGCTGATGGGGAGGGCTGGGAATGGGGAGGAAGTATGAGATGTGAAACAGTCAGAGGGTAGACCAGGAGGACAAAAAATCTGGACTGGAATAAAAGCTTAAATAAAATTAAAAGAAAACCTCATTTCATTTTCTTATTGCTTATTACATAAACATGTTAAATTGGGAAAATTCACCATTTTATATTTTTATATTTTATATGAAATACTTTGTCATTAGGAACACGTCAATGATATACAATATATGTAACGATTATAACATATTTCTAAGAAAACCATTTATTGGATATTTTATTTATTTACATTTCAGATGTTATCCCCTTTCAAAGCTAACTACTCATCAATTGTGTTAAATTTATTTAAGAATTTAATTTTATTTTCTATATATACTGTAATAGAAGATTATATATATCATATATATATATCATATATATATATATATATATATATGTATATATATTTTCCCCTCCCCCTTCCTTTCTCTTATTTGTTCTCAAAGGTTCACTTCATACTTTTCTTGCTTTGAAAGTTTGCTAGAAGAAAAAATTATCATGTAATCCATTTCTGAGTTGAAAGATATCTTCTTAGTTTCCAAGAATGTACCACAGGAGTTGAAGAGCAATTTCTGAGAAATCCTTTGGGAAATCACTCATGTTGCAGGTGCACATAGATACACACTCATTGCCAGCCTTTGTCAAAAATTTCACAGCAGACTTGGAAGAAAGTCACACTGTATTCAATAAAAGTATTGCAATGGACCATTAACTAAAAAACATAAATATATAAGTTGTTGTTGGTGGAGTTTTTAAAAGTAAATCCACTTTTTAGATTCATTGCAATATTGACATAATAATAGTGACCTTCCTAGCGTAAACTACAATTCCTTGAATGAAATATTGTTGCAAAGTGTTATGCTCTTCTGAGATCATATAGATATGCATTATTTTCTGTGACTTCAGGTTAAATTAAATGAATAATTCAATTAACAACTCTGGATAAGGGCTGAAATCATTTGCTGAGTCCACACTGCTGTCCTTGGACCTTGTAATCTGACAGTTTTTGCAAAGATCTTGTTTTCAAACTAGATCATTTTCCTAAGATTAGGAGGTTCAAGTTACATTTTTAGATACATATTATGCTATTTATTCTTATTTTTCTTTGTTTTTTCAATAAAAGAAATAGAGATAACAAATGTATTTCTTAGAAATAAGTAAAGGTTTACCTTGAATTGATCCTGTTAGTGCAGAAAACAAATTCCCAGGAACTGAGCTTAGGACTGAATTTTCAACCTGTCTCTATAGCCTGCTTATATTATCCAATAGCCTTGGTGTTCAAATTAGGCAAGAATCATATACAAATGCATTGATGAAATAGCAAAATGGATTTCAAGTGTGAGTTGATCTTGATTTATTTCTTGGAAGAAAATATCAACCCAGTTACTACTTATGTAGCATAATTCCAACCAATACATTTAAAGGAAACATATCTTTAGATTCATGTATATAATTAAGTTCTTCTATTTAGATTTTAATAATATATGGTGATTTAAAGATCCACATGACTTTTGAGTTTCCAAAATGTCTTTTTAGTCGAATACATTTTACTTAATTTCCACAAAGTTGACCATGCTTTGTTTTTCTACTTAATAAATTATATTACATGGATTTCTGGTTAATATAGAAAACCATGCAGTCTGTAAATCTTTCTTTAAAGTGCCCAAAACTTTCTAGATTACTTTAAACTTTATGAGATTTTAAAATCTACATTTTGTGCTTTAGCATACTCCTGTGAATCTTTTGCATTTACATCGCACAGTAAAACAATTTTTCATTTTTCAAATAAATATTTGATCCATCAATTGACTCCTGTTTGTATATTTCAGAATTGTTCCTGTTTCATGTAATTTTGAAATATTTCATTATTTTTTCATACATTATTCATTCATACCTTTGGTTACATTTAACTGGGTAAAAATATCTTGGGAACCTTACATGCACTATTTAATTAAAATGTAAAGTAAGTTTAAATTGATAGTAGTAGGACTTAGTATTTTGTCATTGGATTTGAACTTTAAAATTTATGTGAGGAGTGTATTTATTTACAACCACTTTGCTAACAGCCTACTTTAGCAGTGTAAAATCATTTCTGTACCATTAATCTCACTTGAATGTACATTTCCCTGTTACTGGAAATTATAAGTACTTTCTCACACTCCTTTAGTTTTTTATATGAAGATAGGAGATATGTTATAAATGAGCATTTTTCTTTCTTCATATAGCTTTGAACAATATGAATGGCTCCAAACTTAAATAAATACGTCCCTTTCTCTAAAATGTTCAAGCATTCACATAAACAGAGGTAATAAGGTTTGGATTGACTATTTAAGACACGTTACATGTACAGTGCTTAGTGGAGTGTTCCAATAGTAAGGCTAGTGTAAAACACTTGGAGATCTTGACTAATAATAGTGAGAAACAACTCAGGAAATTACAAATATTTAGGAAGAAGAGTTTCCTGCTTTTAATAACCTTTGGCCAAAAGGCAAGGGAGATACTACAAGTAATTAGGACTTTAAAATGCCATTGATCTACTCAAACCTCTGGTAGATATAGACTGTTGAAGGTACTAGGAAAGGAGGTAAAATAAATCATGAGTAGAATACTGTCACTGTGCAGCAGGAGATCAAGTAATCAAAAGGGTTTTGGACAGGACACAGTGAGTTGGTCTGTGTTCCATGTGAAAATGCTGTTCCCACTAGGGGAAAACAAGATCATGCCTGTGATCATACATGTCTTCACAGAACTTCTTTTGTGTTTATCCTATACTGCTTATGAGGACAGTCTATAAGAATATTTTACAGGCAATATATCCTGAAGGTTTGCTATATGGCTAGGAGTGCTACAAACACAGAACACAGGTAAGATTTAGTAATCAGAACTTTGTGACTGAAAGTGGTAAAGAATACAGAGACATCCACTGCTTTTTCACACTGAGCACATGCTCAATATTTCCTTCTTTAATTCCATCAATAGTTTTTCCAACAAAGAACAAAGGGTATAAATGTATCTTTTACTTGCCTGATGTAATCGTCATCTTGGATGCATACTGCTGATTAGCTTACCCTTTCTAGCTCTTACTGAATTCAGGTTGGCTGGTTCAATTCAGTTTTGTCTGAAACTCTTCTCCAAACTGAGGGATTCAATTTGACTTCTCTTGGTTTCTTTCTAAATTACTCTGCTTGGCCTCAAAATGACTTTGGTAATTTGTTCTAAACTTTTGGTGCCATCTTATTCTTTAATATCAACTGAGTGTTGTACAAACTGAATGGAATTAAACTCAACTCCACTGCACTGCCTCATGAGGTGACTTCTGAGAGCTTGGATTAAAGGTGTGTATTACCATGATTGAACTTAGCTTTTCTGTACCTGGAATTGCTCAGTACCAGGCTGGCCTTGAACTCAGAGATCTGCTTGGCTCTGTCTTCTGGGCTTAAAGACATATCTGTATTCCACTCAGAGAAGCCATGTCGCTGGATTAAAATTTCTCAACAAAAGGAAAACAGAAAGCAGAAAAAAATCACAATTAATGATAATAATAGTTTAAACTTAATACAATATATCAATATTCATAGTGAACATTAATCATCAATATATTTATTAAAGGATAGAGAGTTTCAAAGTAGATCAAACAGCACAACTCAAACTTCATTGTCATGTAAAGAAGGAAATGGAGAAAGCCATAGTGTAAATTTCTTTTTAAAAAGAAATCAAGACATCTACGCTCCAAATGAAAGGGCACCTACATACATAAAAGAAGCTTTACTAAAGCTCAAAACACACATTACACCTCATACAATAATAGTGGGGGATTTCAACACCCCACTCTCAGCAATGGACAGATCATGGAAACAGAAACTAAACCGAGACACTTTGACAGTAACAGAAGTTATGAACCAAATGGACTTAACAGACATCTATAGAACATTTCATCCTAAAACAAAAGAATATACCTTTTTGGTACCTTCTCCAAAATAGACCATATAATTGGTCACAAAGTAGGCCTCTAGAGATACAAAAAGATTGAAATAATCCCTTGCATCTTATCACCACAGAATAAGACTGGTCTTTAATAATGACAAAACCAATGGAAAACCCACGTACACATGGAAACTGAACAACTCTCTACTCAATGATGACTTGGTCAAGGAAGAAATAAAGAAAGAAATTAAAGACTTTTTAGAATTCAATGAAAATGAGGACACATCATACCAAAACTTGTGAAACTCCATGAAGGCAGTGCTAAGAGGAAAACTCATAGCTCTAAGTGCCTACAAAAAGAAACTGGAAAGAGCACACACTAACAAGTTGACTGCACAACTAAAAGCTCTAGAACAAAAAGAAGCAAATACACCCAGGAGGAGTAGAAGGCAGGAAATAATCAAACTCAGGGCTGAAATCAACCAAATAGAAACAGAAAGAACAATACAAAATATCAATAAAACCAGGAGCTGGTTCTCTGAGAAAATCAACAAGATAGATAAACCGTTAGCCAGATTAACCAGAGGGCACAGAGACAGTATCCAAATTAATAAAATCAGAACTGAAAAGGGAGACATAACAACAGAAACTGAAGAAATTCAAAAAATCATCAGATCCTACTACAAAGGCCTATACTCAACAAAACTGGAAAACCTGGAAGAAATGGACAATTTCCTAGACAGATACCAGGTCCCAAAGTTAAACCAGGAGCAGATAAACCATCTAAATAGTCCTATAACCCCTAGGGAAATAGCAGCAGTCATTAAAAGTCTCCCCACTAAAAAAAGCCCAGGACCAGATGGTTTTAGTGCTGGATTTTATCAGACCTTCAAGGAAGACCTAATACCAATTCTCTTCAAACTATTCCACAAAATAGAAACAAAAGGAACACTACCCAATTCGTTCTATGAAGCTACAATTACACTCATACCCAAACCCCACAAAGACCCGACAAAGAAAGAGAACTTCAGACGAATCTCCCCTATGAACATCGATGCAAAAATACTCAATAAAATTCTAGCAAACCGAATCCAAGAACACATCAAAACAATCATCCATCTTGATCAAGTAGGTTTTACCCCAGGAATGCAGGGATGGTTCAATATTCGGAAATCCATCAATGTAATCTACTATATAAACAAACTCAAAGAAAAAAACCACATGATCATCTCACTAGATGCTGAGAAAGCATTTGATAAAATTCAACATCCCTTCATGATAGAAGTCTTGGAAAGATCAGGAATTCAAGGCCCATACCTAAACATAGTAAAAGCAATTTACAGCAAACCAGTAGCCAACATCAAACTAAATGGAGAGAAACTTGAAGCAATCCCACTAAGATCAGGGACTAGACAAGGCTGCCCACTATCCCACCAACCTATTCAGTATAGTACTGGAAGTCCTAGCCAGAGCAATTAGACAACAAAAAGAAGTCAAAGGGATACAAATAGGAAAGGAAGAAGTCAAAATATCGCTATTTGCAGATGATATGATAGTATACTTAAGTGACCCCCAAACTTCCACCAGAGAACTCCTAAACCTGATAAACAACTTCAGCAAAGTGGCTGGTTATAAAATCAACTCAAACAAATCAGTAGCCTTCCTCTACATGAAAGATAAACAGACTGAAAAAGAAATTAGGGAAATGACACCCTTCACAATAGTTGCAAATAATATGAAATACCTTGGTGTGAATCTAACCAAGCAAGTGAAAGACCTGTATGACAAGAACATCAAGTCCCTGAAGAAAGAAATCGAAGAAGATCTCAGAAGATGGAAAGATCTCCCATGCTCATGGATTGGCAGGATTAATATAATAAAAATGGCCATCTTGCCAAAAGCAATCTACAGATTCAATGCAATTCCCATTAAAATTCCAACTCAATTCTTCACAGAGTTAGAAGAGGAAATTCTCAAATTCATTTGGAATAACAAAAAACCCAGGATAGCGAAAACTATTCTCAACAATAAAAGAACTTCTGGAGGAATCACCATTCCTGACCTCAAGCTGTACTACAGAGCAATAGTGATAAAAACTACCTGGTATTGGTACAGAGACAGGCAGGAAGATCAATGGAATAGAATTGAAGACTCAGAAATGAACACACACTCCTATGGTCACTTGATCTTTGACAAAGGAGCTAAAACTGTCCAGTGGAAAAAAGACAGCATTTTCAACAAATGGTGCTGGTTCAACTGGAGGACAACATGTAGAAGAATGAAAATTGATCCATTCTTATCTCCATGTACAAAGCTCAAGTCTAAGTGGATAAAGGACCTCCACATAAAACCAGATACACTAAAACTAATAGAAGAGAAGGTGGGGAAGACCCTAGAATACTTGGGCACAGGGGAAAAGTTCCTGAACAGAACACCAATGGCATATGCTCTAAGATCAAGAATTGACAAATGGGACTTCAGAAAATTGCAAAGTTTCTGTAAGGCAAAGGACACTGTCAATAGGACAAAATGACAACCAACAAATTGGGAAAAGATCTTTACCAATCCTACATCTGATAAAGGGCTAATATCCAATATATACAAAGAACTCAAGAAATTAGACTCCAGACAACCAAATAACACAATTAAAAAATGGGGTATAGAGCTTAACAAAGAATTTTCAATGGAAGAAACTCGAATGGCCGAGAAGCACCTAAAGAAATGTTCAGTGTCCTTAGTCATCAGGGAAATGCAAATCAAAACAACTCTGAGATTCCATCTCACACCAGTCAGAATGGCTAAGATTAATAACTCAGGTGATAGTAGATGCTGTCGAGGGTGTGGAGAAAGAAGAACACTCCTCCATTGTTGGTGGGACTGCAAGATGGTGCAACCACTTTGGAAATCAGTGTGGCGTTTCCTCAGAAAATTGGACATAGCATTACCTGAGGATCCAGCTATACCACTCCTAGGCATACACCCAGAAGATGCTCGAACATATAACAAGGACATGTGCTCAACTATGTTCATAGCAGCCTTATTTATAATAGCCAGGAGCTGGAAAGAACCCAGATGTCCTTCAACTGAGGAATGGATTCAAAAAATGTGGTACATTTACACAATGGAGTATTACTCAGCTATTAAAAACAATGAATTCGAGAGGTTCCTAGGTAAATGGATGGAACTAGAAATTATCATCCTGAGTGAAGTAAGCCAATCAGAAAAGAACACACATGGTATTCACTCACTGATTATTGGATATTAGCCCAGAACCTTGAAATGCTCAAGATGCAACTCACAGGCCACATGAAGCTCATAAAAAAGGAAGACCAAGTGGGGGTGATTCAGTTCTTCTTAGAAGGAGCAACAAAATACTCAAGGGAGCAAATATGGAGACAAAGTGAGGGACAGAAACTGAAGGAGGGGCCATTTGAAGACCTTTCCACCTGAGTATCCATCCCATGTGCAGTCACCAAAGGTAGATGCTGATGTGGAAGTCAGGAAGTGCATGCCGATAAGGGCCTGATATGGATGTCTCCTCAGAGGCCTTCAAGAGTCTGACATATTCAGAGGCAGATGCTCACAACTAGCCATTGAACTGATCATGAGGTTCTCAATGGAGGAGTTAGAGTGAGGACTGAAGGAGCTGAAAGGGTTTGTGGCACCATGAGGAGAGCAACAATACCAACCAACCACAGCTCCCAGGGTCCTAACCACCAGCCTGGGAGCACTTATGGAGGGATCCAGGGCTTCAGCTGAATATGTAAGAGTGGAGGGCCCTGCCGGGCACAGGTGGAAGAAGAGATCCTTGACCTCATGAAGGCTGGACGCCCCAGGGGGTGGGAATTTTGAGGGTGGGGAAGTGGGAGTGGGGGGGTAGGTGGGGTTACATCCACGGAGAAGAAGGAGGAGGGGTAAGGGGATGAGGGGTTCCCGGGTGGGTGGGGGATGGGGTAAGCGGATAACATATGAAATGTAAATAAAATATCCAATAAAAATTAAAAAAAAGAAATCAAGAGTAAATATTAATTTCTGGTAGTAAAGACTTGAAGACAAGGAATAAATAAGGGGTATTGAAGGTATGAGATAATTACAAATGTGTCAACTATCCAAGTGAAAACAATTAATGTTCATATGTTTTACAATAGAGCTTCAAAATGCATGAGCCTAGAGACAGTTCTAGTGGAAGGAGAAACAAGTGGATCCTTTATTAGAGTTGCAAATTTAAATAGCCCTTAGACACTTCAATCAGCAGAAAATCTGGAAGAACAGAGTTCAGCTGGCCAGTGTCCATCAGATAATGTAAGTGGCACCTCTAGATACAAAGCAGGAAATCCAGAGCATGAACTTTTTGGCTGTTCACATGAAGTACTGATCATAAAGGTCAGTAGGTTCACTAAGTAAGGCTAATAAAATTAAACCATCTAAGACTATCCTCAGAACTGAATCTGCAAATCAGTGGGAGATAGATAACTGCAAATCACAAAATTTATCTTTAAAGAAAAAAAACAACATAATTTTCATAAACAGAAGTAGAAGCCATGAAAGAATTTTCAGTTTTCTAAATTTTTATTAAAATGATACATAATTGATTTGAATTTGTAGGATTCAGAAAAATATGCTTAGGGTCTACAGTGTCAATTATTTCCTATCTTCCATTAATCAAAAATAAAATAAGCACTCTTTTAGGTATCTCTTCTGTGCCTGGGAATTGGAAAATCTCTGTGCATCTTCTTGCTGCAGTGTGAATTGTTCCATAAAGGTCATCCACATTCCTTTGTATGATAGGACTATTCAATATCTCTAAGTTATGTCAAGTGCTTTCCACTTTTCTGTTAATCACAGAATATAACTGGAATATTACAAAGTAATCAAGAATGTCTGTGTCTACTTTTTAGCTGAGGAGATCCTATTTTTTGCAGTTTGAAGTCCCTATTATATATACAGCCATTAAAGATATTACGTTCCCAGTGATTAATGCTTTTTATTTAAAACTTGGTATGTCTGTCCTTTGTCCTTCTGAAGTGGGTAGGCTTCAGATAGATGTCTTATGCTTAGTGTTAAGATACATGAAATTAAAAATTACTTCTACTTTTTATCTATCAGTATTTTTATACTTGAGCTATGTTTCTTGAATGCAATTGGTACTATGATGTCAATGTATTTATCTATTTAATGTTCAAATTTATGGAGGATAATTTTAAATATCACCTGTTAGCATTCAATTCTTTGAGTCCTGGTATATTATATAGCTAAAAATCCATCACATTATTAGCATAACAAACTTTTCTGAAAACACATAAACATTTTTACCTAATTATTTTCTGACAGCCACTGTTCTAATTCTTGTTTCTGTCTCTCAAGTTTCTATGGTTCTGTGAAAGTGAAACCTTAAAGGACATTGTTTTTTTGTTTGTTTACTTTCAGTTAACATATGTTCTCATTACATTGTCACTGTTTCCTCTATCATTAAATGATGCAGTATCAAATTAGCATATTTTATATTTTAATGACTTATGTATGATGTAAGAGCCTTATAACAGTGTGTTTTTGTTTTGCATTGTTCACTACTCACTATATCTTGTCAGGAATGTTAATGGTGAAATGTATTTTAGATGTCCATATGTAATAAACTGCAAAATTCTTGACTACACTTTATTAAAATGTATACAAATATATACTGGTTGCTTTAAAATATAATAAATACACCTAAGCACTTATAACTTAAAGTTTCTGTTAACTATATGTTATATTCATTTATAGAACTAAGTTTTTATATTGCCTGTAACCAGTCTGGCATCACAAGTTTGGGAATGCAGTGAAGGAATATGGGATCAGTAATAGTAGGCCAAATCTGCTTTTTCTTTGTTGATTGCTTGTTCTTAATTCTTTGCTATTCTAAGACCAAAACCCACTGGCTTCTGGTAATTTATTCTTGCTGTTAGCAACAAGAAGTTAAGAAAAAAGTCTTAGTTACAATGTTCTTTTCTATCTGGATATAGGACCCCTCTCTGGACAGTCAGGAGGCTCTGAGCTTGTTAACATTTTGTGAATACGAAAGAAAAAAACAATAGACTAGAAAATAAAAAGAAGAAAAGAAAGAAAAGATAAAATTCAGGCATGCAGAAAAATACTCATTCATTCTGGATAAAGCAGAGAAAAAAAAGTTCCAAACAATTTATACACATACACACATGGACATTCACTTTCCATTCTCAGTATATATGCTTTCTCTAAAAATTTACCTAATACAACTATCAAGTAAAACCCTTACAAAAGGATAATTAATTACATGATTTTTCTGAATATTTTTACATTCTGATAAATTTATAGTAAGTTTAAGGTAATGATTCGTTTCATAAATCAATAAGACTTAAGGAATTGTTTACATGTTTTCCATTAAGACGAGTACCTGAGTAAACATTCATTATTTCCTACTATCTCTATGAGTTTAATATAAGTTTAAAGGGATAATTTTATGTCACAAGTTCACACAGGCTTGTCAAGAGACAAATAATCTGCCTGTGTCTTATTAGTTTCGAAATTTTGTATAGATAAACTAGTCAATAGTTTATTTTCTGTCTTTGCCACTACCATAAATTGTTTTTTCCCTGTTTGTGACCTTTATTTACCAGATAGTGGCCTTATTCATACTCTAGAAGGACTGTTTTCCTTGACCTTAAATTTGTTCCAAGCCTGCTTTCTTTTACTAGTGCAATTATTCCATGACACAAGAAGGTTTACAGAAATCTATTTTCATCTTTTATTTAATTGAGATTACCTGTATCAATTTAGGAATTCTATAAAATCATTATCAGGAATTATGATATCATCAATTTGTCTACACAACATTACTATATGAAAGTAACATCTTCATGTTGATTTGAAGAAAATCTACCCAGTAGAGTGGGCTAATGCCCAGGAACAATTAGGCTATGTAATAGTGACAGGAAATGCATATCAATGGCAAGGAGCAATTGTGGATGAAGTCTCTGAATGACTTTCATCTCAGAGCTTACTCATCAGTCATGCAAAATGGAGAACCAACTCCAGAACATTTATTTGCATTCTGTAGTCTTTCCTAGATGGCTTCTGGCATCATGTAATTTTTTTCAGCTGAAGAACTTTTCCAGGGGCATAGTACTGTTCATCTTTAAGTAAAAAAAAAAAATTGTAACACTGAGTGGGAGAATTTTAAATATGAAGTCAAGAGCATTCTTGACTATATAGAAACCCTTCTTTTAAAAATGTCATCTCTAATAAGGAGGTTATAATACAAAAAATAAAAATGTATAATTTTTCTGACATATTTCTTTTTCATTTTTACTTTTCAAAAATATTTTTAAAATGTAAAATTCTGAAATGACTTTTTGTTTTCTAAACATTACATAATTTCATAATGCTATTTAGAAAAAAATATAGACAGATATCACATGTTCCTTTAATCTAATGTGGTATTTGTTTTCTTGGATAATTTATGTTTCATTTTTATGTTTATTGATGGGACTTAAATACATATTTTTTAAATCCAGCATATATATCTTGAATCTGAAGGCTGAATTTCTATCTGAGTGTTTCATTATTTTCCAAATATTTTAAAATTCGTTTTTATTTATTAACATTCCAAATGTTGCTTCCCTTCCCAGAAACCCATCCCACTTCTCCTTTACCTCTAACAAGGTACTTTCCCATCCCATCCTCCATTCTCTTTATCTCTACCTCACACCCCTTTTTTCAAAATATTTTAAAACCATAAGATGTCAAGCATTTTATATTGCTGTTGGTCTAAAATTTCTTTTCAATTCTCTAAACAGTATTTAGCATTGTTGTGAAAGATATATCAGTTATTTCCTCCTTAGTGGCTTGCTTTTATACTCTGTGAGAGTGAGAACTCTGTCACTTATTCTGGAGTGCTTTTCTCTTGTCGCCAAAGCCAATGTCACCTGGGATCTCAGTTACTTATCCCTAGTGTAGAACTGTCCCTCCACTCTAGGTATTGGAGTCCACTATGTTTCTGTCCTTTGTGGTCTTTAGAAAATATTGAGAACTAAAGGTTCTAAGAAGCATGCATTTGCCTAACATAGCATAGAAAAATCTAATCTGTACAGGATGTATGATTCATCAAAACTCTCACAGAAGTACCCATGTCAACTCTTGAGCCTATTGTTTATGTGGCCTTGCCTGAGTATTTTACAATTAAAATTTTATCTATTTCAGCTTCTCCTAAATATCAATTTCTCACTGCTGAAACTGTCAAGAACTTTTAGGGTTTGTATTTCCAGTGTGAATATCTGAAAATTACCTCTAGTCAGAAAAACAAGGAAAAACATCCCTGCCCTGTTGGTTTTATGGACACAACAGTAAGTACTATAATTTCTTATTCAAAATAATTTTTATGCAAAATTCTAGTCATTCAGTTTATGAAGACAAGTCTGGAACCAGGCACTAAGTGTATCAAAATCTTTAATTCTATAAGTGTTGACTCTACAATTTTGTTTAGTTTAGGTATGTGGATTGCTTATGTGCTTCTCCTTGCAGGTGTAAGAATGTTTTAGAACTCATAAGATCTTTTGAACACAGCCTGTACTTGGAAGATTAGGAACTTTCATATTTCCTCTTGATCTCAGCAGCTATATGTACTTACACTTCTGTTTCCAGATCTGTTTCACATGAGGATGAGACACAAGATATTGAGATGATGATTAATTCATTGAAAACACAGTTCTAGAAATGTTCAACACACTTGTAAAATATAATGTAATTTCTATTATCCAATTCAAATTGATATACTAAGATATAAATAACAAATTGTTAACTGACTTGTGTATTTTACTAGAAACTTTGTGGGCATTTAATACTTATAAGACACAAAGTTTTTACTAGGTGAAGTTTATTGGAATAATTGGTAAAAAAAATATATTTTCAGGTGGAGAGATTTTAATCTCTCTTTGTATTTTAAATGTTCTTATTTCTTGAAATTCTTATTTTGTTTTAATTTCAGTGCTGTGTGTTGAATGAAAGCTGGCCCTGGCTTCATGTGGTAGGCAAATATGTACGCATAAAATATGTCTTCAACCTATGATTTGAATCCTTTATTTTATTATTCATTCTTTCCATTCTCCATTGTCTTCTCCTTTGAGAATGGAGACATGTCTGTCCCCTTGGGTACCAAACTACCCTGGCACCTCAAGTCACTGCCATACTAGGCACATCCCCTCCAACTGAAGCCAAACAGTGAACCACGGATAGGGAAACAGCATCCAGAGGGAGGAAACAGAGTCAGGGTAAGCCCTTGAAACAGTTTTTGAGAGACTCACATGAAGTTCAAGCTGCACATACGCTAAGTATGTGCAGAGGTCCTAGGTCCAGCCCACTTATGCTTTTTAGTTGGTGGTTTAGTCTCTGGGAGACCCCAAGCAACCAGGTTAGTTGACTTTGTTGGTATTCTTGTGGAGTCACTACCCATCAATCCTTTCTCCAAGTCTTTCATAAGACTTCCCAAGCTCCATTTAATGTTTAGCTGGGGGGTGTGTGTCTCTACATCTATATTTGGGTGGTACCTCTCAGAGGAGAGTTATTCTAGGCTTATGTCTGCAAATATAACTGAGTATCAATAATACTGTCAGGGACTGATTCTTGCCTTTTGAATAGGCCTCAATTTGGGCAATAAAGAATCTAAAGGTACAATGTAAAAATGAAAGCATCTTTAACAAATGGTGCTGGTCTAACTGGATGTGGACATGTAGAAGAATGAAAATAGATACAGAAGAATGAAAATAGATACATAGTTATCACTGTGCACAAAACTCAAGATAAAACTGGAACACTGATTCTAATAGAAGAGAATTTTGGAAATAGCTTTGAACTCATTGGTATGGGACACAACTTTTTGAACAGAACACCAATAGCTCTGACACTAATATCAACAATTAATAAATAGGACTTCATGATACTTTCTAATATTTTAAGATCACATGAGAGTATAACTCAGATCATATCTACCTCTTTTAGCTCATTTTCATTCTATGCCTCTATGAAAGCTCATACTATAAAAAGCAATTAAATTTTTGCATACTCAATACCATGGGCCAATAGGACTTAGCCATTTCAGAGGAGTAAAATTGGCAACAAACATTTAAACATTTCTGAGGAATCATTGCCAAAGAAACTTTCTTCTTTTTAAGCAATATCTAAAGGCAATGCAGCTTTTTATGGAGTGTTTGGAATTACGGATTTCATAGATGCTTTATGGCAGGGACTTACTCTTCTCATTCCTATATTCTGCAAGCCCTGCTGAAACAGCAGGAATTTGAAACTAGCTGTGGAATTAAATTTTTCTAACATGAGCAATGAGAGCTGTCATCGGTCTGATATCTATAAGAAAAAAAAGTATTTTACTGTGATATTTTTATATCTCCCATGAATATTATCTCTGATCCTAGTATGCGAAAAGTGATGTACAAATTGAACCTGACTGTTATGTATTTAGGGTTTTTTAGTAGAGCTTGGGCTCTAAAATTTCATTCCATTGGCAAGATTTTATGAAGAGTAGGCCTAATTAAAAAAAAAAAAAAAAAAACAGGTAGAGGTTCCTAAACCTAAAGTTAAAAAAACAACCTTACTGTCAAAGTAGTTTACATTATTCTGCAAGCAACATTGGTCAACTTGTGATTATGAGATTTTGTATACTACTCATGTTCTGATTGGTCCATAAAGTATGCAAATCCCTCCTGCACTGTACCCATCTAACAGGACAAGATAATGTTCATGTAGGACACAGTCAATCATTTTTTTAAAATCAAGGCTTATTGTTTGGATTCCAAAACAGGAAAAAAAATGGTTTTCTCTTTCCTTGGTGTTGTTTTGTTTATGGTTTATGTTTCTGATAATTTAGATCAAATCCAGGTCCTTTGGAATGCTAGATAAGTCCTCTAATAGAGCTGGCTCAAAATCTATTTCAATTCTATTTTTATATCATATTTGCTACTGACAGGCTGTATTGATTAACAAAAGTTTAGCATTTTAATTTTTTAAAGAAAAAATTATAAATTAGTTTTGAGATAATTATGACAATATTATTTAATAATTTTGTACACATTTTAGAATATACCACATTCTTTTTGTGAAGTTATTTGTGTTTAATTCTTTTCAGCTAAAGTTAGATGATAAAAAAGTATTGCAATACCTATACAATAAAGGAAGCAGAAATTTCCTGTGATGCACAGTTAAAATTGATTCACATTGAGAAACTAACCATGGAAGAGAGATATAAATGAGAATGAGAACATCACAATAGAAATACTGTCATAAAATTGTGGTCAAATAGTTTACCAGTATATGTTGCTTTTATTTCCTCAAATAAAGGGATGAGATAAGAGGTGTACCCTAGTTCTGTAGGTGTGAAGCTTAGACTGATCCTAGAGTGATTCTTTCTCTGTTTTAGCTATCCCTAGGCAGATGCCTGAAAGCTTATAACCTCCATACTATCTAATATTCCAAGATGACTGCTTCAATCTGGCTTCTCTTGACTTTGAGGAAAGTTCTCTGATTGACCTCATACTAACTTTGGCTACATATTTTTATCTTCTGGTTTTCTGCCTCCTTCTTATTCACTGACTTATCCTGTCCTCACCTATGTCTAGCTTATTCTTATTCTCTCTTCAACTTGTCTCTGTACAACTGGCACAGTAAAACTGTCATACATACATTACACCTACCCTTTTCTCTCTGTTTCTCTCTATGTTTCTCTTTGTGTGTTTCTCTCTGTGTGTTTCTCTCTCTCTCTCTCTCTCTCTCTCTCTCTCTCTCTCTCTCTCTCTGTCTCTGTCTCTCTCCCTTTCTAGTTGGCTCTCACTTTGCTCTGCTCTTAAGTAACCCCTGTTTCCTGTGCTCTTCTCATGTGAGTTTTGCTTATCCTATCTCTGACTCATTGCATCAGATATTTCTCTGATTTGTCACTTTGTCTGCCTCTTATTTAGACATCACTAGCAAATATGGCTGCTTCCTTCTATAGAATAACCTTAACTTCATTGTTAGGGATTAAAGGTGTATACTTGGGGTGTGTCTGTATGTTAACCAGATCATACAGTAATCTAGGCATGTCTGCATTTTGACCAGATCATATCTTTGAATGTGATCCCTTGTCAGATTAGCTATTTTGATGGATTAAAATTCTTCTACAAAGAGAGTCTTAGAAAGTCTGGCAAGGTGTTCACTGTTTACTAACCCAGGATTTGAAGACTAGATCAGAAATCTCTCTTATGAGGTAAGGACCAGATAGGTCTATAGAATAATTTGCACATCAGCCAAATCTATATGGCATGACCAAGTTTTTGTTTTAATTTGATGAGTTTGAGGGATGCATTAATCTGTGTGTGTAATCGTAAGCCGCTTGCAGTTGTTTAATATTATGTGTGTTTAGCAGAATAAGAGAAAATTACTCCTCTAGTGCTCATAATTTCACTAGGTCAAAGTTTTAGGTCTGAAAATGGTATAAGAAATAGGTTTCATCTCATAAATCAGGACTTAAATCATTAGAAAATAATGGTTTACTCTCATGATGTTTGTGCCACTAAAAATATCTTGCCAATTGAGTGATTGCTGTAGATCACAGTGTTAATAGCTAGGTAAGGTTCATGTTTCCTTAGCTCCTGTGGTAGTTTTCATAGTACCTTCTTGCACTATGATAACTAGCCAGTAAGAATATAGTTTCCAGGTGATAACCAGGTTGCTGAGAAAGAATGTGTGTTACACGTGTGCACCTACTACAGTATTAGCATCCTTATGTCTCTTAAAAGGCATTCAGTGTTACTTAGCCCTTGCTTTATTCATTCCTGCCTGCCTTTCCTCCCTTCCTTTCCATCTCTCCCAATTCAAGCCCTCCTGTGCCACTATTGCCATTTACATTTTATACCATTTTATACCACAGAGTTCTACCTCCTCTTACTTGAAGCTCCTTCACCATGGACTCGTACTAATTCCCTCACTTCTACGGCTATGATGGCTAGTCTTTGTGGTCAACTTGACAATATCTGGAAGTAGATCAAGCCAAGTAGCTGAGTATACCTATTAGATTTTAATTTTTTATTTTCTCTTTTTAATTAGATCTTTCAAGCTGAAAAAAACCCATGGCAAAATCTGAACTACTCCTCTCTGTGGCAGCCCATATTAAAAGGGCATGAAAGAATGAAGGTTTTGTTTGCCTCTTAGCCCTCACTCTCACAGGCAACTTCATTTGTCCTGCTGCTGAGGCGTCCCTTCACTAGTATTAAAACCTACCCTTCAAGATCCAACACAGACAGAATAACAGAGATCTCCTAGAATTCCAGGACTGCTGATGTGTTTTGTCTTCTGAGATGAAGAACCACTCGATTTTTGCCTGTTTAGGTGGGAGATGGGCCTATTGACACTACCCAGACCACAGCCTGTAATATGCTCTAATAAATTATGTTTTTCAAAAAGATCATTAGTGTTATGTAACACTCCCCTCATTCACTCCTCTTTATTTCCTTACCATCATTTACCACAATTAAAGCCTTCCGGTGCCCTTATTCCCATTAAAAAATTTTCTGGGTCCAGGTTATCTCACTCAAAATAATTTTTTCCACCACCACCTATTACCTGCAAGTATCATAATTTCCTTTTCTTAACAACTGAATATCATTCCATTGAGTAAATGTACTATGTTTTCCTTATCCTTTCTTCAATACACATCTAGACTATTTCCATTTGCTGGGTATAGTGAATAGAGTAATATTGAGGATGAATGTGCAGGTATCTTCATAGTAGACTATATATATTTTTGACCATATGAAGAATGGCATAATATGGTAGAATCATTTGAGGAAACTCCACACCAGTTTTCATAGTGGCTGTATCAAATAGCACTCATACTACCAGTTATGAATATGTCCTTATCTCTACACCAAATTTTAGAATTTGTCATCTTGAATTTTGCAGGCAAATAGATGGAATTAGAAAATATTCTGAATGAGATAATACAGACCCAAAAGCACATGCGTGATATGTACTGACCGATTTGTGGATACTAGCCCAAAAGTACAGAATACCTATGATATACTTCAAAAAACCATAGAAGTTAAATAAGAAAGAAGGCTCAAATGAGTATCCTTAAGTCCCACTTAGAAGAGGGGAGGAAAATACTCATGGGAGGCAGTGGGAGGGAGGGAGGTACCTGAGTGGCAACTGGGAAGGAAGATAGAGGGGCAGAATCAAGTATGGGGACAGACATCACTTTTGTTAACATCCCCCGTTGCAATAGACGTAACATGAAATATCAGAGAAGTTTCACTTTGTATTTCTCTGACTAAATGTGCTCAAATATTTCAGAATGATTTTTTCTATGTGTATTTCATCTTTTGAGAAATCTCATGCCATTTTTTTCTGTTTTTTTCTTTTCTTTTCTTTTTTTCTTCCTTTAATTTTGGTGCACCCCAACTTTGTTCCTTTTTACAGTTCTTTGCATATTCCATACACAAACCCTCTCTCAGATATTTAACTGTTAAATGTTTATTCCAAAATCTGTAGATTTGACACTTCTCTCTAACGATATCATGCATTGCTATACAGAATCTATTTTAGTTATATGAGGTGTGATATATTTTTAAAACCTGTTATTTTTATGTGTATGTGTGTGTGTGTGCCTGTGTGGGTTTATTATTTGCCACATTCATGCAAGTGCCAGGGGATGTAAGATACCTTGGAGTGATAATTATAGGGGGATGAGAGCCACCTGGTGTGGATTTCTACACTATAACACTGATCCTCCAAAGAAACAGTAAGTGCTTTTAAATTAACTCCCATATCTAACTCAGAATATCAGGTGTTGATCCATTTGGGGTTTATCTTCTGGTGGAGAGAAAGATAAGGATTTAGTTTCATTCTTTTACATGTAGCAATCTGGTTTGATTAGGACCATTTGTTGAAGACTTATCTCCCAAATGAATTGTTGGTTTCACTGGGTCAAAGCATTTGGCTGGAGGAATATGGGTTTATATATTAATTGAATTGAGTTCCATTTATCAACATATTTTTTATGATAGACCATGCTGGAGATATTACGACATCACTCTAGAATAAAGTGAAATCTAGGCTGTTGATGCCTACAATAGTACTATTTATTATTTAAGATAGTTTTAGTTGTCCTGGGTCTTTTTATTTTGCTTTTTAAGTTACTACTACTACTACTACTAATAATAATAATAATAATAATAATAATTTCTCTGAAGAACTTCTCTGGAATTTTGATGAAGTTTTCATAGAATCTGTAAATTTCTTATGGTAGGAAAATTATTTTTATATTAATTCTGCCAACCCATGAACATGGGTGTATTTCTCTGTTTCTATTATCTTTTTCAGTTTCATTTTTAAGTGTCTTAAATTGCTTCTATTTAGAGTAGATGGTGATCTTCACAGAGGACAAAGCTGGTAAAAGTGCATAGGATAAGACACTGTGGACCACTCAGCACTAAATGGGGCAAGTGATATCAGAGTCTTTCCTCCAAGTCCTCAGAGATCATTATAGAAGAAGATGTAGAAGAATTGTGTGAGTTAGCAGCAGATGATGACTCTAATGAAACTGTACTTTTCAGATACAGCAGAGTAGTTGCACTCATGAACTCTCAACAGTTGTGTTGGGATGTACAAGACCACTGCAAGCTCAAGACAGACAATACTCAAGCAAAAGGAGATGATTTGACAATTAAGTTCCATACTTATATAAGGATCTGCTGGCAACTGAAGGGATATGGAGAGAGAGCATTAGCTTTCATGAGTGTAACCCCTGGTAGATCAAAAATGCACTCCAATGGAAGGACACACTACCAAGAATATCTGAACAGCATGATCTGTATTTCAAATCTGAGCAAATCTGATTTCATGTTTTTGTTTTATTTTTTATTTTTCTACAAGAACATAAGCTGTGTTGTTAGAGAACTGGGAAGACTGGAAAGAACTTGTTAGAGGCTATAAATATGATTGAATATGTTGCATAAAATTCTTAATAAACTAATACAGAATGAAGAAAATGGAGAACAAATAAGTAATAGGGTATAAAAATTAAAAGTAAAATAAAAAATAAAGAGCATTCACTATTACAATGTAGTGATATGTGTCCATCTGATAGGGTGGGTTTGTGAGGAGAGAAAAAAAGAATAGCAGTACTTTTTAATGAAAATGCTATATTACTATTTTAAAAGGTTCACTGTGGGCTTTATATATTGAAAACTCAGACACAATGTTTTAAAGTTTGAGGCAAATTCCAAAATTTTCTTTTGTAATTTTATTGAAAATATTTTCTGGGTCTTTGAGCTTCAAATGTTATCTTTCTTCTCTTCCTAATATTCTTAGGTTTGGTCTCTTCATAGTGTCCCAGATTTCCTATATGTTTTCTATCAGGAACCTTTTTGATCTCTGCTCTAGTATAGATAGATACATTGTTCTGCCTATCATTGACTTAAAGTTTTTATCATTGTGTCTAGGAGTCATCCTTGGGACTACTGTGTTTCTCAGTGCAGATATCCTGACATGTTTTTGTTGGGTGTTTTTTTGTTTTTGTTTTTGCTTTTTGAGTTTTGATGTTTTGTTGTTTTGTTGTTGTTGTTGTTTGTCTGTGGTTCCCAACAAGGTTTCTGGTGTCTTCTCTTTGCGTAGAGTTTGGTGGCTGTGAGTTCTTTGGTAGGGAATTCTTGAGGATACTGCTAGGTATGGCCACTAGGTAAAATGTGTTTCTAGGTATTAAGTGATGACTCTTAGGATTGGGGATGGGCTGGGGGATGCTAATGTGTTCCACAGGAGGGAGGAAATTAGAACATTCCACCAGAAACTGCTTAGACTCCTGGACTTGAGACTAGAGAGTTAGGAAAGGCCACAACAGATAGCCTGCTAGAGACCTCTGAACGTGTCCCAAGGATTAGATTTGGAGGAGAAGATGGAAGGTGAAGATTTAAAGCTAGCCTATCTATTTTATTGACCTACTTACTTATCTGGCAGCCTTGGATTTTAGATTTCGAGAGAAAGCCTGTTGGAGATAGAGCATGCAATCACAGGAGTGAATCTAGAAAATGTTGTAAGTTATCTGCTAGAGATGGTGGTTAGGAAGGTGGGGAGCCCACATCAGGTAGTCTACTACAGGGCTGGGAATAAATTTTCACATTAAATTTGGAGATAAGGGAAAAGTGATGATTCAAAGTTAGCCTACCTATTTTGCCAGACAGAGTTGCTGACACTTTTTCAGAGAATGTCTGATGAGTTTGATGGCTATTCTTGCAATTTTGTTTCAACAATTTATTTTTATTCTTTTTATCTTGATCTCAGCTCCCCTCCCTTCTCCTACTCGAGTCCTCATAAATCCCTCTACTCACTGCCCCATCTTCTTCTCCTTAGAGAAAGGAAAGCCCCACTTGCGTACCACACAATAATGGGACATTTAGTCACAGTAGGACTAAGCATGTCCTCTCCCACTGAGGCCCAGTCAAGTAGTTCAGGAAAGGAAGGGGGAACCAATGGCAGGCAACGAAATCAGAGGCAGCTCCTGCTTTAATTGGTAGAGGACCCACATGAAGTCCAACCTGCACATCTGCTTCAAATATATAGAGGAGCTAGGTCCTGCCCTTATATGTTCTTTGGTTGATGGTTCTGTCTGTGTAGGTCATCTTGTGTTGTCCTTGACCCATCTGGCTTGCTCAGTTCTATCCCCAACTCTTCCAAAAGACTCCTTGAGCTCCACCTGATGTTTGGCTGCGAGTATCTTCACCTGTTTCCATATGCTGCTGGATGAAGCCTCTCAGGAGACAATTATTCTACATGCCTATTTGCAAGCATAGCTGAGTATCATTAATAGAGTCAGGTGTTGACTCTCTCACATGTTATGGAGCATGTCACTGGGTGGCTGTTCCATTCATTCTTGATTCCATCCTATGACTGCACAACTTGCAAGCAGGACAAATTTGGGTTTAAAGGTTTTGCGGATGGGTTGATGTCTCCTTTTCTCCAACAGGTGTCCCAGCTGGCTGTGGGAGGCTGCTACTTCTGTCTCTATATCTTTCATTGATAGGAATCTCACCTATTGTCACTCCCATAGGCTCTCTGCAACTTCCTCTCTCCCAGGAAACAATCTATATGACCCTCACCTGAAGAATGGATAAAGAAAATATCGTACATCTACACAATTGACTATTATTCAGCTACTAAAAACAAAGATATTGTGAAATTTGCATACAAATGAATGAAACTTGAGAATATTATCCTGAGAGAGGTAACACACACCCAGAAAGACATATATAATATGTACTCACTTAAAAGCGGATATTAACAGTTAAATACAAGATAACCATGATACAATCTACAGATCCAAAGAAACTGAGTAACAAGGATGGCCCAAGGGAACATGTGTGAATCTTACAAACAAGGGGAAACAAAATAGTCTTTAGAGATGGATGGAGAGAGAGACCGGGATGAGAGAGAGGGCAAAGTAGGGAATGAGGATGAAGATCATACTTGGGGAAATGGGAGGTAAGCTAGTTCCTCAACCTAGAGCTGACCTTAATACTTAATGTGATTAAAATGGTATAAAAGTAAAAAAGAGGAGGGGGGATGAGATAGGGAGTTTCTAGGGAGGGGAAATAGGGAAAGTGTATGACATCTGCAATGTATTTAAATAAATAAAATATCCAATAAAAAATTAAAAAAAAAAGGCTGTGAGTGAGAATGAAAATCAGTTGTGGACATCTCTTGAATTACCAATTTTTATCATTAACTCATTTATTACAAGGAAAGATATGCTAATTCTTGTGTGTTGTGATATAAAAGTCTGGTGTTTCCACAAAGGATTTGAATACGAAAATGTTTACTAACTTCTACTGTAAAAGTGATGGAAGATGAGAACTGGATATTTTTATCATATTTCTTTTCAACCTTAACATTTTGTTAATAACATTAAGTTAAAATTTTAACATTACTTACAGCATAAGAATATTTACAGATTATAAGTTTATACATACATACATATGTGTGTATGTGTATATGTGTATATATGTGTGTGTCTGCATGTATGTGTATGTATCTAAATGTGAATGTTAGAGAGAGAATATCTCATAGTAATACGTTCCAGCCTTTTGTAGACTTCTCTATTTAATCTTTCTTCAGCATATTCACTTTCAATACAAACACTATAGATATTTATCCATGAGCATATATTTAACTTATTTGTTAGTTTCTGAAACACTTCTGTGCCACTTAACACTTAATAGTGGTCAAGAGCCATTTTAAATGTTGATGCCATCTTAACCTGTTGCTCCATTTTAGAGCAAGGAATGATTCCATTTGATTTGCTGAAATATTTCTCTCTTCCCTGTGATTGCTACATCATGCAGAACAAGTGATGATTGTTTTACTTCTAGATTATTGAACCAAAAGAGTTTTAAAATTAGCAACTAGACATTTTAGGCAAAAAAAAAAAAAATACCCCTAGGAGTAAAGGGCAGAGAGGCTTACTACACACTGTAACAGATCTTTCTCTCTCTCTCTTTTTTTTATTACCATAAACAGTAAATTATAATCTCTAACCCAGAAATTTTTGCTTCAGGAAATTCTAGGAAAACCAAGGTAAGTTGTGTCACTAATTTGAATTGACATGTTTATATGCTTTCCTATCTCTCTCTCCAGTGAGTTCTTACTACAAGGTGATTATGTGCAGTTGATTTTTCTATTACCTACTGTGACCAGTAAAGTGTACAACAAATCAGTAATATCAATTTAAATAAATAGAGTGCCATCTTAATCCTGAATTACTTATTGCTTCTTATTACTTTGATTATAATCTTCCCAATAGTTTTCCCATTAATTTGATTTCTATTCCATTATTCTTGAGTTAAGGAAAAAAATCAAGTGAAAACTATGATTCAAATTTGTAGGATTTGAAAGTTTGCAAAGACAATGACATCTAACAGATTTTCAAAGAATTTGAACATGTGTTTGTTACAGTGAAAGAAAACTAAACTCTTTGGAAATTTCCCATTGGAAGCTACTAGGAATAAACTTGTGTCCTTTAAAATTGTGAAAGTGGATGGGAACATAAGTCTTAGAAATCAAAATTGCTATTATAAATAAGGCTGCTGTGATCATAGTGGACCATATGTTCCTGTTATTCGTTAGAGCATCTTCTGAGTATATGTCCAGGAGTGGTATAGCTTGGTCCTTTTTTTTTTTTTTTGCCCAATTTTCTGAGAAACTGCCAGACTGATTTCCAGAGTGGTTGCACCATCTTGCAATCCGACCAATAATTTATAGTAGCCAGAAGCTGGAAAGAACCCAGATGCCCTTCAACATAGGAGTGGATACGAAAAAAAATTGATACATTTACACATGGAGTATTACTCAGTTATTAAAAAAACAATGAATTCGAGAAATTCTTAGGTAAATGAATAAAACTAGAAAATATCATCCTGAATGAGGTAACCCAATCACAAAAGAACACACATGGTATTTACTCACTGATAATTGGATATTAGCCCAGAAGCTCACAATACCCAATATTCTACTCACAGACCACATGAAGCCCATGAAAAAGGAAGATCAAGTGAGGGTGCTTCAGTTCATCTTAGAAGGAGTTAATAAAATACTCCAGAGAGTAAACCAGAAACTGAAGGAGGTGCTGTCTGGAGGCCATTCCACCTGGTTATCCATCCCATGTGAAGTCACAAAATGTAGAAGTTGATGTGGACATCAGGAAGTGCATGCTGACAGGAGCCTGATATAGCTGTCTTCTTAGAGGTCTGCCAGAGCCTGACATATTCAGAGGTGGATGTTCACAGCTAACCATTGAACTGATCAAGGGGTTCCCAATCGAGGAGTTAGAGTGAAGACTGAAGGAGCTGAAAGGGTTAGTGTCCCCATGAAGAGAGCAACAATACCAAGCAACCAGAGCTCCCAGGGTCTAAACCACCAGCCTGGGAGGACATAGGGAGGTACTCATGGCTCTAGATCTGTATGTAGGGGAAGATGGCCCTGTTGGGCATAGGTAGGAAAGGAGATCCTTGGTTCCATGAAGGCTGGACACCAAGAGTAAGAGTGTAGGGGCATTTGAGGGTGAGGAGGTAGGAGTAGGGTGTTGGGTGGGGACACATCCCCATAGAAGCAGGAGGAGGAGAGTTGGGATGCAGGGTTCCTGGGCAGGGTGGGGGAGGGAATAGGGCAAGGGGATAGTATCTGAAATGTAAATAAAATATCCAATAAAAAATAATAATAATAAAAAGAAAGAAATCAAAATTACTTCTGGTGGTTTTAAGTCATAAGAGCTGTTGTGTTTAAACATGTTTATTTGAATGATAAAAAGTTAATTTATATTGCCACCAAAATATTCTCAATAATTTTACTGTTTTTAAAGCATTTGATAAGCAAATCATACTAAAACATGCTTTTATTTATTAAATACTTAGATTTTTCTTAATTTTTCTGTTTTGTTATAATCCAAAGGTTGGCATTTAAATATTTATACTGGATAGAATGACAGCTGTAAAATAGTGTATAATTTTAGGTTACATTTTTTAGAGAGTAATTATTGTGAATGACTATCAACACTATTTAAACATTGCTACAATATCATATTTTTGCATTTTTATTTCTGAATTTAAGTAAAGATTTTTCATACAAACTTGAATAAACTCTTAAATACTTTGACCACCACTAGATAATATTAGTGACAAGATAATGAAATGTCTGTTTTCCAAGGAAAGATATTCACACCAAAACTTTTATAATCCAACTTTAAAAAGCTCTTTTTATTCATGTTATCAAAAAATCTATTTCCATTTGTATTAAATATTTTTAGATATTTATAGTACAGTTTCAACTGTTTTATACAATTGATTCCACTCTATTATGTCGCTCATAATAACAATGGTCCTTTTGAAATTTTATCCTCTTAAAAATGAAATAGAAACATTAAAGTTTTGATCTATTTTGAAGAAATTACATAGAATACCACAATTACTAAAAAAAATTAATATATTCATTAGATTTCAAGTGATTGTTTATTGACATTGTAAACAAGTTTAATTCATTCTTCAACATTTCCAATGAAATAAAAGATATATTTTAGATCAGTAATAGAGAAGATTCTTTTGATAGTATATTACTTTGATAATATATTACAAAATAAGAGAGATTATCTGATAGTATATTTTATTTTGGGAAAACAGACATTAATTTTAAGATTTGTGGGAGTTTACAATAAAAAATGTAAATTAACGAGTTCTAATATATCCCTAGAAGATTCACTTCTCTTGTTGTCATCTTCCATTGGGTTGGGGAATTTATTTCAATGATGTGCCATGTGTTAAGTTTAAAGTAATACAAGTTGGGAAAGAAATTCTCATAGTGAATGCACAATATGACTAAAGTACAGAATGGGAGAAATAACATGGTTGGGAGGAAAAATAACACCAAGAAACTTTGAATAATCACAGGGGATCCTAATAGTTGACATGTTCTTAAGATTGTGTGTGTGTGTTTGTGTGTGTGTGTGTGTGTGTGTGTGTGTGTCTTTTACTTAGTACCATAAGATACAACATAATATGATTATAAAATACTGCAAACTTAGGGTAGCTGATAGTATTAGAAAATTAGAATTAATAACTAATTTGTTGTTGTTGTTGTTATTGTTGCTGCTGTTGTTACTACAGTAAAAGAATTTCCAATTCCATTCTGTATTCTATTATTTGTTCTTCACAATTTATTGATTTTATGATTTTTGTGTTTTCACTGTGTTGTCATGTTTCCTCACTCACTAATAGTATTTCCAAGATACGGTAAGCATTGGAAAATTAGAAAAGACAATTTTGGTGAAACAAGGGTATGTATGTTAAAACAGTGAATAACAAACTGTAATGTGAAATGAAGACAGAGAATAATCACAAAATTAAATTCCATTTAAGAAATATGGATAACATTGTATGTATAATTTGAAAAGTTTTTGCAGTTAGTTGTAAACAACATCAGACTAAAAATTAAGCTGTGCAGCACTTAAGAAGACAATTGTGAAAAAGCTTCTGTCGGGATCAAAGATGATACAGCTCACTCCTTATTCATAGGATTTATAATTCATCTCTTTAATGAAAGACCTGTTTTTTTTTAATTCTGGAATTTCTTCTTTTAAGTATTTATCAATTTTTAATTGTGCATGTGTGTGTGTGTGTGTGTGTGTGTGTGTGTGTGAGTGAGAGAGAGAGGGGGGGGGATGGGAGGGAGGGAGGGAGGGAACAAAAGACAGAGAAAGAGACTCCCACACCCTCCCCACATACACAGTCTGTGTTATTTATTTGGGTAAATGCCAGAGTATTCATGTAGAATTCAAAGGACAACCTCAGGTACCAGTCCTCACGTTTTACCTTGTTTGCGGCATAGTCTTTTTGTTGCTTGCCCTTTCAGGCACCTATGTGCTTGTAGCACATGCTTCTGGATTCTCATCCTCTCCCATCTTCTTATAGGAGCACTGGGATTAGAGACGTATTGCACTGTATCTCATTCATGCTGTATGTGTGTCCTGGGGTTTCAAACTAAGGTCTTCACACTTACACAAGAATATCTTTTCCGTAGATTTTCCAAAATCTATCTCAAAATTGATTGTCTTCTAAGTCATACAAACAAAATCTTAAATTCTTCTGTAAGTATTTTTTAAAAATTATCTCAATAAAGTACAAGTTATATAACAACCGTGATGCCATTTTTCATAATTTTTTATATCATAATTGAAAACCACTATGATATATATATATATAAGCATATGATTGTAGAAAATTCTACAATAATTTCTCAAGTTAATTCTTATGATTTTTAATATCCCAATATTGGCCTAAATTATGATGTCATTTTACTTGAAGATGACATTAAGTCCATTAGGAGTTTCCATTGAAAATATCTCCTGTATTTTAATGGTTTGTTTTCAAACCATAAAATTGAATACAATTTTATTGACATTCCATTTATGAAATTGTCTTATCTTCACAGTTTGTATAATGCAATTGGTTACAAGTAATTACAGAGGATCTCATTCAGCATTTCACTATGACTAGTTACTGAATAATTTTAATGCATTTTCAAAGAATTATAATTAACATATAGTCCTATAATAATAATTAATAGGTTAAAATCTCTATTAGACCTCAGGTTGAAAATAAAATACCAATTAATACAGAGGTTAATTGTTATTGCCTTTGTGTTCGTTTGTTTGTTTGTTTCAGCATCTCATGTAGCCCAGGCCTTTGGTAAAATAATAGTATTGTATCAATCAACATGCCAAGCAACTTTGATTTTGTAATTGTTCCTTCTTCTGTTTTCTATGATTATTCTAATCTAGCTAACTATGTCATTATTTATTCCATATTTGTAAATTACTAAAAAGAATTTTATATTCCTCAAAATACTTTATAGGAAATAATTATTGAAAATAGATTGTGTATATTTTCATGGAGCTAAGATCCAGTAATCTGAACAAGAAATGTCAAGGGCTCATAAAATACAGTGCAAAACTACTAACAGTGATTGATTTCCAAAATGAATAAAGGCAACAGTGATCAGACAGAGTTCATAACAATTGACCAATTAATACACCACCCATTATGATTACCAATTTTTTAGTAATAACTGAGTTAGAAATGAAAAAGGTGGAGGTTATGGAAGTCTTTACATGTCTATTCTTTATTGGGCTCCTACATGTAGTTCTTGCTCTACTTGATCATCTATATTCAATTATATTTTCATACATAAATGTTAAACAAAGAATATCTGCAGATAGTTGGTAACTTCAAACCTATCCAACTTTCCATTTCTCACATATTTTTTCCACATGCACAGATATATTCTATTTTAATAAACATTTCAATAAAAAATATTTCATATTTTCAAAATCAGCTCACCTGAAACTGTTTCTCATTATAACTTCAAAAGTTTTTGACATTTAAAAGTATGTCTATTTTTGTGTGTGTGCATGTTGCTACTAATTAGACTCAAACATCTCTAATGTATGCCAAACATATTGCTTCCTCTATTTATGACACATACTGCCATGGATACATATGTAGTTTTATAAGTGTGTATATTTCTGTATACAAAATGCTAAAAGGAAATCTGAGGACAAAATTCATTGTCTCCACAAGAATCCTGGATTCTAGGGAGAGATGACAATACCAATCTATAGCAGAATAATGTGTCAGTACTTGTTTTTTTTTTTTTTTTTTTAATGTATTACTAGACATCTTAGCAGGGTCACTTTCGTAGATTCCTGGGAGTTTCCATTGCACTAGAGTTCTAGGCTTGTAACCGAACAGTATTAATGAATGAAGAAATCTTTCTTATGGAGTTTCCTTACCTTGCTTTCAGGACTGTTATGGAGTACCCATGTATGATATATTGAAATTTTTCATACACTGAGCTGCTTTGAAAATATTTTATCATATACTAAAACAACTATAATTAGCACACAGAAAACTCAGTCTTTCATGATCACCAAGAATGTGGCATTCCCCTTCTTATAAACTTAAAACTGCTCTCAAGAACAATGTTTGTCTCCTGTCAGGATGGATATGTCTAGTACATTTGTTGTATCATAGCCATTAGAGCTTATTATATGAGATCTTCCTGAGAGAAAGGTTATTCTCCTGTCAATCACTTGCTTCTCACATAGACAAAATCAGGTTTGTCTATGAAATGTGGACAATGCCCTAGCCAACAACAATGGAACTGGAAAGCAAACAGTCAAATTTAACTTGGGGAAGTTAAGTGGAGATTAAATAAGCTGCTCTTGGAGTGCCTGAAATGCTGATTAAGAAGATAAAACTTGTTATTTTCCAGGATGATGGCAGAGATACAGCCAATGCTATTTATTTATTTATTTATTTATTTATTTATTTTTTATAATTTTTGTGGTTGTTCTGACCCAAAGAGTCATTCAGGTTGTATGTTTATATGGAAATTCTGAATATTTATAAAATGTAATTATCTTTATCTTATTTTACTTCAAGATGAATATGTTTGTCCCCATGTGTGTGTGCCTGCGTATGTGTGTATATCTGTGTGCTTGTGTGTGTGTGTGTGTACAATAGAGGACAACTCAGTTGCTTTTCTCCTTTTATCACACTGATGATCATTATCAGCCTTTAACCACTGAGCCATATTGCTAGCCCAGCTACTGAAATTGTAAAGAGGATAAAAGGAACAAACACAAACAACATAAATTTTACCTAAGAAAATTTACTTTCTTTCACAGCTACATATGAACTTTGATCTTAGTTAAACAAAGTTGTAATTTCACGGTGCATATTCTCCAGTTCTGAAAACACTCTTCTAATGTAGTCAACCATTGGTCACTGTCTGAAGAAACTCAACTTTTCTGTAGTTTCCAACTCATAGTACATTAGCTTTGCTGGAAAACTAACTAGAAATAGATAAAAAAGACAGTAATTGAAATATTATTTATTTTCTAGAATGAGCGATTCTCCCAGTTATGGGAGGGTGTGTTTCTACTTAATATGATTCAAATGGTCTAATTCTAAAACCTAAATTCAGATTACTGTTTTATAACTGGACCAAGCAACTGATATTATTCACTTTGCTGTATGAGAATTATTTTTAAACATGAGTGATTAAACCTCATTCTATTGAACTTTTTACAGTGAGTGTTATTTACAAAATTCAAATGATTGACTTGCTCTGTTCCTGCTAAACAATGATAGGAGGCAAACAGCTGAACAAGTTCCCAAAAGAGTGTGTGTGTGTGTGTGTGTGTGTGTGTGTGTCTTTCCATTTGAAGCAAAATATAAATTTTATGATTTCACATAGCTTAAAAATATATGAAGTCAGGAGATTAGAAAATGTGAGCACAGCAAATGTTGATTGAATAGCAATTCAATATGTCACCTTCAGAATGTGCTTCCTTTAACAATATATGACAACCTTTTCAACACATGAATAAGTGTTAATTTGCCTATTCATTTAAGTTAAATATTTAGAAAATATTTTGTAGACTAGCTAATTTCTTTGAGGGTCATGTAGTAATTTGTAGAGATATTAATAGGTTCAGAAGAAAATCCAAAGGCAATAATACTTGATAAAACACATTTTTGGGAATTAATTCAAAGTAAGCTAAGATATAGGGCCTTAAAGTAAAGTCAGTAATTTATGAATAATATAGAAAGATAGACTTTGAATTTTCCAAAGAAAGTATATAAGATAATATATTTATTTATAGGTGTGTGCCTGCAAGTTATATGTCAACTTGACACACAAATTAGTGTCTTCTAAGAGGGATACTCAATTTATAAAACCTCTGTAATATTTGGGTTATAAACAAGCATGTAGGGCATTTTCTTAATTAGTGACTGATATTTAGAAGGGTCCATCCCGTTAAAGATAGTAGGACCACTTGGCAGGTCATCCTGGGTATTAAAAGAAAGCATATTGAATAAGACATAGAGGGTCAAACAGTAAGCAGCCCTCCTCAATGGCTTCAGGAATAGCTTATCTCCAAGTTTCCTCTCTGCTCGAGTTCCTGCCCTTCTTTAACTCTAACCCTGAGCAACTCTGGAAGTGTGCATAAAACAAACCCTTTCCTACTCAGGATTTTTTTTCTTCATGGAGTTTCATGACAACAACAATAACCCCGAGACAGGTCAAGATAATAGTTTTCAAATTCTTGATTTATATTTAAATGTATTCATTAACCTCTCTCTATCTCTTGCTCACTCTCTCCCACCCTACATCCCTCTTTCCTTTTCTCTCCCTCTTCTCTATTCTCTGTCCCCATTTCTGTCTCTCCTCAGCTCATTGTGTGTGTGTGTGTGTCTGTCTGTCTGTCTGTCTGTCTGTCTGTCTGTCTGTCTGTCTGTGTGTGCAGGTGCATGCACACAGGCACGCATGCGTATGAGTGCTTGTGAGCATGTGCCAAAGCAAATGAATGAGAGTCAGAGAACAACATTCTATGCTCAGTCTTTCTCTCTATCATAGGTATCAGGGATCAAATCCATGCTACCAACATAGTTTCTCACAATAAACCACACTGCTAGCCCTCATTTTAATATTTGCATACATTATCTTTGTCATTAAGTTACTAAGATAGAAGAAATTGTCTAATGCAGATAATTCAACTAATTTAAACAAGTAATAATATTTAATGCAGTAAAATATTACTTTGTACATTTTTGTTTTAAAAAATATTTCAAGTACAGTTTTAAGAAATGCAAATTAATTTTGTGGTATTTTAATTCTTCAAATATTATCACTTAACATAAATCAGTTAACTTATTGTTTTATTTAGAATACATTGTCTATTGAAAATACTAATGTTTCACAAAAATCACTCCTTTGCCTAACAGTAAAGAAACATTTTTCCAGGAAAGACTCAAGAAAATCTTTGTAAATATACTTAAGTATGTTGTAAAAATACTTTAACCCCAATACGGGGTTTCTACCCCAACTTTGCCCATTTATTTCCCGGATGAAAGACATAATTAAAAAAAAAAAACAGACTAAGAACTGAGAAAGCAGCAGCACAAGAGCTGGGTAGATATTACCCTTTATATTATTAGAATCTATTTTTCTATCAATAACTCCACATTATTACCTTCTATGTTTCATCTGGGATGCTTTTAACACCATTTGACCAGCCCTCGGGGCCATGTTTTCATGACTCCTAACCCATAGTGGCTCTGTACTGCCAAGGAAGTGCGTCACTGAGCACTGGAAGACCAGTCAGGAGTTTATCCAATGAAATCAAATCAGGGCTTTATTCAAGTTCAAGCCTGGGCTCAGCCCACCTCCAACATGCAGGACAGTTTTGGTGCAGAAGAGCCAGCATATTTATCTGGGGCAAGGTTTTATAGAAGGTGACAAGCAAGGGGTAAGTGTTTCTAGCCTGGCAAGTATGAAATTGGAGTGCTACTGTGGCCTTTAACATAATTGGCTAAAGCGTAAAGATAAATCATAAACTTTATCTCTGTTTTCCTCTGCATTTTTGGTTGTGAGGCAGAGGCCTGCTTGTAACTGGGGTTTGCAGATTTGTTCTTGGGTGTAACCTGGAAACTGGAGTTAGATGCAGGTTTTATTGGGGAAGTAGCCTGGAGATGCAGTTCTTGTTGGGGTGTATGTAACCTGGAAGCTAATGCCTGGCCTGTTAGTTTACCTGAGTTCAAATTTAGGTCAGGTTCTCTAAAATGGAGTCTGTACTTAAAAGATTTGGTTTCTCAGTTCTTCCTCTGTTTTTTTCTTCTATCCCATGTGATTCTCCTCTGACTCCAAGTCTGAGTACCCTGACCCCTGCCAGGTTTTTCTCTGCCCAGCTATTAGCTGTCAGCTTCTTTATTCACCAATCAAAAATGATTTGGGGATAAGTCACTTGGGTTTAGGTGTGGACTCTCTAATCTCTGGGGCCACCAGGACCTAAGGAACGAATATTAGCATTAGAATACCATCAGGTCAAACCCCTGCATTCCTCTCATTCCACTTTCCTTCCAGCTAGCTATTCACTCAAAATGAATTATGTTTTACTTTAGTAAACAAAGGATAGAAGTAAATTTAACATATCTTTATTCCTTTATCAAATATTTATATTTTTAAAGATTTATTATTATTGATATTTAAAACTCTCTCTCTCTCTCTCTCTCGCTCTCTCTCTCTCTCTCTCTATGTGTGTGTGTGCGTGTGTGTGTATGTGTGTGCATGTGTGTGTGTGAATTTATGTTACCTATATGCAAAAGATACCCACAGAGCCTAAGGATTTGTAGTTATAGCCAATATCGAGCTGGCTTACATAAGTATTGGGAACTAATGTTGGGTTCTCAGAAAGAGAAGGTCAAGAACCTTAACCACTGAGCTGTTTCTCTAGCCTATATTTATATCTTGTAAACAATATTCCTTAATAATAGACGATGGATGGTATAGGGCTTATAACAATCTTTTGATATTTTCTAATTATATTTGCTGCCTATGTATTTTATAGCAACTCATTTTGTTCAACCACAAGCTAGGTGTGAATGATAAACCTACTCCATGTTTCCTTCATCATTTTGTTTTTAAAAATATTTAAAGTACAGTTTTAAGAAATGCAAATTAATTTTGTGATATTTTAATTCTTCAAATATTATCACTGAACATAAATCAGGTAACTTATTGTTTTATTTAGAATACATTGTCTATTGAAAATATTAATGTTTCATAAAAATCACTACTTGTGCCTAACAGTAAAGAAACATTTTTCCAGGAATGACTCAAGAAAATCTTTGTAAATATACTTAGGTATGTTGTAAAAATCTTTAACCTCAATACGGGGTTTCTACCCCAACTTTGCCCATTTATTTCCCGGATGAAAGACTACATTCTCCACAGGTTCTGTTGAATTGAACAAGATAGCTAAAATATTTTTAATTGAAAATAATGTAATTAAAAGTTCTTGGAATATTATAGAGACAATGTTTTAATTTTCTCAAGGGTGAGCAGTGGGCATATGCATATTTTTTTGGTTATCACCTGTGATTTCTTAAATCATAGAATCCTTGTCCTCAAACACACCTTAGAAGAATATGTGCTAAATAACATTTTAATTTTAACTGAAAAATTGCTGATATGCATATGGCACAGGATATTTTTACACATATGTAAAACATATGTGTAACATGTAGTGATAAAATGAGAGCCAGTTGTATCTCCAATAATTATTTCTTTGGGTCAAACACTTAAAAGCCTTACTTATGAATATTTCTGAAGCTGTCAAAATTATTTTTAAGACCACCAGATTAGTGTATTATGAAACTATTATTATATTTGTATATGAGCAGTCTCAAATACAAAAAGTATATATATAATTTGAATTATGAGACATCAATTTGTATGGTTGCTATGTGTACATATTGCAAATTATATTAAAATTTAACTACACATTAATAAAATTTTATTTATAAATGAATTATATCTTATAAATGTTTTAAAATAGTTATATTCAAAAGTAATCATGTTTTTATTTCAATATAATATTTTTATTTAGCTTATGTTCACAGCATCTAGCGATTTTCATTAAATTATGCCAACAAAGATTCCTAAATACTTTGCTAATTTGGCTTTAAAATAAATCCTATAAATAGGAAAGAAGCTCTCTCACATATACACATACACATACAACCACACACACACATTTAATATGTGTATATACATTGTCCTTTACATGAAAATTTTTGTTTTCTCATACAAAAACAGAAAACTTTACTCAGTATAAAGCAGTATGTCATGGCTCATACAGACTTAATCTTTTATGAAATTAATTAATTTTGTCAAAGTCATTATTGTCACGATGCTACAAAGAATTCTTTTGCTTTGTTTTATTTTTTTATGTTACCTGTTTGCTATGCATGTATTGAATTATACGTATACATATTTTTAGCCCATGTCTTTTAGAAGTCTGTTTTGCTCAGTGGGAAAGAAATATCCAATTATAAAACCATCTGGTATTTTGATTTTCAGTTGTAAATTTAAGGTTTCATTCCTCACCTCCACATGCAGTTAAGCAAATGAAAAAAAGCAGTGTTTCGAATTGAGTTACAGTCTTTTTGTGGCTCCTTTCAGTACACTGGAAAAAAAAAAAAAGAAATGAATAGGAGGAAAGAAAACATCTGTCTGCTCCAGCTGTTAGCATGAAGAGGAGATAATAAAATCCCTGTCTCTAGATAGCTCCTTTTTTTTTTTCTTTTCTGTGACAGGTGAGGCATCTTGAGCAGCTTTCCTAAGGGTGTATCTGTCTTTCCATTAAGGAATCATATCTGATACACAGTCTTACTCTCTGTGCTTGCCACTTGTGTATCTTCAAAGCTTCCTGTGGATATGCCTGGTTTTAGGGTTTTAAGTAGTAAAGAAAGTTTAAAAATCTGATATTACTATTAACAATTTTTAGGGGTGATTAAAAATAACACATTTCCAGAGTCCATTATTTAACCAGTCCAAACAACCTGGCTCAGTTTCCAGTAACAGCAGAAAACATGACTTTCCGTTCTCTATTGCCACTTTGCAACACCAATGTAATGCTTTATTATATTATAAATTTTATCTTTATTCACACAGGTATGTCACAAAGCATCCTATCAAACAAGCTTTTCTTTGCAGCAAATGAAGACCATTACATAAAACAAGAACCACACACATTGCAGAATTCAGCAGATGGTGGTGGTCCTAGGTGTGAATGATAAACCTACTCCATGTTTCCTTCATCATTGGCTCAGAGAATATGGGAGAAAAGGGAGTTGAAAGACTGAAGGAGCTAGAGTAACAAGAAGAAAGATGTGAAGCATTTTGTCCTGATTGAATACATAAACAAGGCTACAACAAAGTCAGTGCCTATTAGCATGTCCACAAGGAAGGAAGAAATCTTTACAGGGTTTGATTCTTAGACAGAGAACTATAGGGCAACTAATAAATTATGAGAGCAGGATAATAAGACTCTCCCAGAACAGCTCTTTTTTAATTAGCCAAAACAAACTGGTCATTACTAAGACCATGTACACATAAATAACAAAAGAAGACTCAGCAAATCACTTTTATTTATATATTTTTTGTGTATATACACATACACATATAGGTAACAATAATAATCAAAGAATGAATACCAACTTGAGAGAGCGATGAGGAGTTTGAGACATGGTAATTGGGACAGGATGGATAAGGAAAAGAAAGGAAGGGAATTAACTTACATTTACTTTAATTAATGTATATTAAATGTAACCATACATATATAAGTATGGATTTTTTTTGTTTTTCTTTTTTTAAAATTGGATATTTCATTTACATTTCAGATGTTATCTCCTTACCCCATTCCCCCCGAGTCTAGGAACCCCCTATCCCATCCCACCTCCTCCTGCTTCTATGAGGATGTGTCCCCACCCAACCCCTTTCCCACCTAACCCCCCCTTGAATTCCTTCAGACTATTCATCTAGCCTACATGGGACCCAGGATCTCCTCCCCAACCTATGACCTACAAGACAATCCTCTCCTACATATATAGCTGGAGCCGTGGGTCTCTCCCTATGTGCTTCCAGGCTGATGGTTTAGACCCTGGGAGCTCTGGTTAGTTGGTATTGCTGCTCTCTTCATGAGGCTGCAAATCCTTTCAGTTCCTTCAGCTCCTTCTCTCTAACTCTGCAATTGAGAACCCCTTGATCAGTTCAATTGTTAGCTGTGAGCATCCACTTCTGAATATGTCAGGCCCTGGCAGACCTCTAAGGAGACAGCTATATCAGGTTCCTGTCAGTATGCACTTCCTGACATCCTCATCAGCTTCAACATTTTTGTGACTGCACATGGGATGAATAACCAGGTGGAATGGTCTCCAGACAGCCCCTCCTTCAGTTTCTGTCTGACACTTTGTCTCCATATTTGCTCCCTTGAGTATTTTGTTACTCCTTCTAAGAAGGACCGAAGCACCCATAATTGGTCTTCCTTCTTCATGAGCTTCATGTAGTCTGTGAGTTGAATCTTGGGTATTGCCAGCTTCTGGGCTAATGTGCAATTACCAGGGAGTGAATACCATGTGTGCTCTTTTGTGATTGGGTTACCTCACTCAGGATGATATTTTCTAGTTCCAACCATTTACGTTTAGGCTGCGAGGCTCAGCACTGCAAGGGAATATAAATAATAGTTAAAAATATTTATCTTGATTCCGGCAGGACAAGCCTGACTGCATAGGGGTTGATGTCAAAAGTATCCCCACTCCAGAAAAAAGACATCGGGATGGGTATGGCTCTCATGTCTCACTGGACAACAACAGGGGGACCGGAGCCATCACAAAGTCCCCTTCAATTACTGGAGGTCAAGTCTCTATCCCTGCCTTCACAAGATTAGAATCTCCACAGCCCTTCTATACTTAGAGAAAGGAGGAGATCTCAGGGGCAGCCCTGCTTATACACTGAAGGCCTAAAATCAGCCATAGGCTGAAAATCAGCAATAGGCCTATCATACATGTATACTAACACCAAGTCTTGGGTCTCTGTGGAAGAACATTGAAACAGAGGGATATAAGCTATTATAAACAGGCAGCTTTTGTGGAAATTTACCAGCCAGAGTAGTCATAGACCTTGTAAATAGGTAGCTTTGGTGGATAATACCAACTTAGATAAGGACAAGTGAATTATAGACAGAGTCATAGTGACCTGTCCCCTGAACATTCACCCAACCGATACCTTGTTCTGAAAGATATCTGTACTCCCCCTTAACACCCATGCTCCAGTGTCATCCCCTTCCCCACATTCTGCCTTTTTGTGTTTGTAACCCCTGTGTGAATAAGTAAATATTATGATTTGATTTAAAAAATAAAATAATTTAAAAGAAAGTAAAATACAATAAATGTACGCAAGTATTTGGGTAATCAGAAACTTTCATTCATTTTTGTTGGGAGTACAATTTGGTACAGAGACTATTGAAATAGTGTGGGAAAAAAAAAGGCCAGGCAGTGGTAGCGCACGCCTTTAATCCCAGCACTTGGGAGGCAGAGGCAAGTGGATTTCTGAGTTTGAGGCCAGCCTAGTCTACAGAGTGAGTTCCAGGACAGCCAGAGCTATATAGAGAAACCCTGTCTTGAAAAAAAAAACAAAAAACAAAACAAAAAAAAAGAAAAAAGAAAAAAGAAATAGTGTGCCAGTTCTTCAGAAAATTATAAACAGATTGACTGTATATCTTAGCTATACCATTGTTGCAGAATGGTCCAAGAATCGAGTTGTGTAAGGAGAATTCTGAGTACTTGTGAGACAATTCCAACTTCAACTGTTGTTATTCATGTCCCTCTATTGAAAAACACAATTTTTGTCCCATGTGGCTTACCCATCCCATGTGACTTGCCCACCATGTGTGGTCTGCCTTTGTAACTGTACAATTTACTTATGTGACTCCTCTTAATCCTCAGATTATAAATTGTCTGATGCTCTGAATAAAGATGGATACTACATGAGAAAAAAAAAAGAATTTGCCAAATTCATTGTTCATAATAGCTGAGTAATACTCCATTGTGTAAATGTACCACATTTTCAGTATCCATTCCTCTATTGAAGGACATCTGGGTTCTTTCCAGCTTCTGAACTCAAGTCCAGAATGTTGATAAAGCACATTCATATAAAACCAGATACACTGAAACTAACAGAAGAGAAGGTGGGGAAGAACCTTAAATACTTGGGCACAGGGAAAAAGTTCCTGAACAAAACACCAATGGCTTATGCTCTAAGATAAAGAATTGACAAATGGCACTTCATGAAATTGCAAAGCTTCTGTAAAGGAAATGACACTGTCAATAGGACAAAATGGCAGCCAACAGATTGGGAAAAGATCTTTACCAATCCCACATCCAATAGAGGGCAATATCCAATATATACAAAGAACTCCTGAAATTAGACTCCCAACAACCAAATAACCCAATTAAAAATGGGGCACAGAGCTAAACAAAGAATTCCCAAATGAGGAAACTTGAATGACCAAGAAGCACCTAAAGAAGTATTCCACATCCTTAGTCATCAGGGAAATGCAAATCAAAACAACCCTGAGATTCTACCTCACACCAGTCAGAATGGATAAGATCAAAAACTCATATGACAGTAGATGCTAGTGAAGATGTGGAGAAAGAGGAACACTTCTCCATTTTTGGTGGGATTGCAAGATGGTGCTACCACTCTGGAAATCAGCCTGGTCATTCATCAGAAAATTGGACATAGCATTACCTGAGGACCCAGATATAGAACTCCTGGGCATATACCCAGAAGATGCTCCAACATATAACAATGACATATGCTCTACTATGTTCATAGCAGCCATATTTATAAGCATGTTTTAATATAATACTTTTGCTATAATTTTATAAAAAAATCTCTCAAAACTTTGGAATTTATTTAAGGCAATAATTTACTTTAAAATTGTTTTATTATGTGTGCATATGATCATTATTTTGTAATTATTAGAATTTGTAGTTATTCACTAAAATTTAATAAAGCTATAAACTTATAATTTTTAAACTGATTTGATAGTACATTATACATTCATCTTGAATTTGTGCCTATGCAAGGGACAGTACTTTGAGTCAAATACTTCTAAAAGTACTTTGTAATAGTTCTCTTTATTGTTTTGAGAATAGGTAGTTAACATAAACTTTTGTATTTTTAAATAGTTTTGAAATACAGTAGAATTTTTGTTTGTTTTTTGCATTTTATGGTTTTTGTTATTTTTTACACAAAATAACCATTGCAAGTAAGAAATGAAAATAGAAATTACCCAGTAAGGATACCAACAGAACAATATAACTTTACAGAGAGAAATTTTGCTTTGAGTAGTGTTTGGATATTATAGAATAAAGAATAGCAATGATATTTTTCAGCATATAATCTTGTTAAATGTATCACCTGTCTCCCAAGCCAGATATTCTTACTGGAGCAATAGTAGCACCATTTTATGAAAGTAACCAACTGCTTACTGATTTTGTCTGAAGCTTGTTCCATATGAAGAAATTCATGCTGAATGCTTTGGACCCAATCAAAGACAATGGTTAGGTAGGTCATAGGCCCTAGAGGTAAACTTCCTGATTTTGTTTTGAAAAATAGATATGTGTTCAACCAACTTCCATATTATGTATATTTATAAAAATAGGTTAGTGTTGTCCTCAATCTTATTGAGAGAAGTTTGCCTTTGAAGTGAATGACAATGCAATAGTCCTTTGTCAGTAAACACACTGAGAATAAGTGATTTTAAAATGTTCAGCCTTTTGTGGGACATTGTCATCCCTTCCAAAGCTCAGGCAACGTCAGAGAACAAGAAACTTAAAGAACGGCAGGATGGAAAACAGGGCTGTATAAAATATTATCATATCAACATTATGTTATCATTGTAACATGAACGAACAAAGGTTATTTTCATGGAATCTGAAGAGGTTTCAGTTACTCAATATTCAATCATGGATTGCAGAAGATGTTTTGAACCCTGTCCATCAGACTTAGTGGTAGCTAAAGGCTGTTAAGAGAGAGGAAATCTTTATTTCTAGTGATCTTACCATTTCTAATTTATTCATGACCAGTAGGTGGATAGATTCTTATTCAGGCCCCTATGTGTGATCCTAGTAGCTTGACATAATTGTCCACAAAGAATAATGGAAACCAAACAAAAGAACATGAAAGCTTGGTGGCAAGAAGGCAGGGCTGGAGTAGGGGAAAAGATAACATAGAAGAGGTGATGAGAATGACCAAAATTTATTGTATACACTGATGGAAATTACTATAATTAGAAAAGGATGTTGATTCCACCCCCACCAGTAACGCATATTAAACACAAAGATCTCTAAAGCGTCTTCAGTGACATGATGCTGAATAAGTATAATAAGTATAATATGAAGATACTCTTCAGGCTTGAACCTGTCACTTCATCTTTTTGATGGAGGCTTTCAGCTAAGCAATGGCCTCAGCCATCATTGTCCCTTCAAAAGGAGTGATTTTTCCCAAATTTATCTCCAGGCCTCTTTTCATCTAAAGAAATGGTACGAAGAAGTGCTCTTTGTTTCTTTGTATTGAACAAAAGAGCACCTGACAACTCTTTCCTTATTTTTCATGGCATACATCAAGGAGAAGACAGAGTAGTGTAAAAAGTAAAACACTGACAAGTAGTAGAACCTTGTTGGGGGATGTTTTTTGTGCAATGTATATTCAGTTGTTGATTTCTGACTTGGTATTTCCATTATTATAAAGCATTTCCTGGTTCAGTATTTTATTAAACATTGTTCTCCATCATCTTCTGATTGGACAATAAAGCCTATAGTTCAGTAGGAGAGGAGAAGATGGGACTTCTATACACTGAGAAAGAAAGGGAGGCTCTGAGAGGGGAACAAAAGGAAGTTGCCATTGAACAAAGAAAGAAGGCGAGGTCCAGGATGAACCTAAGATGGCAGGTAATACTATGTGGCTGGGAAGTAGTCCAGAACAGCACAGTCAGAATCTGCCCAGTTACAGGCTTGAAACATTTAAATAAATATAAATGTCTCCATGTCACTGTTGGGGAAAAAAGAGGTGGGCATACAAGAAGCTCTTACTTTTACAATTTGCACACAAAGTGTTAGGCACAGGATCTAAACTTAGACTGATCCAAGTTTAGAGCCAGAGAAATGTTCATGGCAGGGAAACAAGAAATTGGCACAGTATTGATTATGATTATTAACATGTTGTTATTTTTTATTTTAATCTTGATAGCCATAGTGGCTTTCTGTGCCTTCCCAAAGAACAGAGTTTCACAGATGTAAGACAACAAAAAAGAATAAGACAGAGCAAGTCATAGAAGAAAAATTAAATATACTTACAAGTATAAATGAAAAACACACACAGAACAAAGAAGTTATGACTTGACCCTACTATGCCTCTATATAATAAAATTAATGAAATTTATCCAAATGTTGTTAAAAACTATCCATAGCTTAGGTAGGAACAGTACAATAAATGCTAGCATAAAATGACCATACCAAAGGAAAATAAAAAATTGAATAACAGCCTGTAGACATGCAGGCTTTAAAAAAAATTAAAGAAAGTGCTACATTATAAAGTATGCATTCACTATCCATAAAACAGATATTAAACTTTTTGGTGATTCAAAATAGAATAATCGTACAAACTAAAAAGATGTAACAAAAGCAGTATTAGAATCTGGCCCTCCATTAAAATGATTTTCATGGTAGAAAGAGGAGGTTAAGGAAATAGAACAGAGAAATAGGGCCAGACATATCAACCTTTTGCAAGATCAGTTGCTAGGTGAAGGTTTGCATGCTGAGATACAGACACAAATTGAATATGAAGAGGACACCTTAGCATTATGCCTCATGACAGCTGTAAGTGTTTTGGGCAAGGATGAAGAAGCAAGAAATAAACATGACCCACATACTCAGATTATGAAAGGTACCAAAGACACATTCACTCCCTTTTTACAAAGAGGACTTAAGCTGTCAATAGAAAGGAATTAGATCCAGAGGATAGGAAACTACTAATTAAATCTTTGATTTTGAAAATGCTAATTCTGGTTCCATCAATTTTACCTGCGAATTTCATGAAGTCATTGTTTATAATAGCTGAGTAGTACTTCATTGTGTAAATGTAACACACTTTCTTTATCCACTCCTCTGTTAATGGACATTTGGGTTGTTTCCAGCTTCTGGCTATTATAAATAAGGCTGCTATGAACATAGTGGAGCATGAGTCCTTGTTATATGTTGGAAGATCTTTTGAGTATACGCGCAGGAGTGATATAGCTGGGTCCTTAGGTAGTGTTAAGTCCAATTTTCTAAGGAACCACCAGACTAGTTTTCAGAGAAGATGTACCAGGTTGCAATCCTACCAGCAATGGAGGAGTATTCCTCTTTTTCCAGTTCCTTGCCAGCATCTGCTGTCAACTAAGTTTTTGATCTTAGCCATTTTGATTGGTATGAGGTAGAATCTCAGGGTTGGTTTGTTTTACATTTTCCTTATGACTAAGTATATTGAACATTTCTTTAGATGCCTCACAGACATTTGCTATTCCTCTGTTGAGAATTTTTTGTTTAGCTCTGTACCCCATTTTTAATAGGATTATTTGGATCTCTGGAGTCGACCTTCTTCAGTTCTTTGCGTATACTGGATATTAGCCCTCTATCAGATCTAGGGTTGGTAGATATCTTTTTCCAATCTGTTGCCATTTTGTCCTATTGACAGTATTCTTTGCTTTACCAAGGCTTTCCAATTTTCTGAGAACCTATCTGTCTATAATTGATCTTAGACCCGGAGCCATTGGTTTTCTGTTGAGGAAATTTTCTCCTGCGCTGATGTGTTTGAGGCTCTTTCCCACTTTCTCTTTGATTAGATTCCATGTGACTGAGGTACCTGGTTACAAAAGAGCACACACAGTATGTACCCATGAAAAAGGGAAATTAGACAAAATGTTCAGTATACCCATGATACAACTCACAGACAATGTAAAGCTCAATATAAATGAAAACCAAAGTATGGGTGCTTCAGTCTTACTTAGAAGGAGGAACAAAATAATCACTGGATGTAGAGGGAGGGAGGTATCTGGGTGGGAGAAAGATGGGGGAGGAAAAAAAGGGAGACAGAATCAGGTGTGGAAGGAGATGGGAGAATTAAAGCGGGTCGGTAAATTGTACAGTGTAGCAGCAAGAGTTGGGGAACTAGGGGTAGCCACCAGAAAATCCCATATGCCAAGAAAACAAGAGGCTCCCAGAACCCTCAGGGATGACATTAGCTGAAATACCCTACAAAGGGGAGAGAGAACCTGTAGAGACCATATCTAGAGGTTAGGCATGCCTCCCCACACCCAGTTGAGGGATGGAGCCACCCACCTATCTCAAAATATTAACCCAGAATTGCTCCTGTCTGAAGGAAACACAGAGACAAAGAGTGGAGTAAAGACTGAAGGATAGGCCATCCAGAGACTGCCCCAACTAAGGAATTCATCCCTTCTGCAGATACCAAATAGTGCTTGCTAACAAGATCCTGATAGAGCTGTCTCCTGAGAGGCTCTGTCAGTTCATGACTAATACAGATGCGGATGTACACAGCAAAACACTGGACTGAGGGTGGGGAGTCCAATGGGGAAGTTAGGGCAAGGACTGTAGGATCTGAAGGGGGTTGCAACCTCATAGGAAGAACAACAATATCAACCAACCAGGCTCCCCAAAGCTCTCAGGGACTAAACCACCATACAAAGAGTAAACAGGAGGTGCCCATGGCTACAGCTGAATGTATAACAGAGGACTGCCTTATATAGCATGACTCGGATGGGCACCCCTTGGTCCAGTGGAGGCTTGATGCCCCAGGATAGGGAAACACTAGGCTACTGAGGCAGGAGTGGGTAGGCAGGTCAGGTAACACCCTCATAGTGGCAGGAGGAGAGAGTAGAAAGTAGGGGAATTGTGAAGGGTAGACTGGGAAGGGGAATAAAATTTGAAATGTAAATAAATAAAATAACCAATAAAAATGAAAAAAAAGAAGTGGAAGTATGTTTACAGAAAAAACTGTATGTATTTAGTCTATGGGTGTCTGAGACTGTATTCAAAGAAACTCTACAGATCTATTACACTGAGTATATAGTGGGCTAATTAAGAAAAATAAGTTATGTTAAAATAGGAGATCCTCTAATCCAGCATCACTGAGATCTTAATGAGCAGCAGAACTGAAACACAGATGCAATAGTTGTGTAAAGATGGAGACAGAGCTGAGGGCATGGACAAGGAGCAACTAGAAGCCAGACTGAGGTATCCCCTCATAGCTTCCACAGACCCCCCACACACAAACACACACACACACACACACACACACACACACACACACACACACCTCAACCTCCAGAAGAGTAGGCTTGTTTTTAAAAGTACCTCACTGTGTAGTATCTTACAGCAGTCCTAGAAAATCAGGACTTGTTTGGCAGCAGTAAAAACAGAAATATCTTAAGCATCACTTTCAGTTTCTATTCATTTTAAGCATTCAAGTAATGAAAGGTGTTTTAGTATTCCAAGCAATTATAAATGCAGTGTTAGTCCTAGGAAACATGGATAGACAGAAATAAGAAAATATAACAACTCTTCACACAAGCTAGGCCTAATCTCTGTGGAGATTTTATTGCTTCAGATATCTTTATATAGTTATGTGGACTTTTTAAAAAATGTCAATATTTTGTAACATAGCCATTAGAAATAATTCATAAGTTGTAGTCTGGATGTTTTACAACCTATGTTAATAAGAGTTCCTAAAAGCTCTAATCTCCCTTTCACTCACCACCTACCAGGGGAGAGGAGTGGAACTCACAGTTTTATAAGACAAAAAGGGATGTGGACCTGCTTAGAAATATTTCTTTGTGGGGATTCCAGTCTTTGTTGTCAGGATATCAGCAAATCCTTTCGCAGAAATTGGGAGTGGTAGCACAATTCACTCATAAACACCATTCATAAATCAGCAGTGGCAGTTCAATCCAAAAGAAACCACAAGGCTCTGCCAATTGGCCCTAGTCTGAGAAAAGGGCAAGAAGCCACCAGAATATAAAGGAAGTTCTTATGTACATTTCTCTCTATTAAGCCATAACAAATGATGCTCAGCAAAGAGTAGCAAGATGAAACAATGCCACAGCATCATCAGTAAAGCTCAAAGAAGACCAGTAAAGAGTAGCAAGGAGAACCAATGCCATACTGTTGTCCACTGTCTGTTGGGTTATACTTATATTTCTTTCCAACATTACTGGTTTCTCTAGCATCTGTTCTAGAAAAACATCATATGCCCTTTTTCCATGCAGCATCTAGAAAGAAAAAAAATCAGATGTCTATTCTCAGCTAAACATCGTCCCACATGTCTGCTTCAGCAAAAGCATCTTCTCTCCATTCTGCTTCAGCAAATATCCTCTATTAAGACAGTTTCCAGAAAAAAATCATATGAAACAACTGTGTCTCCATACAAATCATAAATGTCTACTTCAATAAGTACTTTTCTCAACCCAGAATTTACCATTTATATGGATGATATTTTGCTGATGGCTCAGATGAGGGTATCTTAGGGAAAAAGATAATTTTGCCTCTTTGGGGATTAGACATTATTCCTGAAAAACTATGCAGAGGAGATTACATAATTATCTAAGATGCAATATAGGTAAGCAAATAATCCAGCTACAAAAGATATATAGATAAGAAGAGAACAATTATGAACTCAATAATTTTCAAAGATTGTTGGGCAACAGTGTTTGGTTAAGATCGACATTTATGTTAACTAACTAATTTATTTAAAACCTTACAAGGTGATGAGGACTTAAATAGCCCACAAAAATTATCAGTTGAGGCTGAGAGGTAATTGTCTCTGGTAAATAAAAAATTAAAAGATGCACATGTCAACTCTTTGTATCCAAAGATGACATGTATTTTAGTCATTTTACTTTCTACTACTTCTCTCACTGGAAATCTATGAAGAAAGATTACATCTTAGAATAGATCCTTTTAGTACATAGAGTAAAAAATTGAAGCCCTATATAGAAACAATTTCTGAATTTATTCTGAAAGGAAAACTGAGACTTCATCAGTTAGGTATAGGCCCAGGAGAAATTTTAGTACTTTTTACTAATGCTGAAATTGCCACATTTTGAGCAGAAAAGGAACATTGACAAAGACTTTGAAATATCTTGGGAGAATTATCAACAAATGCATAAAAAGCCAGAAGTTTCAGTCTATAAAAAGAATTAATTTAATTCTTTTCTAATAGTCAAAAGGACACCAATTTCTGGAGCCTCTACATTCTATACTTATGCAAATAAATCAGGAAATATAAGTACAATGGCTCAGAGCCCTTATACTTCAGTTAAAAATTCAGAGTTGTATGATTTTCTTATGATATTATTACATATCCCAATTCTCAATATGCTCAATTATTTTACATGTAGAAATCATTGACCTTATTCTAAATAATTCATAATTAACTTGTCTATTTTATTCAACTACAACAAATAATCAGAAATAAAAATCATTCATTGTATACAACACATATTTGCTCCCATTCATGTCTACCACACACTCTAGAAAAAAGGTAATGATGAAATCGATCAGCTTTTAATAGGAAATGTGCTAGAAGTTTCAGAATCTCATAAGCAAAACCACACTAACAGCCAAGGTATAAGGAACTATTTTCTATCACTTGGTAATGAGCAAAAGGAATTTTAGGGAAATGTCCTGCTTGTGTTTTGTATAAGAAACTGCATTGCCTACAGGGAATAACCTGAAAGGTTTCCAAATATAAAACTTAGAAGTTGAATGTGTTTCATTTTGCAAAGTTTGGAAAATTAATGCATTGCACTATTCTATAGACAAATGTTCAGGATTTCCATAGGTAATTGCTTTAAGTTCTGAAAAAGGCTGATTCAATAATCACACATGTATTAGAAGTTATTCCTATTGTGAGAATACTTGTACAAATTAAGATTGACAATGTCCTAGGATATATCACTAATAAAATATGTTTTTCCTATTACAATTTAAAGCATATTACAGGTATACTACACAATTCTCCAGAACAAGTAGTTATAGAGAGATCTAATAGGACTTTAAAAGAGATACTCAGTTAACAGAAAGTGTTAACAAAGTTTCCCAGACATAGATTATATAGTACTTTATTAGCTTTACATTTTTTAAATGATAATGTGTGCGGGGCGCGCGCATGTAGTCTCGCCGGCGAAACCATACACACACACGAACACACACACACACTAGAATCCTTCCGTAGAAACACGTTTATTCCCATAAACCAAAATGGTGGTAGAAGACGAGAAGGCGTGGGAAAGCACTGCCTATATACCCCAGAGCGGGGTATTCACCCCCTGATTGGCTGCTTACTCGTAGCGCGCCAAACGCCGTGGGATGGGCTTAGCTTTGGCGGGCTTACCATGGCACATGCGCAGTTTACTTGGTACTAGGAAGAATTACGGGCGACAGCACCACCTAGCGATGGCGGACTTTGTCAGCTCTCGTGGCGGCTCCCAACAATAATGAGCAAAAACCCTCAACATCTTCTTAGAGTCATTGGATTATGGAATAAATTACTGAATTAAATCAGCCTAATTAATTTTAAGAATGTCTTAAGAACGGAAGGGAGTGGTTTTGTCTTCATTTCTCAGATTTGACTTGGGGAAGATCACTGAAAATCTTGGCTGTAGACATGAAGAAAGAAACCAAAGTGAACAGCAGAACAGGTAATACAAATGATGATTCTTTTATGAAGGAACAGCTCTGAGAATGGCTGAGAAATGTCTCTGCATGACCAATAAATCTGGTTGGCTACAGAGTCCTTGGGATTTATTATCATATGCCATCCTCTCTTATGACATAGATGGAAATTTGTGTTACAGTTTGGCTTTACAGTCCAAATGGATTTATAAGTTTATAGACGTCTTTCACCAAATCAAAGGTTAGAGAATCATCTTTAGCTGAATTGTGCACACTCTATATTCCATACATATGTTAATTCAAAAAATGTATGTAATCATAAATAAATTTAGAAGCTTTCAAAGGAAAAGAAATAGATATCCTTGAAGACAAGACAAGTAGCCCAAGTGATCCTATCTCACAGACTGCCTCAAATGATGTTTCCTCAAAAATCAGCATTCAGGACACATTCAAGACAGCTATCTAAGATGGCCCAGATTTACATACTGTTCCAGCTAGGACTTCAGTAAGCCCTGTACTTTCCTATAACACAGAGACTCACCAGCAAATGATACAGCTACCATTCTTAAGAGTTGATCAATATCCCAATTTTCTTAGTGCCCACCAAAAAGAATGTTACCTCAGGTAGCAGGAAGCAATTTTAAAAGAATAATGCTCCATTCTCAAGGGAAGGTGAGTGGGTGTTTTTTGGTTGATGGATGTGTGTTGTTACTTATAAGGAGTTGGTTACAAGTTGTTAATAGTCTTGGTCAGTGAGGTAACAAATAATGGCAGTTAGATTCAGGGATCTCTTTTTCTCTTTTATTTTTCTTTCTTTTTTATCTAATACTAGGTGAAAAGGAGTGAAAAGGGATGGACATTAAGGAAAGGACACTTGGGAATCATAGAACATAAAGGTACATTATTGAATCTACCTTTATAATAAAGAGCCTTAACATGTCAAATATTTTACATTTGGTATGGAATTTTGTGAGTTGATACAGATTTAAGATTTATTTGCTTCAACATATTGTATTTATAATTCACCTCTTAGGTAATACTAAGTTCTAGTCCTTGAATACTGCTACTGCAAACTGTTTAGGATAATTAAGAAATGCAAGAAGTCAATCAATTAAACTCATAGTCATGTTAGATAGTAGTTTAGTTAACTACAGAAATATTATTATTAGGTTCCTATAGATGTTTCAATGTTAAGCAAATAGTAAATAGCTAGAAATAAGCAGTGTTCATCTATTCATATATACAATAGTTAGATGGTCATCAAAAAATATAAGAGATCTACAGAATATGGCCTTTAAAGATGTTTTATTAATGAAAGGATTTCATGATAGTGAGTTATGTCAGCTCTTGACAACACCCTTATTCTACTTCAAACAAGATAACAGGCATTGAAGACCCTCCTTATGGAGTTTGCTTCCAGTACGGTAAGATCGTGACTGGGCAAGAAAGTCGTGCTTACTTCAACAGCAGACAACATTCTGTCCAAGTGTTTACAAATAGAACTCAGAAAAAGTTAACTGCCAGACTTTGCAAGGGCAAGAGAGATAAGTCCTTCATAATTTCTGCTACATGAAAAAAATCTGTCATATGCTGGGTCAGAAGGTCAAAGAGAGGGATGCTCCAATGATGTAGAGAAACTGAGTTACTACCTAGGTAGCCAAATGTCTCTGCCATTTTGTAGTTTTAGAAGTTGCTTGCTCTGCACTTTCTATTTACTCAAGTAACATTTATCCTTTTCAGATTTCTGATGAGGTTGAAAACTAGATAGATATAGTCTTACAATTAAGTTTAAATTATTTAGGACAAAAAATGTTTTAGGGACAAAAAGATATCTTTTACATTGATAAATGCAATTAAGATAGCAAATGATTTAAGCACTGACATTTGAATTCACCGAGAAAAAAACTAAGGTTGCCAAATACAAATGGACTGTACATTGTATATGTAATTTTACCTGATAGTTTTCATAATTGTTTTTATTATGTATTGTTTATTAATCTAAAAGGAATAGGTATTTATTAGGCTACAAGGGAGATATTTGGGGGATGTTTTTAAGCAATTTCTATTCAATTGCTGATTTTTATAACTCAAATATATGGTCCAGAATTGGGATTGACTTTATGATGAAGGATTTTCTCGCTTAGTATTTTGTTATACATTGTCTTCCACCATAGAAGGAAGTTGCTATAAGAAAGAAACTGGCCAGGGCAAGAATAAGACGGCAGGCAGTGCCCTGTGGTTGGGAAGTGGCTGGGAAATACTCCAGGCCAACATAGTCAGGTTAGAATATATCAGCATATGCACAGTTTTAGTGCTTGAAGCCTTTTAATACATACAAAGGTATCTGTGTCATTGTTTAGAAATAAGAAAGGGTATAGGAAAGAACATTCTTTTACAGAACCTGTTTCAGCTTTGACCTTTATTACATCCTTGCTATCTTTCTGGATCTACTAGGTCAGTGTTTCAAGCTGGGATTTAAAAAATTCAACCTTTGCTGTATGCTGAGAGATCAACAGGACATTCATCTTTCCATCATTCTCACCAATTGCAGAAACATTGACTTAAACTGGATCCAAACAGTTCAGCTTTTCTAAAATGGTGTTTGCTCTAATGATGTCAATGGCTGTCAGCCAATGATCTTGTTTGGGGTGTATATGTCATGCTTCTTGAAAACTTCTGCATGATTTGGATTGTGGCTTTAATTGTGTTGACAATGATGCAATTCATGACTTCAGGTCAGTACTGAGCACAGGTGGCTGTTAAGATGGTCACAGTAGTGGCATGGCTAAACCAATTACCTCATATTATTCATGGATTCTTGGGCACTCCACCTGGAACTACCACCACACAATCATTTAGGCAGTCGTGTGAATGCTAAGGTCCAAGGTAACCCTTGATATTTGCTCTAGATTCACTGTGACTCAGATCTACTGCTCATACATGTGAGCAATATTATTGAAAATAAGGTGCATCACTAAAGAGCTGTTTTTCAGGAGGAGTGAAGAGGGTCATCCAATCCCCACCAAAAGCACCCAGTGTGGGGCAGTGATCTGTGAAGGCCAGAAAGCCTGGTAGAAGAGTCCTAGAAGCCCCAGCACCCTGGCTTCTGGGCCGCTGGGACAGGAGGCACTTCAGACCTTCCCTATCTGGCTTTCTCAGCTTCAAGCTCTCCACAGTCCCTCCCACAGAGAGGTCCATGGCCAGTGATCACATAGGAATAGCACCTTTTTGCAGATGAGGCATTCCCAAGCTCTCAGACCAAGCCAATAGGGGTTACCTGCTGCCACCCCAAAACTGTATATATTGACCAAGCTTAAAAGTAAAGGTGTGTGAGATTCTTCCTGCTGTATGAGAGCTTTTGTCAGGGTTCCTCCCTCATCGCTGGCCAGCCTATGCACTTCAAAGAGCTGTAACACTTCACCCCTCTCCGCCGCCACTGCTGAGGCACTGAGATGCGGTGGTGGCAAGGCAGCAGTGGACCTTCCCTGCCTGCTCACTACCCATTACAGCTGCCCTCGAACAGAGGAAGCAAGGCAGCCACCTATCGCACCCTGTCCTCAGCCTGGCCAGAGATCCTTGTGGAGCCTATCTGGAAGCAGACCCACAGCTAGCATGACCATAATGGAGCTTTGAACACCCACGAAATTACAAGAATCTAGCCAACCAACCTGCAAGGTGTTACCAGAGATGCTGCTGGCCTCTCTTCACCAATCCTCCGCACCAAAGCAGCCAGCTGCACTTGGGTGCCCCATCTCTATTCTGCTCTACCTCCCGGATTGTGAACTCAAAAAAATGCCCCAAGAACTAATACTGCCAGAAGGTAAGCCCCCAACCCTGGAGATGAATAATCTATTACTTCCTCCTCTATTTTCAGTCAAAGCCATCACGTGGATTTAAATAAGCCAAAGGAACAATTGATGCCTCCTGGCCAGAGCTACCCTCTGGGGTTGGTTGAAGGTTTCTCCGACCTCTGCTTAAATCCTGACAGCCCATAATGGATGTTGGCAAAGACTCTCTATCTAGACTCTCTTTAAAACAAACCAAAAAAAATCTGGTACTGCAGCAACCAGTTAAAAGCCACAGGGTGGTCTCCAGGATATCTCAAAATCTGCAGCCAGGCTTAACATTTTGGGCTTTTGGGAATCCCCTGAGGCTGTGAAGCCAAAGGAACGTTCCCATTGGACAAAGCATTTTTCCTCTTTTCTATCATGGGCAACTCAACATCACATAAGAAATCACCCAGGTCAGACAAATATGCGCCCTACTAGAATCCCAAGGGGTGAAAATAACTAAAAAAACAAGGCTCTCTGTTTTGGGAGGAAGTCCTTCAGATAGCCCCATGCATGGCTGAGGACAATATCTACAGTGCAGATTTACGGAGCAGAGTAGCTTCCCTTATCAAAAACAGAAATACCCAAGAAGGAAAAAGGCTTCTCCATGGTTTTTTGCCAATCTTAGCTGTAATTTGGCAATGTATACGGCCCTCTAAAATAGGACAGAGTGAGAACAATACAGCTTTTGACACCCCTCAGTCAAAGGAAACCAAAGATCAAGGTCCCCCAAATCACCCTAATTCAGACCTCACAGCCCTTACCTAATTAATGAAAGAGATAAAATTCATCTACCCACCCCTTCCCCCTTATGCCTTGGAGGAAATGCCAAACAGGCCGTCTGCCCCTCCTACCGCCTCCCCCATCCAAAGGCAAGGCTCTATTAAAATACCAAAGGAGCTCTCTCCTGCCTCCCCCCTTACTTCCCAACCAAAGAGAGATAAATCTCCTCCTCCTTCTCCAAGCCGCAAGAGTTAGAGGCCTTCAGAACCTGCAGATAAAACCCTGCCAAATTCCATAGTCCCTTATACTCAACCATCAATCACTCAACAGCTTTGGAATTTCAGGGACTCTCATATAAAAACTAACCCTGCCTCCCATGCTACTCAGGAGTCTGATACAGAGCACGAAACCCAAACTGCTCAAGCATTCCCAGGTAATATCAACCCTACTCAAGCTAAACCACTTAACTGGTACCCACTCCAAGCCTCAGACCTAAAAGAACTCAGGCAAGCAGTGAAGGAAGATGGCATTCATGCATCCTGGACAAAATCTCTCCTGCAGAGCCATATTGTCAACTTAAATACCCCCCAAGATTGGAGAGATATTTGCCATTCTGCTCTTCCTGGCCCAGTATTTCTAGAATGGGAAGCTTTTTTCCATGAGGAATGTCTTCAACAAGTCAGGCAAAACCAGGAGAGGGCTGATGACATCCCATGAAGTTCTAAAGAACTCTTTGGCCAGGAAGATTTCTCTACTGGAGCACAGCAGGCAACTCAGCCAGCAGGGTACTATGAGTAGGTCTGCCTCTGTGCCATTCAGGCCTGTAACAGGCTTACTCCACCCTCAGGATCACAAGATCCTGCTTACTCTCTGCTCTCCCTCCATCAGAAGCCTGGAGAATCCCAATCTGATTTTATTTTCAGAACTAAAATCAGCTTAGAAAGAAAAATCTCCAACCCCACAGCTAGAGACCTCCTTCTTAAAACCATTGTTTGGGAAGGCAAGACTTCAGAGTCTAGGCTAGCTTGCCAGGGTCTCCAGGAAGAGCATCATGACAGGTGGATTGTGGCAACCTGAGAAATAGGAACCTCATCACACCAGGTTGCATCCGTAGCTCAGGCATTTGTAGCAGTGGTAAAAACAGAAGGAATCTGCTTCAAATGTGGAGAGGCAAGACATTGGAGGGACGAATGCCCACTAAACTCGCCTCCTATTACAGATTCTAATCCCCCTAAGGTCATCTGTCCCTGATGTAGAAAAGGTTTCCACTGGAGGAGATACTGTACCGCCCGATATGATAAGGATGGGAAGCTACTAGAGCCTTTAAACTTCAAATGGGGCAACCAACCCTCAGCCCCGACAGTAAGAGGGACAACCACTCCCATAGAAGCCTTATGGGTGTCCAGCATCTCAGAAGGCTCCCACCCAAAGTTAACCATTAAAATAGATGATAAGCCATTCAAGTGTCTTATTGATAGTGGGGCAGATCGGACAATCTTAAGGCAGCAAGAAGTCCCAAAAGACTGGCAATTGATCCCTGGGCCCCAGCTCCTAGGTATAGGGGGTACCTCTCACTCATGTATCACCAAACAGACCTATAGATGGGAAGACCCAGATGGGGCTACAGGCCTCATATGCCCCCTGGTGGCTCAAGTGACCACCAATCTCTTGGGGAGAGATATCTTACAGGCCCTAGATGTGGTTCTTACCACCCAACCAGAAAGGGACCAGATGAAGATAGAAGATATTACTTATGAAACAAATAGTACCCAAGGAGACCCAAATAATCCCTCTCCAAATCACCTCCAATGCTAGAGGCCACTGTCAGATTTGATACTCCCTGCCTTGATTGGCTCTCTGATGAAGCCATCTGGGTCCCACAGTGGCCTCTTTCAAGGGAGAAACTTAGAGCTCTCAAAGAACTTGTAGAGGAGCAGCTGTCTCTACAACACATCCGCCCCTCCCGCAGTCCATGGAACACCCCTGTGTTTGCTATAAAAAAGAGCTCAGGGGGGTGGAGACTATTACAAGAATTGAGGGCAATTAATAAAACCATGAGAATCTGGGGCTCCCTGCAAAGGGGGCTACCCCACATCTCAGCCATCCCTGCCAATGTTCCCCTATTAGCAATAGACATAAAAGACTGTTTTTTTTTCCATCCCTCTCCACCTCTAGGAATGTGAACGCTTTGCATTCTCAGTGCCCCCCATTAACAATTCTGGCCCAGCCTTACGATATGAATGAACTGTTCTTCCCAGTAAATGGTTAACAGTCCTACGATTTTCCAGGAGGCTGTAGCCACTGCATTAAAACCCTACTTGGACAAAAGACTCAATGTCTATAATTACATGGATGACATTCTTCTATGGGGGGATGGGTCTACCTCCCCCTCCCAACTTAAAGACCAGCTGATACCTTCCTTGTCTGCCCTAGGATTCAAAATAGCCCCTCACAAAATCCAACTTATACTTCCCATTGCATTTTTAGGGACAGAGATCTCTCTTACTTCAATATGCCCCCTCAAACCCACCCTTTCTTCCCCCCAAAATTAACTCTTGCCTCCCTCCAGAGTTTTTTGGACAACCTTAACTGGCTTCGACCCTGGCTCCACCTTCCCACAAGCACCCTTCAACCCCTCTTTAACCTACTGAAAGGAGATAAAAGTCCCTCCTCCCCAAGGATACTGTCCCCAGAAGCCATTCAAGCCCTAAAATACATCAATTCAGCCCTAAAAGATATGGCTCTTGCTAGATATGACCCAAGAATACCTGTACATCTCATTATCTTTAACTCCTCCCCCACCCTTGTAGCAGCCCTTTACCAGCCACAGGGGGTGCTGGAATGGCTCCATACGCCGATGGATGGTGCACCCAGAGTTTTAAATGAAGTGGATTCACTTGCCAATATGATTAAAAATGGCAGAGAAAGAGCCCTACAAACCCTAGGAAAAGAATCTGACGTTCTTGTCACCCCCTTCTCCCCTCCAATGTTCAGTGGCTAATCAAAAATCATTCCCTTTTCGCTATCAGCTTAATAGGGTTCCCAGGACAAATTGACAATCATTATCCTGATGAAAAATAGGCCTCTGCCCTCCCTCTGTTATGGTGGCTACCCCCAAGCTATTCTCCAGAGAGCTCATACCAGGAGCCCCCTCAATATTTACTGATGGGGGAAAGAGGGGAGCTGAAGCAGTAATATACTACTTCCCTGAAGATGAGCCCCCTATCCTCCGATTCAAAGAGCTCCCACACCACTCCCCGCAATATAAAGAACTATATGCCATTTACCTAGCTCTAAAAGAAGTCAAAGGCCCGCTTAACCTCTTTTCAGACAGCGTATATGCTGTCAATTTGCTTCCCTGGTTGTCAAGATTATTTGTCAAACTAGATGACAATCCACTCTCCCCTCTACTCATACAGGCCTCCGCCCTCCTACAGGAGAGAGCCTCCCTCATCTATATCCAGCACATCTGATCTCACAGTCCCCTGCCAGGTCCTATATCTGAGGAAAATGCACTCACTGACCAAACTGCCTAGACAGGGACATTCATAGCCTCCACTGAGCAAGCAGACCACTTTCATTCATGCACGCACACAAATCTAAAGGGGCTTCATGCTTGCTACCCCCACATTCCCCTTGCTCAGCTCCAAAGAATAATAAAAACATGTACCTCGTGTGCTTCCCCAGCTTATTACCTCTTATTACCACCCCAGGTTTACAAACCATGGGCACTAATCCCTGAGGCCGCAAATTTAATGCCTTATGGCAAATTGATATTACCCATGTTCCCCAATTCAGTAGACAAAAATATGATTTTGTCACCATAGACACTTACTCACATTTTATATGGGCTACAGCCCAGACAGGTCAAAACTCAAGAAGGTTAATTTATCATATGCTCTGTACCTTTGCGATCATGGGCATTCCTCAACAGATAAAAACTGACAATGGCCCCGGCTTCACTAGTGCTCAATTTAAAACCTTCTGTGCACGCTGGGAAATTGCCCATCATACAGGAATTCCCCACAGCCCTCAGGGCCAAGGAATAATAGAAAGAACACACCAGACAATGAAGGCCCAACTCCTGAAACAACAAACCACCACTTATCCCCCTAATGTACAATTAAAGATGGCCCTGCCTACCCTAAACATAGTTAACATCTACAAAACTTCCAGATATCCTCCTATTTCCCTCCATTGGCACACCAAAGCTAGCTCCCCCTATCCTGGTATGATGGCAAGATCCTTTAGATGGAATTTGGAAGGGACTACACCCCTTCCTTACAACTAGGAGGGGTTTTGCTTGTGTCTTTCCACAGGACCAACCCAAGCCTATCTGAGTCCCTGCCCAAAATCTCCGACACCACCCCACCAATCAAGAAGATGACCTGCCTCTCACTGACAGACCAAAAACCAAGGAAGAGGAGGAGAAGGCAGAGGAGACATGATGCCCAGAGGAGCAACAGGATCTCCTGGAAGGACATCCATGACCTAATGACAGCTGCCCAGGCCATATGCCCTCCACAAGCCCCCCCTCCTCCATTCTCTTGGCAGTTTTTGTCGTCCTTCATGCTAACTCTGCTTCCGTCCAGCCTCTCCCTAGCCTTCCCAACACCTACCACTGGAGATTCTATGCTAGGGAAATCTATAACGAACACAACAAAGTTATAGGAACCCAGGATTGCCCACTTGAAGGATGTGGAACCAGGATTGAGATTCCCCAACACCCTGAATCCATCTCCACTATCCCCAGCCCTTTTCTCTGCTTCCCTTACTGAAACACAGGTGAATGTCTCCAGGAGATTTCCACATATGGAAGTTGCAGATATTGGAGCTGCAGGATGGAATCCACCAGCCGTGGTGGCACCATGCTCACCAACCTTAAAACTCATTTTCAGCTTTCCATCAGCGATCCCTGGAATGAACGTTGGTGAACCAGAGTCATGGGTAAACTTTACTCCAATGGCTATGCTAGATACCCAGTAGCTGACGTACATGTCTCCCATGAACTTGTCCCTGCCCCCAAATCTGCCTTTACCCATGCTAATATTATCCAACAGGAAAACCAGTCTCAGGAGGAACTACAACCTACCCTTTCCTGTCTACAATACATTCAATTCACAGCGGACCTCCTTCCCTTAACAACCCATCCCAATTCTTCCCAATGCTTTTTCTGTGCCTCTCTCTCCCAGCCATTATTAACGGCTGTTCCCATTAACTTTTCCCTTTATGACCTCCATGGACCCCCACCCATGAGGAAAGTACATATTCCTCTCTTTGACCTACCCCCACCTCTTTGCCTTGTAGGACCCTCCTCAAAACCCCATCTCACATGTGCCCATGACATCACCATCACCAAATCAGTATGTGTTAGCCCTCCTGCCCTCCTCTGGTGCAAAGGCACTACAGGCGCCTGTGTCAACCCTCATTTTCAGGCCTCCTGCACCCCCGTGATTGTTGTCCCCCAGGTTTATCTCTATGAACCCGAAGAACTCGCCTTGCAGATGGGAGGAAGCCTAAAGAAGAGAGAAATCTTCATCCCTCTGCTCATTGGACTAGGCCTTGCTGTTTTGATTGGTGCTACTGGAACTGCTGGAACAGCCCTTGTCCAAACACATCATCTGGATGGCAACTTCCAGAACTAGCTTGACCAGGCAATGGCCTCTACTACAGACAGCCTTGAATCCCTTCAATGCCAGATAACCTCTTTAGCAGGAGTAGCTCTCCAAAACCAGAGGGCCCTGGACTTGTTGACTGCTGAACATGGGGGGGACTTGTGTTTTGCTGGGAGAGGAATGTTGCTTCAATGTCAATGAATCTGGCCTGATAGAACAAGATGTACAAATGCTCAAGGAGCTCCAGGGGAACCTCCGGGCAAGCTATGTTCCAAACACCCCTATGCCTTGGTACACTAATCCCTTGATGGCTTAGATTCTTCCTTTCCTTGGCACCATACTAGCCGTTGGAGCCTTACTTCTCCTAGTACCCTGCCTCATTCAATTTTTAAAGCAACAGATGAGTAGCATTGCAAAAGTGACTACCAATCAGGTCTTGGTTCAGTATCAAATTGTTTCCAACATGGGAGATACTTATTCTGATGACACCTCTCCTTTATAAATTAAAAAGGTGGAGTTGTGGTGCAGTGCACTGTGAAGGCCGGAAAGCCTGGTAGAAGAGTCCTAGAACCCCCCCACCCTAGCTTCTGGGCTGCTGGGATGGGAGGCACTTTGGACCTTCCCTATTTGGCTCTCTCAGCTTCAAGCTCTCCACAGTCCCTCCCACAGAGAGGTCCATGGCCAGTGATCACATAGAAGTACCATCTTCATGCAGATGAGGCATTCCCAAGCTCTCAGACCAAGCCAATAGGGGTTACCTGCTGCCACCCCAAAACTGTATATATTGACCAAGCTCAAAAGTAAAGGTGTGTGAGATTCTTCCTGCTGTATGAGAGCTTTTGTCACAGATCCTCTCCTCGTTGCTGACCAGCCTGTGCACTTCAAAGAGCTGTAACACTTCTCCCCTCTCAGCTGCCACAGCTGAGGTGCTGAGACACAGTTGGTGGCAAGGCAGCAGTGGATTCTCCCAGCCTGCTCACTACCCATTATGGGCTGCCCTCGAACAGAGGAAGCAAGGCAGCCACCGATCGCACCCTGTTCTCAGCCCAGCCCTTGTGGGGCCCATCTGGAAGCAGACCCACAACCCAGCACATCTACTTTAGCATTGTTCTGGGTCTGAAGTACTGAAGCTGTTGTAGACAACAGTGCAAACAATTTGAACAAGAGCTGACCGAATAGCTGGGGCAGGTGTCCAGTAATGGACCTAGAAATAACAGCTGACAAGTGACTACAATGATTTCTAGTCTGTCTAATGGCTGCCAATTTGTAATTCTAGCCTTATAGAGTACATAAAGTGGCTTTCCTAAGCAACTTGGCTACCTATATTAGTCTTACCTAGGATCCCTTGGTGTAGCTGAAGAATCTTTTCTCAATAGAGTTATTGAGGAACACTCCCTATTGCAGGGTAAGTAGCCCACATGCAGTCACATGCTGCATGTTCATATAATCATAGGGAAGTTGGCTCAGATGTTCACTAAATTTTGAGAGAAATAAAAAATTATTTTAAGCCCGTAGTTTTTTTCATTGGATGTTTTATTTATTTACATTTCGGATGTCATCCCCTTTTCCATTTCTCCTCGCTGGAACACCTTATACCTCCCTCCTTTTTACTTTTATACCATTTTTTCACTACAGGCAAGTACTAAGGTCAGTAATAGGTTGAACGTCTGCCAGTACAATAGATAGAAACAGTCAAGGAGCAAGCAAGACAATAAGCACAAATAGTCAAGGAAAAAGCAAGGCATTAAACACAATTCTGTGAACACTCCCATGATCACTGTTTCTAAGGGCTTATCAGGCTGACCAAAATATCTGAGCCAACTTCCCTGTCCTAGCCCAAAGTCATTATCATGTCTGAAGCCTACTTCCTTATTCTAGCCTAAGACTTAGATTCCTGCCAGATATTACTTCTCTGTTCTAGCCTAAGATTTAGATTTCTACCTGAAATTATTTCTTTGTTCTAGCCTATGACTTAGATTTCTACCTGAAATTAGTTCTTTATTCTAACCTAATGTCAGATTCCTGCCTGAAACTCACTTCCTTGTCCTTGGGCAATGTCATATTTCTGCCAAGTAGCCCATTTCCTTGTCCTTGGCCCATATCACATTCTTGCCAAGCAGCCCCAAAGGTTCTCCTCCTCTCCCCTTTTTTTATTTCATTAACAAGTCTAAGCCTGCCCTAGGTCTTTCTGACAAGCATGCCTTCCTTACCCATCGTGGAATATGCATTATCCAAAGCAATGCACTTCTGTCTTAGGTTCGTAAGGCTCTGTGCATAATTTTACCAGTCCTTGGCTTGCCAGCCTGTTAATTTAATAACTCTGTCTGGGGGTTCACTTCAGGTTTAACCCATGTACTTTGGCTGCCAACATGTTGATGTTGTTAAAGAAAAGCTTTAACACAATGTGCAGGAATAAAAGTATTCCCATAACTAAAGGGTAGCATGATAATGCTATGCATGCCATTCTTGAAGCTTGTTCAAAATGAAACTACTGACCTCAGGCCATGAATACTTTTATCAGTGGTATCTACCACATCAATGCTCAGCAGAGCAGTATTCTTGAAATTCATAAGCTCATTATTTAACATTAGAGCATCCAGAGATATGTGAGAATTATGCCAAATACACTGCAAATATCTTTAAACTTTTTTCCTAATTATAGTGACTACCACCATAAACTTGAGAACTAACATGAATCCAATGGTATTTGGCATGACACTCGAGATTGCTCCTTACCCTTAAATTCTGAACCTCCTTTCGATAATTTGAATAGGATAAAGAGCATCAATCCGTTCTTCCAAATACCTATCTAAATCCTCCTGTATATTTAATAGATTAGTAACATTTTTTTGCAAAATGATTACCAAAAGTAGCTGTCTTAGCTTCTTGTGTGACAGAAATTGCAGGAGCAGTGGTGCTAGCAAGTAATTTAATTAAAGCTGTTATATCAGCAATAATCAAGTCCACTACTCTCTTGTTTCTGCTTACATACTGATTCATTTCTTCCAGTACTTGCAGGCTACTTTTAGAATACCAAGATTTTGTGATACTCAGGGCACTAAAACAAAAGCTGGTTGATAGACCTGCATAACTGACATGCAGATTTCAAAACACAAACACAATTAGAAAGTACACAATCAATGCAACTTACACTAAATACTGTAGAAGAAACAAAAGTAGTTTTAATTTGACAATTAAAATAGCCTTCACACTTGTGCTAACACCTGTTTAAAATCCAGATTCTGCCCCAACCTTATCTCCTGCTAACATAACATCTTAGAGAACTCCTGCTGATTTCTATATGTGTCTCTGAAAATGTCCAGAACCAGACTTCCAAATAGAAACTGTTATTTCCAATATTGGATTGATTTCTAGACCAGTCCATGATTGAGTCTGAATAACTGGTCACTATGAAGAATAATAAAAGAGTCATTATAACTTCTTTTTTTGATTCTCTGTTCCACAAGATCTAAAAACTTGAGGCAAGGCAGCTTGTCCTATTAGGAGTATAGGTAAGCAATGATGAGTTGGGAACATATATCCAATACAGTTTCCCAGTCAGGGCACTATGCAAGCTCACAGGTCAGCATCATTCTTTGTACTGGCATCAGCATGTCTCTCCCATAGCTCCGGTGTCCACCATGCTCCTTCAGCATCGTGCAGAAAACCCACAAACATGCCCTCTTTCCCATATTTAATACCTGATTGTGATCATGCCTTATGCCAGTAAGTAGATCCTTCCCTTTCACCTATGAATAAGTATGCCTAGTTGTAGAGTGGCATAGACAGTCATCAAAAAGTTCCTTGGCATCTGATTTTTCTAAAAAAATTAAAATAAAAAGAACAAGATTTATATACATTTGTGGTTTATGGGAATATATCTCCTCCTTTTTTATTTTATGAAGATATTGTTTTAAAATTCCATGGGCCCCCTTCCACAGTCTCTTGTCCTTTACAATTATAAGGAATCCCAGTAATATGGGTAATGTTAAAGTGTGCCAAAAATTCTCAAATGTTTGACTGCAAGAGCCAGTTCCATTATCTATTTTTTGTTTATTTTTCTTTTTTTTTTTATTGGATACTTTATTTATCTACATTTCAGGTGTTATCTACTTTCCCTATTGCCCCCAGAAACCTCTTAACCCACCCTTCCTCTTTCTATTTCTATGAGGGTATACCCCCACCCATCCACCCACTCCCACCACCAGGCCACGGAATAGCCCCTCTCTGGGGCATCCAGCCTTCAAGAAATCAAGGCCCTCCTCTCCCACTGATGCCAGTCAAGACCATCCTTCTTAAATATACAGCTAGAGATATGGGACCGCTATGTGTGTTCCCAGACTAGCTGTTTATACCCAGGGAGCTCTAGTTGGTTGGTATTGTCTTTATCCCCATGGGGCTGCAAGCTCTTTCAACTCCTTCACTCTTCTTTAACTCTTGCATTTGGAACCCTGTGATGGTTAGCTGAGATCATCCACCTCTGTATATGGCAAAGCCTCTCAGGAGGCAGGTATATCAGGCTCCTTTTAGCATGGACTTCTGGACATCCACAACAGGGTTGCATATGGCGATTGGACCTGGGAGGGATCTCCAGGTGGGAGAGTCTCTGAATGGTCCCTCTTTCAGTTTCTGCCCCATACATTGTCTCATATTAGCTCCTGTGAGTATTTTTTTACTCTTTCTAAGAAGGACCAAAGCACCCACTCTTTGGTCTTTCGTTTTTTTTTGGGGGGGGGGGGCTTCACGTGGTCTGTGAGTTATGTCTTGGGTATTGTTGTGAGATTTTGGGCTAATATTCACTTAGCAATGAGTGCATACCATATGTGTTTTTTTTTTTTTTTTGATTGGGCTACCTCACTCAGGATGATATTTTTCTAGTTCTATCCATTTGCCTAAGAATTTTATGAAGTCATTGTATTTGATGTGTAAATGTACCACATTTTCTGTATCCATTCCTTTGTTGAAGGGCATCTGTATTCTTTCCAGCTTCTGGCTACTATAAATAAGACTGCTATGAACATAGTGGAGCATGTGTCTTTGTTATATGTTAGATCATTTTGAGTTATATGCCCAGAAAGTTGTATGTCCAATTTTCTAAAGAACCTGGAGACTAATTTCCAGAGTGGTTGTATCAGCTTAAAATACCACCAACAATGGAAGAGTGTTGCTCCTTCTCCACATCCTTGCCAGCTTCTGCTGTCATCTTAGTTCTTAATCTTATCCATTTTGACTGGTGTGAGGTGGAATCTCAGGGTTGGTTTGATTCACATTTCCCTCATGACTAAGGATGTTGAATATTTATTTAGGGCCTTCCTGGCTATTCAATATTCATCAGTTGAAAATTCATCGAGCTATGTATCCCATTTTTTAATAAGGTTATTTGATTATGCGGAGTCTAATTTCCTGAGTTCTTTGTAAATTTTGGATATTGGCCCTCTATCAGATGTAGGATTGATAAAGATCTTTTACTAATTTGTTGGTTGCCATTTTGTCTTATTGACAGTGTCCCTTGGCTTACAGAAGATTTGCAATTTTATGAGGTCCCATTTGTCAATTCTTGATCTTAGAGCACAAGCCATTGTTGTCCTGTTCAGGAATATTTCCCCTGTACTCATGTGTTCGACGATCTTCTAAACTTTCTCTTCTATTAGTTTCAGTGTGTCCACTTTTATATGGAAGTCTTTGATCCACTTGGACTTGAGTTTTGTACAAGGAGATAAGAGTGGATCGATTTGCATTTTCCTACATGCTGATTTCCAGTTCAAGGAGCACCACCTGTTGAAAGTGCTGTCAAACTGAATGGTTTTATCTCCTTTGTCAAAGATTAAGTGACTATGGATATGGATGTTCATTTCTGGGTCTTCAATTCTATTTCATTGATCTTCTTGCCTATCTCTATACCAATACCATGCAGTTTTTATCACTACTATTCTGTAGTACAGCTTTAGGTCAGGGATGGTGATTCCCCAAAATGTTCTTTTATTATTGAGAAAAGTTTTCACTATCCTGGGTTTTTTTGTTATTCCTAATGAATTGGAGAATTTCTCTTCCTATCACTGTGAAGAATTGACTCGGAATTTTGATGGGGATTGGATTAAATCTGTAGATTGCTCTAGGCAAGAGGGCCAATTTTACTATATGGATCCTGCCAATCCATGAGCATGAGAGATCGTTCCATCTTCTGAGATCTTCTTCAATATCTTTCATCAGGGACTTGAAGTTTTTGTCATATATATCTATCACTTGCTTGGTTATATTCACACCAAATTATTTTACATTATTTGGGACTATTGTGAAGGGTGTCATTTCACTAATTTCTTTCTGAGCCTGCTTATCCTTTAAATAGGGGAAGCCTACTGATTTGTTTGAGTTAATTTTATATTCAGCCACTTGGTTGAAGTTATTTATCAGGGTTACGAATTCTCTGGTGGAAATTTTTGGGGTCACTTATATATACTACCTTATCATCTGTAAATAGTGATATTTTGACTTCTACTTTTCAATTTATATCCCTTTGATCTCCTTTTGTTGTCTAATTGCTCTGGCTAGGAATTTCGAGTATTATATTGAAGAGATAGGGAGAGAGTGGGTACCCTTGTCTAGTCTCTGATTTTAGTGGGATTGTTTCAAGTTTCTGTCCAATTAGTTTGATGTTGGCTGCTGGCTTGCTGTATATTGCTTTTACTATGTTTAGTTATGGGCCTTGAGTTCACGTTCTTTCCACGACTTTTATCATGGAAGGATGTTGAATTTTGTCAAATGCTTTCTCAGCATCTAGTGAGATAATATCGTGGGTTTTTTCTTTGAGTTTGTTTATATACTGGATTGGGTTGATGGAATTGTATATTGAAGCATCCCTACATTCCAGGCATAAAGCCTACTTGATCATGGTGGATGTTTGTTTTGATGTGTTCTTGAATTTGGTTGTAAGAATTTCATTGAATATTTTTGCATCTATATTCATAAGGGAGATTGGTCTGAAATTCCCTTTCATTGTTGGGTTTTTGTGTGGTTTAGGAAAGAACATAATTGTGGCTTCATAGAATGAATTGGGTAGTCTTCATTCTGTTTTTATTTTGTGGAATAGTTTATAGAGAATTGGTATTAGGTCTTCTTGGAAGGTCTGATAGAATTCTTCACTAAAACCATCTGGTCCTGACCTTTTTTGATAGGGAGAGTTTTAATGACTGGGGCTATTACTTTAGGGGTTATAGGACTATTTAGATGGTTTATTTGATCCTGATTTAAGTTTGGTGTCTGGTATCTGTCTAGGTACTTGTCCTTTTCATCCAGATTTTCCAGTTTTGCTGCATATAGGCTTTTGAAGTAGGATCTCATGATTTCCTCAGTCTCTGTTGTTATGTCTCTTTCTTCAGTTCTGTTTTTTTAAAATTTTGATACTGTCTCTGTGTCTTCTGTTTAGTCTGGCTAAAGGTTTATATCTTGTTGATTTTCTCAAAGAACCAGCTCCTGGTTTTGTTGATATTTGTATAGTTCTTTTTGTTTCTACTTGGTTGATTTCAGCCCTGAGTTTGATTATTTTCTGTAGTCTACTCCTATTGGGTGTATTTGCTTCTTTTTGTTCTAGAGCTTTCAGATGTGTTGTCAAGTTGCTAGTGTATGCTTTCTTCAGTTTCTTTTGGTAGGCACTTAAAACTATGAGTTTTCCTCTTAGCACTGCTTTCATTGTATCCCATAAATTTTGGTATGATGTGTCCTCATTTTCATTAAATTCTAAAAAGTCATTTATTTTTTTCTTTATTTCTTCCCTGTCCAATTTATCCTTGCGTAGAGTATTGTTCAGATTCAATGTGCAAGTGGGATTTCTGTTGTTTTTGTTGTTATCGAATGCCAACCTTAGCCTGTGGTGATCTGAAAGGATGCATGGGATTATTTCAATGTTCTTATTTCTGTTTAGGCCTGTTTGGTGAACAATTATAAGTGAATTTTGGAGCAGGTAACATGTGGTGCTGATAAGTAGGTATATTCTTTTGTTTTTGGATGAAATGTTCTATAAATATCTGCTAAATCCATTTGGTTTATAACTTCTCTTAGTTTCCCTGTGTCTCTGATTAGTTTCTTTTTCTATAATCTGTCCATTGATGAGAGTGGAGTACTGAAGTCTCCCACTATTATTGTGTGAGGTGTAATGTGTGCTTTGAACTTTAGTAAAGTTTCTTTTATGAATGTGGGTGCCCTTGAATTTGGTGCAGAAGTGTTCAGAATTGAGATTTCATCTTGGTTGATTTTTCCTTTGATGAGTATCAATTGTCCATTCTTATTTTTCTTGATAGCTCCTGGTTGAAAGTTGGTTTTATTTGACATTAGAATGGCTACTCCAGCTTGCTTCTTGGGATCATTTGTTTGGAAAATTGTTTTCTAGCCTTGTATTCTGAGGTAGTTTCTGTCTTTGTCACTGAGGTGTATTTCATATATGCAGCAACATGTTGGGTCCTGTTTACTTATCCAGTCTGTTAGTCTATGTCTTTTAATTGGGGAATTGTGTCTATTAATCTTAAGAGATAATGAGAAGTGAATGTTGTTTCCTGTTATTTTGTTATTAGAGGTGGAGTTACAATTGTGTGGCTATCTTCTTTTGGGTTTGTTGGAAGAAGATTATTTTCTTGTATTTTCTAGGGTAAAGTTTCCTTCCTTGTTTGTTGTTTCTCTTTATTATCCTTTGTAGTGTTGGATTTGTGGAAAAAATATTGTCTAAATTTGGTTTTGTCATGGAATATCTTGATATCTTCATCTATAATAATTGAGAGTTTTGCTGGGAATAGTAGTCTGGGCTTATATTTGTTTTCCCTTAGGGTCTTTATGACATATATCCAGGATCTTCTGGCTTTTATAGTCTCTATGAGAAGTCTGGTGTAAATCTGATAGGTCTGCCTTTCTAAGTTTTTTGACCTTTTTGCCTTACTGCTTTTAATATTCTTTCTTTGTTTTGAATATGTGATGTGTTGATTATTATATGACGTGGGGAATTTCTTTTCTTCTCTAGTCTATTTGGAGTTCTATAGGCTTCTTTTATGTTCAGACACATCTCTTTTTTTAGGTTAGGGAAGTTTACTTTTATAATTTTGTTGAAGATATTTACTGGCCCTTTAAATTGGGAATCTTTGGTTTCCTCAATACCTTTTATCCTTATGTTTGGTCTTCTCATTGTGTCCTGGATTTCAAGGATGTTTTGGGTTAGGAAGTTTTACATTTTGAATTTTCTTTGACAATTGTATCAATGTTTTCTATGGTGTCTTCTGCTCCTGAGATTCTCTCTTCCATCTCTTGTATTCTGTTGGTGATGCTTGCATTCATGACTCCTTATCACTTTCCTATATTTTCTATCTCCTGGGTAGTCTCTCTTTGTGATTTCTTTATTGTTTCTTCTACTTTCATTTTTATGTCCTGAATCTTTTTAATTCCTTCACTTATTTGGTTATATTTTCTTTTAATTCTTTATGATATTTTTGTGTTTCTTCCTTCAGGGTTTCTACCTATTTACATGTATAATCCTGTATTTCTTTGAAGGAATTATTTATTTCCATCTTAAAGTGTTCTATCGTCACCATGAGACGTGATTTTTAAATCTGAATCCTGCTTTTCTGGTGTCATGGTTTATTCAGGACTTGCTATGGTGGGAGAACTGGGTTCTGATAATGCCAAGGGGATTGCAGCCTACTCCTGGGCTTGTCAGAGCTCCTGGGAGTCCAGCCTTCTCTGGCTTTTGGGGAGTTAGGTGTAGAGCTGACACCTTAGAACTGCTCCAGGTTCAGAAGCAGACTGGAAGGGTCCCAAATTACTTAGGGGGTTGCAATCTACTCACCTACACTCCTGGGCATGTTAGAGATCCTGGGAATTCAGTCTCCTCTCCTTCAAGCCTTTATTAATGAGGAGAAATAGATGGAATAAATAATAAATATATCTTCAGTATTGAAATTGCAATATACCTAAAAGAAAACACTCTATCAAAACTTTAATAAGTATTATTGAATACCTGATAAGAAAACTGGTCAAACATAAAGTGAGATGAGATGAGAAGATTCAAGATGGTGGTGGTCAGTCAATGAAATGCTGCATGGATCTACAAGGAGCCTCAGGGACCCACAGAGGTTTTTTTTCAGGAAGATAAGGCATCAGAGAGGAGATGCTTGCAGACAATGCTGTATCTCAGGAACACCTAACTCAAAGCAGGTCTTATGGGAAGATACTTTTAAACAGTGATTTTACTGAACTGAAAAAAAAATGACAAAACAAAGCTATAAGATCTACAGAGAGAAGTGGACTAGAGATGCAGCAGTACTGCCATGCATGCACCGCTACACTAGACAAAGGAGCCTGTCTTGGACTTCTGCCATGATCAAGCCAATGCCAGGCCTGACTTGTCGCATTGCTGCCCACTAAACTAGTACTGACACAGCCTGAAGGCCTGACATGCAACATGGAGCCAATATTGCTCTCTGCTGTATGGGGAGGATAGCATAAGTGGCAATAGTTCTGCTTATGGCCTATAAACATAATGGTCATGTTTGGAGATTCTGCAGGCACTGAGGGTGGGTAGTGTACAGCAGTTTGGAACCTAGAGTCTGCTCCTGGACATGCTGACAACCCAATGATTACATAAAGAATCAAACACACACACACACACACACACACATACACACACACACACACACACACACACACACAGGAGTAGTAAACAGCAAGAAATAGTCAAACTCAGAGGTGAAATTAACCAACTAGAAACAAAGAGAACAATGCAAAGGATCAATAGAACCAAAAGCTTCTACTTTAAGAAAATCAAGAAGATAGATAAGCACATAGCCAAACTAACTAAAGAGTACAGAGACAGTATCCAAATTAACAAAATGAGAAATGAAAATGGAAACACAACAGAAACTGAAGAAATTCAAAATATCATCAAATCTTACTACAAAAGGCTATACTCAAGAAAACTGGAAAACATAGATGAAATGGATGATATTCTAGACAAATACCATGTACCAATGTTTAATCAAGGTCAAGAAGACTATCTAAACAGTCCCATAACACCAAAAGAAATAGAAGTAATCATTGAAAACCTTATAACCAGGAAAAGCCAAAGCTCAGATATTCAGAATTCTACCAGATGTTCATAGAAAAGGTAATAGTAATATTCTTCAAAATATTATACTAAATAGAAACAGAAGAAAAACTACCTAATTCATTCTATGAAGCCCTTGTTGTTCTGAAACCACACAAAATCCAACAATGAAAGGAACTTCAGGCTAATTTCACTTACGAATATCAATGCAAAAAACATTCAATAAAATCCTTAAAACTGAATTCAGGAACACACCAATATCATCATTAACCACCATCAAGTATGGTTAATCCTGTGGATGTAGGAATGATTCAATATATGAAAATCTATCAATGAAATAAACTATATAAACAAACTCAAGGAAAAAAGCCACATGATCATCTCATTAGATGCAGAAAAATCCTGTGCCAAAATACAACAGCCCTTCATGTTAAATGTTCCGAAAAGATCAGAAATTCATGGCACATACTAAACACAATAAAAGCAATATATATGTCCACAATGTTAGTAGCAGTTTTATTTGCAATAGCTAGAAGCTGGAAAACACCAATGGAACAGTAGATACAGAAAGTGTGATTCATTTATACAATGAAATACTATTTGGCGATTAAAAATGAGGACATCCTGAATTTTTCAGGCAAATGGATGGAACTAGAAAATATCATCTTGATTGAGGTAAATCAGACCCCAAAATATATGTATGCTCTGTACTCACTGATAGGAAAATATTAGTCAAAATTACAGAATACCCAGGATACAACCTACAGACCATTAGAAATTTAACAGGCAGAAAGGTCCAAGTGAGGATACTTGAATTCCACTTAGAAGTGTAAAGAAAACAATCAGAGGAGGCAGAAATCTGAGAGAGGGGAAAGAAAACTGAAAAAGGTAACAATATCAGTTACTGGGGGTGGAGGGAACAGTCAGGAGAGCAACCCAGAGGACCAGAGAATGAATGCAAATATACAACTTCAGTGAGAGGGAGACATGGGGAGCCCTTGAATGTCCCAGAAAACTAGGAAGTGAGAGACTCTTAGAACTTTACGGAGTGACATTAGCCAAAATGAACAACAGTGGAGAGATGGAACTCACTGGAAAAGCGTTCTTCCAGTGAATAGACTGGTCTCCAAGTGGAGGGATGTTGTTGCCAACCCACAATCAAAATTTCTGAACCAGAACTGTTCCTTTCTAAAATAAGTGCAGGGACAAAATGGAGGAGAGACTGAAGCAAAGGCCATCCAGTGACTGGCCCAACTTGGGATCCATCTCATCAGTACAGGGGAGTACCAAGTCCTGACCCTTATGCTATTTCTGATGCTATGATGCGGTTACAGGCAGGAGTCTAGCATGGCTGTCCTCTGTGAGGCTCTACCAGTTGCTGACTGAGACAAATGCAGATTCTTACTCCCAACCATTAGACTGAAGTTGGAAACCCCTATGGAGGAATTAGGAGACAGATTGAAGGAGCTGAAAGGGAGGGAAACTCCATAGGAAGACCAGAAGTCTCAACTAATCTAGACACATAGAATATCCCAGAAACAGAGCTTCCAACAAGGGCTGGTCCAAGGACTGCCTTGTCTGGCCTCAGTGGGGAGAAGTGTCTAATCCTTGAGAGACTTAAGGCCCCCAGGAAGTGGGAATACATAGGGGGTGGAGAGAGGGGATCACCCTCTCATAGTCAAGGAAACAGGGAATGAGGTGGGGAATTGTGGGGGGGGGGTACCAGTAGGGGGAATCAATGACTAGAATCTAAAGAAAATAATTAACTAAAAATTAAATAAAATGAGATAGACAGAATGTAATAAAATTAAAATAAAGAGGCAAAATAGAAGCTAGGCAAAACTAATTGATTATGGCTTTGAAAATATATGGTTTTTAATAAATTTAATTAAACATTGGATAAACATCAAAAATTAAAGAGGACAGATGTTTAAGGTAATTAAAAGTGTAGAAAACTATATCAGTATCAAAATAAAACATTGGCCTCATTTCTATAAATCAAACTAAGTAAACTGGAAGTAGGTAAAGCGTTTCCACTGCAAATCTTGCTTCAAATAACCTCAGTCCCCAAATCTCAACAAATAGTGACTCTAATTGTGTATTAAAACATGGCTGATTATGAAACACCCATGCTACTGCAAGTACTTCCACACTATACTTCTCTATGGGATCCAGTGACCTCAAGTTAAGTCTATCAAGTTGGATTTCAAGGAGTAATTACTTTCATCTGCAGTGTCAATATGTAGCATCAACAAACATTTTCTCTTTTGTCTCCTTAAAATGTATTTCAACTATGTCTTAGTCTGTTTCTTAAGGTAACAACTCAGCCTACATAAAAGATATCGATATATTTATGCTTATGATGCCACTATTCACAATAGTCAAGCTATAAAGTCCATGTAGTTGCCCATCAGCCTATAGTGTGCATGCATGGTGTGTGTGTGTGTGTGTGTGTGTGATATTTAGGACACCATGTCAAACTAAATCAAATACAGACATTTTATGTTTATACCCTAATGTCCAATGAAGAATAAAGAAAAAAGTTATCACCTGAAAATGATAACTACTACAGTAAATGAATAATAAATTAATAGATAAATAAACAAAACAAAATTGTCAGGCATGAAGAACAGAACAGGAATTCATCCAAGTATATATGTTTGCAAAAAATACAAAAAGTGTTTCAATGGACAAAGTAGAATCTCCTCAATAAGTAATTCTGGAAAATTGGACAGTTCAGCTTAGATAGGTAAACATTATGAAGTTTTTATCTATAAAGGGCTAGAAATACAAAGCATACTTACATAAATACAATTCATTATTCACTAACACAATTACACAGTTGTACCATAGGAAGGAAACTAACAGTTTAATTAGAATTGAATTTAAATATTTTGCTATTATTCTACCAACATAACTTTCCAGTTATATGATATTCAGTTGTTATCCACTCTAAAATCTTTCATGAGCAGCATGTGAGCAAAAGGTTCTACAATGGAATCGCTTCTCATTCCCAAGTGAGAGCTCTTGTCCATGGTTTACCTTTGCAGGATATGCTAGGAAACTTTGATTTCACTGAAAACTGGAGGGAAAAAAGTGTGACATAGAATCAAGTTTGGAAGGTGCTTTGTCAGGGTAAGACAATGTCAGGCCAGTACATAAAATGGAAAATAGTAACTCAAACTCGAGAGCAATAATCTTGAATTATGTGGAGTCTGTAGAGTTCGAACCAACCTTTAAGATCTTTCAGATACTGTAAGGCTGTAAAATTGCCATTTTAGTTTTGATTTTGCTGTTGCTGTCTTTCTCACTGATATGAGCTTTCATGGAACTTGTAGGAGGATTAGCCGACACTGCCGACTCACCTGCTGCTTTTCTATTGATCGTTTCAATCTGCGAATCTTCCCTGTATTGAGCCAACTCAGAATGCAGCATTTAAGATGGCGTGTTTACCAAAATTGCTTCCCAGCAGTTTAAGACACTGAAGTGAAAAAGTCTGGTAGGAACACTGACCTCGTTTAAGCCCAGCCCCACACTAAAACTCTCACAGGCAGCTTTCTCGAACGAAAGAAAACGAAGATTGATTGTCCTATTAAAGTGAAAGGATCCACACTATCTTTAATCCTACACACTGCATGCTTCTATTACAGAAAGTTTCCAATCGGCTAAGTTTAACTTTACAGAATAAAATGGAAGCTACATTATATCTCAAGCAAATTGCTTTGAACATTCTATTTGTAGTACAAAAAGATTAGGTTATTATAATTTAGTGAACATTCAAAAATATTAGATATTAGAGTGTTACATGCCATCCATATGTTATGAACATTTCATTGTGTTTTATTCTAAATCGATTAGCTCTTAAGTGACATTATATGTCGTGAAATATAGTATGCTGACAGTATTGGATCCAGGTATGTCTTAGCTTTGCCTCTCATGCTCAATGTAGTATTTACAAACTTATGAGACTTATGATAAAACACTATAAAATAAGATCATAAGACAAACATTTCACACAATGAGAGCTCTAAGACTTTGGAGAATGTACACTTTTCTAGATTCTGAGCTACAGTATTTATATTGGAACTGCTCTGGATGTCAGTAACCTTGTCAAAAAATTGGAAATAACACCAAAAATACTTCTTTTTTTTGATAGAATAAGATTTTATATTGCATATGAAAAGGATTGTTAAATTATACAACATATAAAATTAATGAATTTAAAATTCAACATAAATTTCTTTTGATGAAAATATATGTGATTAACTCTTATGTACAATTCTCAGAAATGGCTTCCAACAATATATCTTGATGAAATGTAAATTGGCATTTAAAATAGTCCAATCAGTAATCAGTAACCTCTGAATCCCATGACAAAAGGAGGCAAGCTATTCCATAAAATTCTACTCTGACCTCCACATACAAGCTATGACGTGTACCCACGCTTACATATACAAACCATAAATAGACAATAGTAATAAATAAAATTTTAAAATGAATAATTTAAAAGCTTTTAGCTGAAAGAAGTCAATAAATGTATAATTTGGAAATAAAAGTATGGACTCAGAAACCATGAAGCCACTAATTAATTACTTCAGTTACTAATTATTTTACATAACCACAAGGGACTTTTGGGGCAAGGCAACCTTACATAAAAGTAAGTTACTGTTTCCTGATACCTTCAGAGCTAAAAACTGTGGTCTCTCTTTAATTGAAAGGTAACTGGAACATTAAAAATATATCATTTCTAAATGTTTAGTGAACGACTAAGCATAAAACCAGGTAATCATTCCTTTCTATAATTTCTCAATGCCCTAGGTAGAACATTAATGTTCTTTATTCAAATAATGGTATTGTTTTCTTTTTTACCTTTTCAAGGCACTAAATGAATAATTCTGCAAGAATTATTTCAAAGTATGATAACATGACAACTTGTGGAATGTTATTTAAGATTAAGATCAAAGCCTACTTGAGTATAAGATTTTTATTTTCAAACACAGGTTGTTTTCTTTTCCACCTATGAGATAACTATTGCAAAATGAAAGAGTACGTGTTCATATTCTGAGCATATAGAAAATGAAGAGGTCACTGTGAATGTCTAACAGAGAAGCTGTACTGTGATTCTTGAAAACAGACATGATTTAAATTCCTCCCTTGTGACCAAAAAGAGTACAAGATCTTCTCCTATAATCTGCAGTAATCAACTACTAATTATTCAACAGGATATTCCTAAGAATGAACTGCTCAATAGCTAACATATTTTAAAAAAATCTTTTAATAGATTCTTTGTAAATTTCACATTATGCATCCCAGTCTTTCTCCTCTTCCTGTTTCTCCATATTTGCCCTTTTCTCTTGCATTCTACTCTTGCAAAACACACATACACACACACACACACATACACACACACACACACACACACACATAGAAAAACATTGTGTTTTTGTGGAAGCTGGAGTATGTCACAATGTGTTCCATAGTATATTCCATTGTTGACACATTTTCACTGGCAAATGTCCATTGCAATGATTTGGTCTGGTTTGAGGTCTCTGGCTTCCATGATACCCTCAATATTTTATCTTCACTGGGAATCCTCCAAATTATCCTCATTATCCTATTGTTTCCATGTGTCATAGATACCTACAGCTTTGGCTCAACAAAACTTGCCCTTTAACTGTCCCAACTGTTTCCAGGTGATACAGATTGAGGGTGGGTTAGTTCAGAGCACTGTATCAAAGTTTAGGTGGTAGCTGAGCTGGTCCAATGCTCTCTTATCCCCATGACCAGCTTGAGTTCTCCAGCAATGCACCAGCTAGCTCACCCAGTACAGCCACTGGCAAGAGTCAGAATCAGCTTTCCTGCTGTCGTGCCCACCAGGCACATAACCCACCCCTACACCTCCAGAGCCAGCTCTATTATGCTGCCTGGTTAAGAAGGCACAGGGCCTATTTTTACAATTTGTGAAAGGCTGGGACAGCTCTCTTGTCTAACATCCTCAGGGAAGGCTCACCTCTGCCTTTCCATCAGAGCTGCACTGTGTTGCCCAGGTGAGGTATGAGCCAACTCTCCTTAGTGCTAGAGCCAGCAAGGGGGTAGTGCTAGCTCTCCCACTCTCATCCCATCCAATGACATCAGATGACCTGGGAAAAGAGGGGCAAGATATAACCCTGTCCCCTAGGCCACCTCACAGCTGACAGTAGGGGTGGAGGTTGCTCTTCCTCTCACCCTCAGGGCTGGCTTACCCATGTCCTCTCAACCAGGGTCAACCCTACTCTGTTGCCCAGGCAAGGTACAGGGACTGCACTTCCAAGTGCTGCAGCTACTGAAGGAGTGTTCTACTGTTCCCATCACAGCTAGTAAAACCATGCTGCTTCAGGAAACCCTTCTTCTCTCCAGTATTAGAATGTCAAGTATCTAACAGGCGTTTTAATTCTGAATATAACATCAGTGGAGCCAAGATACAATGGCCACATCTATAAGAGATAATATACAGAGGAGAAAAATACAATAATAATTACAGAGAATCAATAGAGGAACAGAGCCTAAATTTTAAATTTCTGAATAAAATTTAAATAGACCCTCATGACAGATGCAAAGATATCACAGCTAACAAGATTATTAAATAATAAAGTAATGGAAATTCAGATGGTTCTTCTGGAAAAAAGGGGGTATTACTAGAATTCTCAAATATAACAAATAAATGGTACTAATAAAGGATTTTGAAAAAGCAAGTTATGAATATAGTTGTGAAATATTAAAGAAACTTGTTACAGACAGTAACAAGGGAAAATGATAGGGACATGTAACACAATGGGAAAAGTCTTTGGGGCACCATTGTGAGAATTAAAGTTCATAATCTCGGCCACCACAGAACACGTTGTATGCAGAAGCATATGCTTTTTATCCAAGTCTTTCCTGTTTGTCAGTATACCTAATCTATGACTACTAGTTTCTCTAGTTAACCATATCACACACATTCAACAATTTAAAAATAAAGGACATGGATCTTTAAAAAGAACTGTCTAGCCTTTCCTATATTTAATGCATAAATGATTTAAAAAGGTGAAAAAGGATAAATTTATTTATTCTCTCTTAAACTCAGTAGAGTATATTGTAGAATTTATTCAGAATACACTAAAATAATATATAGACATGGACTTACAAATGACAAATTATGATACAAACATACATATATACATACATGTGTGTGTGTTTATGTGTGTGTGATTTCAACCCAGCAACACATAGCCCTAGAGATCTCTATTCTTTCTGCCCCTTTACAAAGCCAGTACTGGACCATAAAATTTTAGTGTAATTTGAATCTTCACTTATTCATCTCTGGGTTTTACATGTATATTCAAATCTCTTGAAATTAGATAGACAATTCTACAGTACTTCATTATATTCTCAATGATATAGATACTAAGATTTCTGTTATTTTAAATGAGAAATAGATAGTTAATATACACCAGGAGTCTGTAAATTAGAAATACATTTTATCCTCTATAATTATGTTAATCTTACACACAATCTACATTAAACAAAAATTTTCTATTGGAAAACATGAATATCAAAAATATATGAGTAGCAAGTAGTTAGAGCTGTCACCTCAAATGTTATATGAATTTTTAATTACTATTTAATAGGTGAATGCTAATATAGGGAATTATAATATTTACTAAAATGTATAAACTTACTCTAAATTTCTGATAGAATCATTGCCTTGACCTATCTACCCCAACTGTATTCATTTGCATTATATCTGCATACCAAAATAAAATAAAATATTTTACATTTATAAAGAAATTGTATAATGGGATACATATTCATTTTTCATTCACCTGCAAAAATCTAATATGGACATAGGAAATAATTTAAGACATCATCATCAGAAGAAATGAGGAACAAGAAAATTTATAGCAATAATATTTAGGAAGTTGGAATGCAGACTAATAAAAAAAATGGATGAGTTTCTGGGAGTAGGACAGAAAAGAGCACTCATTTTCACTAGGGATCTTACTGCCATTTGGATATTTAGTCTTGATAGGGATAAAGAAAGGACATGTGGTTCTCTCTTGATGGGGATTGAGTTCTTGCAAGAGGTCAGACGCTTCAGTTTTGAATCCTAGGACAGTTATTTCAACATGTTTTTTTTTTAGGAAAATACTGTAGCAGGACATAGAGACAGAGACAGAGTGAGGGAGGGGAGGGGAGGGGGAAGGGGAGAAGAAGGGAAGGGAGGGAAGGGGAGTGGTTGGGAGGGGGAGGAGAAAGGGAGGGAGGGAGACAAAAAATGGAGCAGAGACTAAAGGAAGGTCCATCTGGGGACTGCCACAACCTGGTGATCCATCTTGTCTTTAGACATGAAACCCTACACTATTACTGTGGTCAAGAGTTCTTCCTAACAAGAACCTGGTGAAGCTGCTCTTTGGGAGGTCCAGTCAGCAACTGACCAATGCAGATGTGGATACTTGGAGCCAACTATCAGACTGAACTCGGGACCTATTTGGGAATCTGGCAGAAGGACTGCTGGAGCAGAGGAGAATTGCAACTCCATAGGAAGAACAGTATCAGCTGGCAGGACCACCCAGTGGTCCCAGAGACTAGATTACCAACCAAGGAGTGTACAGGGAATGATCCAGAATTCCAGATACATATGTAGCAGAGGATGGTTTTGCCTGACAGCAATGGGAGGAAAGAAGCTGAAAAGAAAGGTGACCCATAGGAGGACCAGGAGTCTCAATTAATCTGGACCACTGAGATCTCTCCAACACTGGACCACCAGAAAGACAGCATACACCAGCATATATGAGTCCCCTAACACATATACAGCCGAGTACTGCCAGGTATGTGCTCCATCAGAGATGATGCACCTAACCCTCATGAGACTGGAGGCCCTAGGGAGTTTAGAGGTAGTGTGGGGGGAACGGGGTGGGAACATCTTCATGGAGACAGAGGGGTAGATTGGAGGTATGGGATGTGACACAGTCAGATGGTGGGTGGGGTGGGGTAGGAATAGTATCTGGAGTGTAAAATAAACAAATAAATAATGTAAAAGAGAGAGAAAGAAAAGATAAAAATGGGACAAAACTGAGTTTTCTATAAAATATAGCATAAACTGACTCACAGTTATTATTTTTGGAGACTGAAATCTTTCATCCCTGTGTGTAATTACTCCAAAACTCTTCATATCTTGATCAAAAGATTCTCTTTTGAAAAATATCAAGTAAAGCAATTGAAGTTAGTAGGAGGATAAGGAGGGAAAAAAAAGTCCAGAGAAAAAGGAAAATACATGTAACATTACAAAAATAAAAATGCACGGAAATGAATTTGAGAAAATTCAGAAATTATTCCAGTGACGTTATGAAATACCAAAGCTATAGTTATCATTGTTTGCTTACTTTTCATTGGAGAAAGAATGTTTGGATTGTGAAATATTATTCAAGAATACTGGGGCTGGAGAAATGACTAAAAAATAAGCAGTACTTGGTAATCATGCAGAAGACCTTGAACTCGAACATATAAAGTTTCAGAAATATCTGTAACTTCAGCTCCAGATGCAACATCTTTTTGGCCATGAGTCATACATGGGGTCCATAGATACAGACTCAGGCAAACATCATCATATAATTCTGTAATTTTTCATGATAGTTTCTTTCAACTCTCTTTGAAAAAAGTAAAGGCAAAAAATTGAAAAATGAGATAGACAAATAAAAATTACAACAATAAAATCAAAATATGCACACATGCAGAGAAGCGTGGTGTCCAAATTTGTTGACCAACTACTCCTGGAAATGTGATCTGTCCCTAAAATATATATTTGATAGTAAAATTTTAGAATACAATGAGAAGCTTTCTAACTTCCATTGTGAATAGAGGTATTAACTGTGTAAAAATTGAATCAGTTTTATAGTCTGTACATCTGACTAATTTTGATATGTGTTGCTTTCCTAATTGTAGCATTTCTTAGTAATAAAATGCAAAATAAAAAGTACATAATGAGAACATAAAATTGATTATATCTTCCAAGTTTAAAACTAATTATTTTTAATTTTAATTTTGAATAAGCCATAGAAATCTTGTGCGTGAAATGTACTTTTGCATACTCTGCAATACTGAACAGATAATGTTAACTGGTAAAGAGGAGAAAACTTTCAAAAGAGAAAATTAAAGCTAAAGGTTAGTTGAAGGGCACTCTGACATTATAGAATGTTCTTATTCTGTTGTGCTCTGACTCTTGGTTTTAAAATCTATTATCTTGAGATATTCCCTCTGTTTTTGCTGATTATTGCAGGAATTGCATGAACCTTATCAAATCATCTTTATGTCAACTCCAGAAATGCTTTTAAGTCAATGGATAATTCGTTAATGAAACCATAGAGCTTGCAAAAAAAAATCCTTCCATGTGAAGTTCATCTTCACACACATACACTTCAAGACATTATATGTGGACAATTTGTTTAAAATAGCATTTGTTTTGACTGTTTTATAGCTTTGTTTAATCTATTCTTCAGTTCTTTTTTTTTCTTGAATAATCAGATTTCTTTTCAGAAAGTTTTTTGATATGACTATTTCCTGAAGTGAGTTCTTGCTATACCTATAGCCAGTTCAGAGTTCCATGTTTTAAACTAAGGTCTATGGCATGTGTTAAATTTACTTTGGTATAGCATATCCTTTATTCATTCTTATGCATTCAATTATCTGGTTCCTCCAACATTATTTCTTGAACAGAAAGTGTTTTGTTTAATGTATGTTCCTGACACTTTGATCAAGCTCATATGGTTGTTATAGTTGTGGTTAAAGATTCAAAGGTATAGTTTTGGACCTCTCTTTTATTGCATACATCAGCATGTTTGGTGTAAGTGATGGTTGAGTGGTTAGCAGCAAACAGACAGACATACAATCTCTGTTAGAGCTCATTAAATACTGGTAAACAGGGAAGAGAAAAAAATAAATTAGTACGTCAGAAGACATGTGAAATTCTATTTTTAGTATACAGCATAGTCATTGCAAATGTGATTTCACAGCAGATACTTTTGACAGCACTGGGTTTGAAAAATATCAGGCCCAACAGTATATCAGGAAAGGAATCATGTAGCTTCTTCTTCCTCCATTAAGTTCTGGCTAAAAGGATGGATTCTGGAGGAGGGACAATCACTGATGTCAGTTGTGTATCAAATGTTGATCCTATTCAACTCCACTAGATATTCCAAAATGTGTGGCCACAGAGACTGTCCTGCTTAACATCTGTGGGTAACAAAACAAAACACAACAAAGCAACATGAATGACAGAAGGGATGAATAGAGAGCAAGAGACTTATTGACTGTTGGAAGGAAGATGACAGCAGCCTGAAGGAGTGATAATAAAACAAAATACAGCTTCTTCAGGTATGACATTTTCAATGAGCAGAGTCAATAAGTTAAGAAAAAGGAAAAATGTATGGAACTGATGCAACTGGAAACAACTTTTACTCCCCAAATATCTCTGAAGCATAACTGGGTTGAGCAAACAATGATGAAGTACATGTTTTTACTTTGGCATTCTGGTCATGTGAGGTGACAAATTATGCACTTAATGTGACTAAGATAAAATTTCACTTTTAATTTTGAAATTGAGCATTAAATGGATTTGATTCTTTGGAAACAAAAACATTATTCTAAAAATAAATAGCTAAACATCTCTTAATATATCAAAGCTTTGTTTTCGATCTTTAACTACAACTGGATGATAGCTACAATATGCACAGAATTTTAAAGCATTTTTCCATTATTTATAATATTTAGACAGTAGTATGAATGTATACCCCTTAAGAACAACACAGAGAATCAATTCAATAACTACTGAGAACTCTCTCTAATATCACGTATTTGTCCCGCATGTATGCAATATTTTTCTCTCTTCCTAACACTACCAATTATATATGTTTATCTGTTCTTAAACTTTATATAAATACCAACACACACATACACAAATACACACTTCCATTGCTTTATTCCATTAAGTATAATTATATATGAAGTATAATTATCTTCTATATCAATCCATAGTTTTCCCTTTTATTCTTGAGTATCATTACACTGTGGCAATACATAGTCTGCAATTTGTTTTACTTTCTATATTGAAAAATATTGTGGGATATCTATGAGAGGAGAGGCCCTTGGTCCTGTGAAGACTCGATGGCCCAGTATATGGGAATGACAGAACAGAAAAGCAGGAGTATGTGGGGTGGGAGGAGGGAATACCCTCATAGAAGCAAGAAGAGAAGGGATGGGATAGGGGCTTTTCAGAGGGGAAACCAGGAAGGGGGATAACATTTGAAATGTAAGTTTAAAAATAATAAAAATATTAAAAAAGTAAAAGTCGAAGATCTCTTTTAAAGGTTAAAAGAAAAATATTGTAATATTTTATGGCTTTCACAAGTATCAATTCAATTGCTAATGAAAACTGTAGGGTAAAATTTTTGTAGAGAAGGCTGTTTATTCTTGAATATCTACAGTTAGTACATCATGGGACAGTATATGCTTTAATTATCATTTTCTTCCAGAGATCATGTAAGTCAGTCATCATCAGATGAATCTGGTTCACACTTGAGGGTTTTACATATATTTTTTAAGATGTAAAATTATAGCTCCCAAGAATTATAAAATTTACCACAGACTCAATTTGTAAAAATTAGGAATTTATTGATATAAAAAATGGTTGTCAGCCAGGCAGTGGTGGTGCAGGGCTTTAATCCCAGCACTTGGGAGGCAGAGGCAGGTGGATTTCTGAGTTCGAGGCCTGCCTGGTCTACAGAGTGAGTTCCAGGACGGCCAGGGCTACACAGAGAAACCCTGTCTTGAAAAACCACAAAAAAAAAAAAAAAAAAAAAAGGTTGTCTTTCTATGTAGCTTTGCTTGCACTTCTAACTAGTTAGCTCTGTTGGGTATGAGTTAGTGTCCTACCATATTCCATGGGAGTCCAAACCAGGCATTTAAAACTCTAAAGCAGAGATTCTATACTGATGATATCAGAAAACAGCCATTATATAATTTCCCCCAATCATAACCTTATTTACAGAAAGATTTACTCTACTGAAGATCTGAAAAGACTATTTCTTTTGATAGATTTAATCCATTATGTTGACAATTGCCCACGCTAATGTCATCCTGACTTTAAGTGGTCCTTTAGAGTGAAGAAGAGAAGTAATGGACCAGACAAATTGATTCTACTTGAATTCATGTTTGTTATATTTCTGCAGTATGTCTTTGAATTAGAAAAGTAAAATTTGTTTACAGTAATTTATTTCAGAGCCTTTCCACTCATAGTTGCAAATAGAACAAAGTACATTTCTCTATACCAGTATTTTGCTTCACAATTTAATAAAAGAACTATTTTTACAACCTGTCATTCCATTTTATATGTTAGTCAGTAAAATATCAGCTTCAATATTGCAGTTTAAATAAATACTTTCTATTATCCTGTAACTTTAAGTTACAAAATTGGAAAAAGCTATTGCATTATTACTAATATTTTCAAAATAATTGCTGATGATTTTATGTCCTCAATTATTATGGTGGTTTGAATAAAAATGCCTCCATAAGCTCATATATTTGAATGCTTTTTCAAAAGATAGTGACACTCTTTTAGAAGATTAGAAGGATGAAGAAGTGTAGCCTTTTGGAGCAGGTGTGGCATTGGAGGAAATGTGTCACTAGGGAAGGCTTTGAAGTTTCAAAGACCATGTAAGACCTACTTTTTCTTTTTCTGCCCACTGATCAGGATACAGCTTTTAATTACTACTGCAGTGTGTGGTTATATGTGATCATACTCTGTGTCATAATGATAATGAATTAAACCCCTGAAACCGTATGTAAGTTCCCATTAACTGTTTTAGTTTGCTGTTGTTGTTTCGTTTGCTTTATTTTTTTCATAAAAATTGCTTTGTTCATGGTGTTTCTTCACTGCAAGAGAACAGTGACTAAGACAGTAATACTAATATAGCAGTTTTACACTATATTAGTAATACAAGTAAGGGGATTCAATAGAAGTTCTGTGTACTTAAAAGAAATATCAGTTAAAAATAAATTTTCTCTTACCCTAATATTAGAGTCAAAAATCATAATAAAACGATTAATGATATTAAATGATATAATATATAAAAAGTTATTTCAGAATAATGTTGAGGTATCATATTTGTCATGTTTTGCAGAAACATGTATTCAGGCACTTGTAGGAAAATAAAGGGCTAGATTTCAGAAGGCTCAGTGATTCATATGAGCTCTACAGTGTGCTGAACGAACCATGAAAGTACCACCTGCCTGTTCTATGCAAGTGTGACATCCACGCATAGAACGTAATCCACTTCAGAGCTTCCACAAACACTCATGGAGAAAAAGATATGACCCAGAGGAATAGAAAGTAGTCAAGGAAAATGATTAAATTATAAGTGAATCAGAACATACCACAAAACATGACACTTATTTGAGGAACTATTATAATTGGTTTCAATGTTAACTTGCTAGAAATTAGAATCACAAGTATCATAGAGCTGAGGCATGTGGTAGATCTCTAGATTTTAATTTTTTTTCATAGTTTCTATAGTATCTGGATTAACAGCCTGTCAACCAACACTAAACTCTACTAGCAATAAACATTATTATCATGAGATTTCTGGATGTTTTAGCTTCTAATTGGGTGTTATTACTCAGTTCTTCTTTAGGTAACCCAAAGGTTGAAATTGCATGAGGAAAGTTTCCTAGTTATATATAGAAAACATTATCTTCAAGTATGGAAAGCAGTCCTCTGGCTTTTGAAATCTTTCTTCATATTCTTTAACAAATTTCCCTGAGCATTTCGGTTAGTGGTAGATTATACATGTGCCATTAGAGGCCAGCATGGCCTATTATTCCTACATTTTGAGAGATTATAAATTTCTGCCTTCATTTTTATATGTTCCAAAATATGATTACTTGAAGAGGGGTGATGAAGATAAATATTTAGATTTCAGCTAGAAGTCATACTAATTTGAGAATGTGCCAATAGTGGATTTTTCTGTAGGGTCCATGACCTCTCTAGCCACTGGTAATTTATTAGGTTTATGAAAAAACGCTTGAGGTACCCAATATTAGATGGGCTTTAAGTACAATTATAGTGCTATTATAGATAATAAGTTGTAGGTTTCTTTATTGCACCACTGTGGATATCTTATAGGGCTGGTCACTGTGTTTCACTTGTAGCTTAGCAGAATTATTATTCATTTTTCTCCCATGGTATCATACACAGTATCTTTAGATACCTTTAGAGTTCATTTTTTTTTTTTAGAAAATTTCAAGATCAATTCCTACTTAATCTCTCTAATTCTTAACTACTACATGTGTGTTGCCTCCATCAATAGTACTCAGCTTCAATTCTCATACAATGAAAGCTGGCTATAAGGAATAAGTCTTCAGGTCATTTTATGCTTATGTTATCAGTGTCCTGTATTCAAAGAACATGGTATCACCAGGAATAGGGAGATGCCTTTTACATCAGAGAGGGAACAACCACCAAAAATATTCTGATAGGTTTTTGGTGTCTCTTAGACAACTCTGACCAACAATTAAAAAGGGAGAATCACATGCCTGACATCGCTTTTATTTAAATAGGCAATGTTTTGTGCAGCATGCATTGTTTTCCCAAGTAAGCAAATTTCAATTATATCTGTCTGATTGTCATAGTATGGGTTTCTGGAGATACAGTGACCAATGTAGCTCTTATAAAGGAAAACATTTAATTGAGGCGGAATTACAGTTCCAGAGTGTCAGTTCATTATCATCAGCTAGCATAGCAGCGTCCTAACAAACATCATTTTGTGGTAGTGGAGATTTCTACACCTTGATTTGAAGGCAACCAGGAGCAGACTGACTCATCAGTACTAGGAGGAGCACTTGGAGCCCTCAAATCCTGCCAACACAGTGACACACTTCCTTCAATCAGGCCACACCATCTAATAATAGCATTTTTCATTGGCCAAACAATTAAACCATCACACTATCATCTATCTATCTATCTATCTATCTATCTATCTATCTATCTATCTATCATCTATCAATTAACTGTAAAAAAAAGCCCCCAATTAAATATTTTCTTCTATAAGTTGTTTTGGTCATAGTAACTCTTGAGAATAATAAACAGTAACTACCATTAATACAGGAGCTGGTAGTAGTGAGTATCATTTTCCCATTAAAGGTATACTCCTGCTCTTATTTGGAAATATGTGGAACACTTTAGGACTTTGGACTAGAAAAGTAGTAAAAAGTTTTAAGTGAGACTTACTGTGTCATCCTAATAGAACCATGGAAGACAAAAGTAATGAAGGTGATATGGACTGTAGAAAACAAGAACACACAGTTTCTAAAAAGAAGAATATTAGTAAGTGGCTGAGAGATCATTCTGGATTCATTTTGAGAAAAAAAAAGAAAAGAAAGAAAGAAACAGAAAAATTGGGAATGATTTTGCCCTTCTACTGAAAAATTGTAAGAGGCTAAATTGAAGTGTTTATATTAATGGTATTGGCAGACAAATTTTCAAGACATACTAGTAATGACTTTGCCATATGGTTATTAATATTCACTCTTATGCAGGTCTACAGTGAAAAGGAGAAATGGAGGCAAAATAAATACAATATATACAGTTTGATAAAAAAGAACAACAGAAAATGTAATTTTAGAACCAAATCCTGTGCTCAAGTTAAAAAAAAAAATAGTTGAAGAATAGCCTGAATGGGATTAAGGCAGTGGTTGTTTCAGGATAAGACTATAACCTGGGCATGTACCCCAAAAATTCTCCAACAAAAAACAAGGACACATGCTTCAATATGTTCATAGAAGTCTTATTCATAGTAGCCAGAAGCTGGAAACAACCCAAATGTCCCTCAATTGATGGATGCAGAAAATGTGGTACATTTACACCATGGAGTACTACTCTCCTATTAAAAATAATGACATCATGAAATTTTCAGGCAAATGAATGGAACTAGAAAATATCATCCTTACTGAAGTAACCCAGTCACTAAAGAACAGACATGGCATGTACTCACTGATAAGTGGATATTAGGATAAAAACTCAGAATACCCACATTACAACTCACATATAAAGCTCAAGAAGAAGGAAGACCAACGTGTGGATGTTTCAGTCATATTTAGGAAGGGAAACAAAATAATCATGAAATATAGAGGGTGGGAGGGCACTGGAGGGAGAAAGAGGGGGGAAGGAGGACAGGATCAGATGTGGAAGGAGACTGGGAAGAAGTACAGAGGGTCAGGAAATGGAACAGAGGTATGTAGCAGCAGGGGATGGGGAACTCTGGGTAGCCACTAGAAAGTCCCGGATGCCAGGAAAGCAAGAGGCCCTCAAGACACAACAGAGATGGCATTAGCTGAAATACTCAGCAAATGGGAAAAAGAATCTGTAGAGACCACATCCAGAGGGATGGGGCTACCCACCCATCTCAAAAATATTAACACAGAATTGCTCCTGTCTAAAGGAAATGCAGGAACAAAGAGTAGAGCAGAGACTGAAGTAAAGGCTATCCAGAGACTGTCCCACCTTGGGATCCATCCCAACTACGGACAGCGAACCCAGACATTATTGCTGATACTATGAACTGCTTGCTGAAAGGAGCCTGGTATGGCTGTCCCTGCTTGCAGCCAACCATCAGAATGAGCATGGTGACCCTAATGGAAGAGTTAGGGGAAGCACTGAATGAGATGAATGTATTTGTAACCCCATAGATAGAACAACAAATATCAAACATCCAGACCCTCCCCACCTGCAGAGATCCAAGGACTAAGCCACCAACCAAAGAGAACACATGGAGGGACCCGTGACTCTAGCTGTTTATGTAGCAGAGGATTGTCTAACCTGGCAACAATGGCAGGGGAGGCCCTTGTTCCTGTGGAGATTTGATGCCCCAGCATAGGAAAATGCTAGGATGATGAGGCAGGAGTGAGTGGAAAGGTGGTGGTAGAGCACCCTCATAGAAGCAGAAGGGCAGGGATGGGATAGAGGGTTTGTGGAGGAAATTAGGAATCTGGGAAGGGGGATAACATTTGAAATGTGAATATATACATAATAACCAATAAAAAAAGTTAAAGAGAGAGAGAGAGAGAGAGAGAGAGAGAGAGAGAGAGAGAGAGACTATACACTTAATCTTTCAACTTGTAAAGAGGAAATAAAGAAAAGATTAAACAAAGGACCAGGTTCTAACTTTAGGATGTAGAACTTGGTAGCTTTGACCACAAAGAGTGTCAAGTAGCATACATACAGAAAAAAAGGTTATAAAATGAATCTTCCTCTGTAATTAAGGAAAGCAGGCAAAAGCTAGGTTAGTCCCTGCGTGGTAAACAGGAGAGAACATTGAAAGAAGCTGTGAAGGTGGAGCCTGAATTTTGTTGTAGTGTAGGGGGTTCAGCCCTAGTGATAGTCAGGTCCTACAGGGAGATAAGGAGTGAGCCAAGATCCAAGGTCTGGGAAATTTTGCATCCTGACTGACTGACATTCAGAATGTTCCTTTATTTATACAGAACTCAGTAGGCAAGGATATATTTATGCTGATGAACGAAAAATAATCATATGATTTTTGTCCTTGGATATGTGTTTTAACTACCTCTTAGTCATAAGTTTCCTCATAATTGATAAACAATGACAGACCAGAGGTATATTTTCAATTACTATCCCTCATCAACCTCATGGCCCAAAATTCAAGAATTGAGAGGCATATTTTCCTAAAGAATGATAGCCCATTCTCAGGCTGGTAGCTCTTGCTGTTTCAATGGCATTGCTAGAGAGAAAGAAAATCCCCAAGAGTGTCATCTCCAGTGTATTATAAATTCTTATGGTCAGAGTGATTAGTAAGAAGAGTCTTCTAATCTGATCTGTTTCCAACTTCTAGCACACTAAATCTTGTTTCCCTTTTTAAATGTCTGTGTTCTGATTATTTTGCTTCTAAGTTAACATCAAGGGCAGAAGTTCAAAAAGGAGCTTGGAGTGAGAGCCTTGTGAGGAGATCTCTGGCAACTTTATTTTGAATCACAACCTCAAGAGCTTTAGGAAGACTTTTGGAAAGGAACAGATAAGGCTATCTCTCTAAAAGTAGAAGGGTTAGTATTCTCAGTACTTTCTTGGGGAAGCTTAGGAGAGGTAATGCTAGAGGAAAGTGTAAATGATTCATAAAAAACTTCCATCAATCCAATATCTTTAAGTTGTACAAATATGAAAATCCCCATGCATGCAACACATGGATATTATGACAAGGGGAAAATTGAGCAATAGCAATCGCATCACTAGCTCAACTTTGCTAGAACTTTGTAGGCAGCTCTGCTGACTTTATGAGATTCTCTTTTCCCATTAAAAACAGCTATGCCATTGGAGCCCTTAAAATGACGGGTTTTCCAGAGTCATGAGATAACTGCTAAGAAGAGCTGCTAAGATGGTCAATATATAGTGTGTTGTCTTTGACAAAGCTGGAGGGAATGGGAGTTCATGTTAACATCAGATATGAAGACACCGAATTTGAGATTTGCTCTACTGTCTTGCTTTGGCCAAGAATTTACTCTCTGTCCTCTTTGCTTGGTTTTAGATGATTATATATTATAGTCTGTGGCATTCTATGTTAGAAGTATGTAATCTGCATTTTTTTTTTATTGAACATGGAGGTTGTAGTTAAGGGACTGTCTTGTGTCTCAGAAGACTTTGAACATTTAACCAGTGTTGAGATTCTGAGAGATTCTGGAAACTTTAGAAATTGGACTAAATATGAAAATTTCTTCAACTCTCATTTGCAATAACATACAATATGATATGTATTTATATTTTGTTTAGCATGGCACTATCTTAATCACCTGAATTTTCTTTTATAATATAACCCGCAAAGAAAGAAAAGAATTTTTACTCAACTGATAACAGTCCTAAATTTCAGGCTATCTTTAAACACACACACACACACACACACACACACACACACACACACACACACACTACAGTACACCAGAGTGCAAATAATATAAGGCTTTAAATTTGAAGGTACAATACTGTCAGTGACATGTTTAATTCTAAGAGTAAGTTGTTTATGTATTTATTTATTTACATATTTATTTATTTATTTACTTGTTTGTTTTTGTTTTTCTTTCCTAAAATCTTTTTACATAACCCAAGTTGTTCTCATACTTACTATGGAGGCCAGGATAAACTTGAATTTCTTCTGCTCTTACCTCTGCCTCCTAATTGCTTAAACTTATATGAGTTTGTGCTATGATTGAAATCAAACTCTGAACTGCATGCATGGTAGGCAAATATAACTAACTAAATCACATACTCCACATGCAAAAATGGTATTTCAACAGCACATTGAGTTACATGGGTAGATACTTCTCCTCATGATAAAATATGAACTGTTAGTATGGATCAGGCCAATCGTATTTGAGGACTGATGTTTCCTTTGGTACTTTAGCACAACTACTTTTCTTTGGAATGTAATGTTCACAAATGTGTATTTTCTTATCTGCAAGCAAATGTCAACTAATAAAAATATCACTTCATAATTTCTTTATGATCTGATGCTTTCCACTCTTTAGATTCTGCAGGCATTAATACTAGACAACAACACTAACATATGGGAATCAAACATCAGTAATTCCCACTAAAATATGCATTTAAAATGAGTTTTTATATTAATTTCACCACACCACAGTAGAATTTTAAACTAGTCAACAGATCATCTTTGGGATATTTTAAGCACATTTGAAGAGATTGCCTTACTCTCTTACCATAAATTCTCCAGGATATGTGTTAAGGGATTGTGATTTAAATTTTTTCCTGGGATATTTTTAATCACGACAATGATGATGGGGAATCAAAACAAAAACTTCCTGCATTTTACGCAAGTGCTTTCAAAGAGCTCCATACTGATCATGGGATATGAAAGTAGCAGTGGGGGAATAGTGAGAGTAGAAGAATTTTAAATGAATATAGGGCTAGGGGAATGGGGAGAGATGTGAATACAGGTAATAATTAGCCAGAATTAAAGATGTATAAATATTATGGTAGAACTATTCCATGTTCTAAGTGTATTAAAATACTTTAAAATGTTTTAAAGGCTGCATGAATGAGTGGATAACTCTTCTCCCTTTGTGTAGAGCTTATTAAATAAGAATTCCAACATCAGGTGTGGAATACACTTCTAAGAATTGTTGGTCATGGAGACTTCAGAGGCCTCTCAAAACAGTGCAAGATATTGCCTTTGTTTTTAATTGCCCAACAGAACTAGTAGGTAAATTCCCTTTTGCTAATGTCATTACTGACATACAGACTGGAGTTGCATAACACAACACACATAGTAATCTAACTGGAACTAAGCAGGAGGATAATTGATTTGTAGCTTTTGCTAACATGTAGGGGAAAGAAGAACAGAAAAAGAAAGACAGATGAGTCATAGTGGTTACCTAAGAACCATTTTGTTTTCTCTTAAAAAATTTTAAAGGTAAATTAGGATAAACCTAAAGCAATTCTAAAATTGTTTCATGATTTTCAACCTAGCCATTTTAATTGATTATACAATAAATTATCTTTGGCTTCACCTCACTGACATGGATATAATTTCCTCACAAAAAAAAATGAGTCTTTTGAAACTAATTAGTGCAAGGTGTATGGTGTTGTTTATTATATTTAGTGGTTTATTACCTTGCAATGATTTAGATATGAATATAAATACTTAAAGTACATGTCTTCTTTGCAAATCATTTAATTTCCTCAGTGTTTATAATTTCTATTATGCAGCTGTCATATTCCATATTTAGAACGTTTTATTTTTACCATTAGTAGATTTTTTCTATAAACAGGATAAGGTAAAGATCTTATAATATAAATTCTCTCTGCTAACACTGTACTTTGTTTTACCTTGTTTTTCTTGCCCTGAGTTTTATATGTAGTTTAGACTATGTATCTCTATAGATTATTTGACTCTGTTATCTATCTATCTATCTATCTATCTATCTATCTATTATCTATCATCAATCTATATCCTTAATTATTTAGAAATATCCTGTGGCTTTGAAGATAATATTTCAACATCAATATGGTTGTTTGATGTAGCCATGTAGAATTGTATAAATATGTATTTTATTTTTCTTTATTCTTTCACACCACACATCAGGACCACAGCCCACCTTCCCCACTCTCGCTTCCTCCTAGTCTTCCTCTATGTCCCCTCTCCCTCAGATTCACTGTTCCTGTTTCCCTTCAGAAAAAAGCAGGCCTCCCAGTGACATTAACTAAATATGCGGTAACAAGGTCCAAGGCCCAAAAACTTGGCACAAACCTTCCTATCAAGGCTGGACAAGGCACACAGTTGGAAGAAAAGCATCCCATTAGAAGGATAATAATCAAAGACAGTTCCATTCAGAAACCAATAAAATTGTCATTCCCTAAGTCTAAGGCATTGTTATCTACCCCATGCTTTTTTTTTTATCTTATGATTTTACTTTTCACATGTAGTTCATGTTGTATATCCCATTTGTATATGGAATCAGCTTCTTACATTATTCCAACAAACAAACAAACAACAAAATAAGAAACAAACAAACAAACAAAACCCAAGGCAGTCTCTTAATCTTATCCCTACAGAGCATTTGAAGTTACTGTTAAATTATTCTTTTAATTTTATCTTTGTTAAAATTATGTCCACATGAATATGTTCCCCTAAAGTTTTTATTTCCTCTGTGCTTACTCCTCCTCACTTTATCCATCGTGAGCCAATGTTGTATTTGTTCAACACAGCTAGCTATATAGAACATGATTCTATATAGCTGTTATTAAAGAGTGTTATTATTACTCTTTCTCATGCAATATTTTCTTTAAAGTTTGACTTAGTCTTCCTTGTTTGTAATATCTCAATAAATATTGCTGTGTATTTCTTATAAATTTAAGGTATATTTTATTTAATAATGTGAATATTTGCATATATGTTTCACCATCCACATTATTTAATATGAAATCATTTTGAAGTATGAATACATGCACATATATCTTATATCCATACCATATAAAACAATGTTAACATTTATGAGTATTGCTTATTATTCTACAAATTTAACATATATACATATGCAACAAAATATTCAGTTCTTTATATTGTATAGTATTATGCAATGATTTAATAATAGTAGGGAAAATGCTTCTGTGCATCATTTTAAGATCTAGGTTAACATTTTTCAATGAAAAAATGGAGCATTAATATCCAGTCTAGATTCTGTTTCCTGCCGTTAGGTCTTTTTTGTCTGGAATTGTTGGGATGCCTCTTTGCTCATGGTTGCTTTAAAAGAAACAGACTAGCGAATCTATTTTAGTTACCCAGGTAGCAAGTGCCCCTGTGCATTAAAAAAAAAAAAAAAAGACAAGAGAAAGCTAAGACTCCTTTCCATCCGACAGTGTTGCACATTGGCAATCATCAGTCCAAGGATGATCTAACCATCCCACTTCATACGGTACATCTCATCTCACTAAACATGATAGAACTTTTCAGCCCTTAATATTCTGAAAAGACACTTATGGGGGGATATGTGTAACTTTGATTCATAATGATGTAGCTGATTATAAACATATTACGTGATTCTTGCTTCAATTTGTTATTTAAAGGATGACATTAAGTATCTGCACTTTTTCTGTTGAAAATTATCTACAGTGGCCTGCTTTTATCAATCATTTTATCACTACAAAGATAATCCTACTTTGTATTTTGTATTTTTGTATCTTCACTTACAGCTCATTCGGCTTTTTCTTCTAAATGTCTTCTTTTTTCTTGCTTCAAAAGGAGTAAAAATAATGCTTAGTTACTTATTTTATGCAGTGTTCCAGGTACAAATCTTATATATCCTCACCTCTCAGGAATCAGGCCTGCAAAGGACAAGGGAATGCTCAATGGTCTCACTTCACAAATGCCTGAGAAATAATGCTGACAGGATGAAATAATATCTAATAAAAAACAAACCCAGTTTTTGTTTGCTCTTCTATACAGTGGCATAAGTACTGTTTAATGTTATAGGTAGCCCAAAAATCATGATATTCAACTGTATTTAGTGGCATACATCTTAAGTTCACTGATATTTATTTTTTATCAGATTCAGATTTTTAAAAATGTCTTATTATAAACATATAATATATTCCAGAGATACATGTGTAACCAAGTAATATAACAAAATAACATACAGAAATATTTTCAGTGTTAACTATATATTGCTCACATTTGGATATTTATAGAATTTTTACCTGCATACGAAAAGTAAAAAAAAAAATTACTTGGAATTTTTCAGAAGAAAGATATAGCATGAATTTTGTATAACTAGCTTGTGAAAATGCTATTTCAATCATCAATGTAGACATCTTTTTATGTAGAATTATATAGGTTTAAAAAGGCATTTGTACTAATCATGTTATGTTAAACAAAGAATTTCTAATATTTAATTTACAATTAGTTTAGAAAACATTGAAAAAGGAACATGAATGGAATCTTTAACTCATTTGAAATAAAATAATTTGAATTTATAAGCTAAAAGTATCACAACACATAAAATATATTAAAGATAATACATACATATTTGGCTTAACATTTATTGCTATCATGGATTTTATAAGTGCATGAGGCAAATATAAATTTTTTTGAGGATTTATTGCCTTAAAATAAATCCAGGTTTAATAGTTTTCTTGAGTATCCTAAAAGAATTTTGCATACTATGTGCTATAAATTAACCTTTGTTTCAAAATTATTCATTAATTATTTGTTTTATATACATACCTTATCTTTGAAATTAGCTGGTCAAAGATTTTTAAATCTTCTTAATATAATAAGTAAGTTTTTAAGACACAAAAATACCATTGAGCATTTAAATTATAAGGTAATGTATATTACTGAGGACTGTGTTACATCTTGTTACATTTTTAGTCAGGTAGAAGAATAAAAGCTTAACTTCTCCTGGAGTGAAGCTTTTGGGGAAAATGTGACTAAAGAGCTTAATTTCTAAAACTTGCTGTGAAACTAGAATATATGAAGTAACAAGACAAAGCATTTATGTTTGTTAAAGTAGCCTTTATACAGGTAGTATAAATAAAGGTGGGTTTAATGTATGACCAGAATATAAAACTCCAAAGACTTATGATAGAATGATTAATTAAAATTAGGCAGATGAGAATAGAGAGGAAACATGATGCTGCTATTGTCATTCATTTAATGGCATGTTGTTAATGTAATACAATTGGAATTTTTAATGACGTATTAAATGTGGGCTTAGGAATCAGATTTTATCTGAATCATGAACAAATATATGTAAAGAGGATTCTCCTGGGGAGGTGGTATTATGGCCAATGTGGGCTTAGTTCACAGGCTTCTAGGGAATAAAACTGTAAAGAAGTAGTTTGTTCCTTTTCATTTTATAACTCTTGTGAGTTGTAATGTCCTCAAATATCAAGGCACAATGAGATATATTAATGATGATGAAGCCAGGTTAACTAATTATGAAGATTGTTTTCCATCTGGAATTTCTGTATAATGGTTTCTATGACAAAAAGTCAATTATATTTTATTAGATATTTGAAATAATATTAGTTGTATATTACTTCTATCTTAAGTTTGCTGATAAGTAGTTTATAGATATTTATATTAGTTTGCTGATATTTTCAAAGGTTGCACAGCAAAAATAACCCAGAACTCATTTCAAAATGAAAGTATTTGCTCTTTATGGCAACATGTATTGTAATATTACACATAGTTTTTTATTAAAAGAGAAATGAACTAATTAGAATGGGGGTGTCTATGTAGAGCAACTCGAAACAGACAAAATTATTATAACAGACATGTATTGCCAGAAAAGACTAGGACTTCCCTACAGTTAGAAGGAAGACACTCAGATGTAGAAGTGTTAGCTCTCAAAATTAAAGAAATAGTATCAGGTAAAGAAATTTTCAATTGTATATTTTCAGGGTATATAAGGGCACCTTTACCAGAACATTATTGCTTTTATGTACTGTATACTTAGAGAATATTGCAAGAAAGAAAAACATTAGGAAACATTTAAGAGCTTATAATTACCTAGGAATTTATATTGTTTTATCTTTTAAGGAAATTGCAATCATTAATTCATACAAAACTTCTCTAGGGACATGTTTAACAACAGTATAGGACATTACATGTGTATTCATAGGTCAAGAGAATAACTACTGATCTGAAAAAAAAGTATTCATCAATTTCTATGTGTGCAAATCTTTTCTGTTGACACATGAATCATATAAGAACTTACAACACTGGAAGCATTAGCTGAATTGGACCTTGACAAATGGGTTCTGTCAAGGCCACTTCAAAATTAGCAATGCCTAAATGCACATTTATTTTAGCACAGTATCTTTACTTTACTACACACCAGGAACCTAAGAAATAAAGAGCTTATGGCTTATTCTGCTCTCTCTCTCTCTCTCTCTCTCTCTCTCTCTCTCTCTCTTTCTCTTTCTTTCTCTTTCTCTCTCTCTCTCTTTCTGTCTTCCCCCCTCCCCTCTACCTCCATGACCCCTCCCTCTCCCTCTCTATCTCCTTCCTCCACCACTCTCTGTGTGTATGTGTGTGTCTGTGTGTGTTCTGTATATGTGTATGTATGAATTTATTCCTATATATAAACTGTATTATATCTGGCAGTGTGAATAACACTGGGTTCAGAGGAAGTTGGAAGCAGAAGTTTTAGAAAAATATAGGGAACTGCAGCTTTCTAAAGAGATTTCTACCTTTTAAGAAGGTAAGAAGCTCAACACATTTATTCATGTATTATGACACAGAAAATATAAGTAAAGGTAAAATGATGAAGTTATCTGTTTATTGCAGGCATTCTTTGTTGGTTAATATTCCAGATAGTGATATGAATGATTAGTCAATACAACAGGATTGTTTGGAAAAAATGAGGCTGAACACAGTCTTTGTTAATGCTATAAATCAGATGCAACATTTATGCCCAGTGTCATGTAAAAAGCAATGAGAGCTTGGGGAGACCATAAGAACTATACATTCTTGATGAGCTTGACTTAGGCACACATAGGAATATGCTTAAATGTATAGCTAACTCAGTTTGCTAAGAATCCATAATTATAAGCAATTTGATTATTTTTTGAAAGATAGTAAGCTATAGTACTTCTGGTGTCATTTTTATAGTTTCAATTTCTCGTGGTCATTTGTTGTCCAAAAATCAGTAAATATAATAAAACAGATATTTGCAGAAGGAGTGGAAGAGACAAGAAAAGAGGCAGACTTACAAAAAATTATATTGTCAAAATTATTTTGGGAACTTTTAAACAAACTTCATCATGAGTACATATTTAGAGAACAAAACATAGTGTTCATAGGGTTTTAGCCTAGTTATGGTATAAGGCATCTTCTGAAGGTCTGTGGTTCAAGGATGTAAATACATTGTTTCAGTAAAAACATATCAGAGATAGAAGAAGACTATAACTTATTTTCCTGGTTTTTTTTTTAAATCTGGACAAACTCAGGAGGAATTCCCATGAAATTTTCTTGTTAAATATTATGTTAGTAGCAAATATGTAAGATAATATGAACACTGGGGAAATTAGTTAAAATGCTTACATTTTTGTTCAGGTATGAATTTTGGATGATACGTATTGTATATTTTTTACAATCAACAGATGAAGCAAAGTTTGTACAATACAATGATTTAAAATTCATTATTGAGCAGCCAGTATATGGATACTGAACATATGTAATTTTCATGTTGTCAAGTATTTTCTTTACAGTTAACTTGAAAATCTATGTGTTTTCAATCTAGTAATCTGATATTAAATTTTGAAAACATTTTTATTGTATTTTTTAAAATATTCCTATGAATTCTTAGAGATTTTCATACAATACATATTTATATCTTTCAAACCTCCATTCTTCCCTCCAGTACTACCAACTTTCAGTTTTCTACCCCAACCTCCAACAAATCCATTTGGATTGCCCAACTTGTCCACAGAGTGTTACTACCCTTGTGTCTCGTCAAAATAATAGAGATTACATCATTAAAGAAAACGGATCTTCCCACTCTCAGTAACTGTCAACACTAATACACCCTTAGCTAGTGGGATAGTAAGACCAATTATTGCATTCTGTGTTAAGATTTGTCGGCCTTGATTGCATACATAGAGTTTTCTGAGTGTGTCTGGAAAGATTGTATCTGGAAATGGTCATTATCTTGATGTTATTTTTGGCTCTTGTGATCTTTCTGACCTCTCTTCAAAGAAGAAATTTGAGAATTTGAGAGGTTTCTGATGTTTATGATTCTCTGAGGGATGACAACTCTATTATCTTTGATTTACCCTGTGTTGACAATTTGATGATTTCTATAGAGAGAAGCTTCTGAGTATTGAGGAAAACTCTGATCTATGGGTATAGTAGTAAGTCACTAGGACTTATTTAAGTACTTTATGCATTTAGTAGAATAAGGCTATTAGATTATTTTATAGTCCTTATGACTGATTTAGCTACAGTATATGAGTCACTTTATCAGTGTCATACCCTGAAGATTACCTTAGATCTAAATATAGAAAAAATTGGTTACTCCCATACCTTGGTTGGCATATATTCTCAACAAAGTCATGGTTTAAAGACTTCAGAGATAGTTGAGACAAAGGATTATTTTTTTCTTCAAGTTGTATGAATATCAACTTCCAGCACCATAAAACAAAGTCAGTAGGGTTAAAGCTTCAAAGACAGTACCAGAAATATAATTCATCATACTATCCCACTAGCTGAGGGTGTATTAGTGTTGACAGTTACTAAGAATGGGAAGGTCAGTTTTCTTTAATGATGTAACCGCTAAAATGTTTACCAGAAACAAGGCTAGAAATACTAAATACTCTGTAGACTAGTTGGGCAACTCAAATGGAATTGTTGAAGGTTGAGGGATATGTATATATATATATATATATACATATCCCCTTGTCATCAAAATTAGTAATCTATAATATTTATTTTGAAGAATTCATTTTTAAAATTTTTTTTTCAAAACTTCAGAACTCAAGGCATAAATTTAGACACTTTTCTTCAGAATCTGAACATGTTTATGTATAATTTTTATTTCTCTTTCTTGTACAGAGGTCAATGTAACATTAATATTCATAAAATACCTACAGAATGGGACTGAATGTAAGATCTTTATAAATTACTCAAACCACAATGACATCATAGGAATCTATGTATACTGAATTATTTATGAACATAACTTTTTTACTTGTGTAAAAAGTACAGACTCATTACAAATAAAAAAATTAGAGAAATAAGCATTTTCTAAAATACAAAATGAAGGTATTATATTTTATAACAATTAACTTTACATGCAATTTTTATAGTTGTAATTTTGAAAGAACAATTATTTTTCTCTTTTTGTTATGATTAAAGTCGAAAAGACTCAATTTCTTCAAATTTTGGAAAATATTTTGTTAATTCATAGCTTAGTTATAATTCCTCACATCATTGACTTTATACCAACTGCTTATATGCAATGATAGCTTTAAAAATGGTGTTCAAATGATATAACATATTCCTTAGTGGAAAATTTAAGATAATTATTTTTCTTTTTTTGACTAATTGTTTAATCATTGTTGTTTCTTTATAGTGTGTAATTTCCATTTGTTTATTATTTGTACAAGTAAATAGCCTCTTTTTCCCTGAAATAGGAGCAACAACAACAATATTAAAAAAGCAGAAAACTACTTTGAAGAATTTCTACAAGGAAATAAAGAAGAGATGACAAAATATGAGATTTTAAAAAAGTAACATTTATTTGTCAATTTTCTATCCCTTATCAAACCAAAAGATATAACCATCAGTGTTATTGAAAGAGAGCCAATTTCAATGAAGAGTAGTTTAGTTTTATGTTGAAAATCTTAAAACATAAAGTAAATAAATTGTTGCAGAAAATTGTATCTTTCAGAACTATGAAAAAGAGATATAAAAGATTACAGAATATCTTAGAAGAGAACAGCAGAAAGCTACAACTGGATTTGGGAACAAGAACACACTGTACCCTCTACTGATGCCAGCAAGTTTCAAAATGATCAAGGAGTCCCCAATGTAGGAGCTAGAGAGAGGACTAAAGGAGCTGAATGGGCTTGTGGACTCTTGGGGAGAGCTACAATATCAACCAACCAGAGCTCCCAGGGTCTAAACAGCTAGCCTGGGAGCACACATGGTGGAACCCACTGCTCCAGCTGTATATGTAGTGGAGGATGGTCTTGTTGGGCATCAATGGGAGAGGAAGTCCTTGGTCCTGTGAAGGCTCAATGCCTCAGTGATTGGAAGTTCAAAGGTGGGAAAGTGGGAGCAAGTGGATGAGAAGGAGAACACCTTCATAGAAATAGGAGGAGGGAGAATGAGATAAGGGGTTTCTGGGGGGAATGGGGGAAGGGGATAACATCTGAAATGTAGACAAATAAAGTACCCAATAATAAAAATTTTAAAAAACTTCAGATAATGAAAGTGGCTATTGCAGTTGAGCATTGGAGACTTTTTGTCACCAATTTAATATTACCCATATTACTGAGATTCTTGATACTTGTCAAAGACAAGGAACTGTGGAAAGGGCCCATGGAACTTTAAAACAATATCTTCATAAAATAGAAAATGGGAAGGTATATCCCCCGTATACCACAAAATTATTTAAATCATGTTCTTTGTACTTTAATTTAAAAAAAAAAATGCATGCCAAAATCTTACTTCTCTAGAAGATTGTCTGGGATATTTGCTAAGTTTGCTTCTAGGACTAGTTTAAAATGTTCAAGCTAGAATGAGCTGGCCCAATTCTTTGTCAGTATACAGATGCATAATTTTGTTTTCTGATGGAAGTAGAATCTTTAAAAAAAAGAAGTAAGTTTGGAATAAAAGCAAAGAAAATCCTGTCCCTTCATTTTCCTTCTCTCTAACCATATTCATCATTCTGCCAGCTTCTACCGATAGGAATCAGTTAAGGCAATGGAAAATTGGGAAATGTGTTTACAGCTACTCCCTAAGTCTACTGACACAAAAAGTCAGAGACACCATAGGCTTCAATTAAAGAGACATAACTTAGTATGTCTTTATTTTATTATTTATTTTACTTTGATTTTAAATTTTTAATGGACTAGTTCACAGACATTCCTCTGTAAACTATAAATGGTTTTAGATTTGAAAGTTCAGAGAGAAAAGAAAAAAAACTGGTTCATGTAGGAAATTTGTCTTACATTAATATATGTTTTCTAAGCAAATTTACTCAACTCCAGGCAAGTATGAGGAGTATTTTTGAAATGTATACAGTAATATAGAGACAACTTTTACATTTTTTCCTAACACATTTTTTTTCTAAAATGAATGCATTGCCATAGGAAGCAACTTCCTCAACAGAGTAATGACAGAGCCACTAACATAGACAATTCATAAATAGGATCTCATGAAACAGAAAAGCTACAAAATGGAGTATTACTCAGCTATTAAAATATAGCATCATGGAATTTGCAGGCAAATAGACAGAAGTAGAAAAGAGTACCTATTAATGATATACTCTTGACCCAGAAATATAGACATGTATCACAAAAGAAATCACCAGTAGAACAAAATAGCTGCCTAAAAACTAAGAAAAGATCTTTACTACATGTGACAGAGAAATATTTTCCAAAATATATAAGAAAGTCAAGAAACTATTAACAATCCAATAAAATGGGCTGCAGATCGAAATAGAGAATTCTCAGTAGAGGAATCTCTTTTATTTAAATTTATTTTTTTGTTTTCACTTACTCACTTTACATCCTGATCACTACCTTCCTTACATGGCTGAGAAGCACATTAAAAGAAATGTTTAGCATTCCTGGTGAGTGCAAAGTTTGGTGAGGATGTGGAAAAAGGGGAACACTCCTTTGCACTCCTTTGAGAGTGTAAAACTTAGAGTCACTTTGGAGATTAAGATTGTGGTTTCTCACAAAGTAGTAAATAAATCTACCTCAAGACCCTGCTGTAAGACTAATGGGCAGAAAAGATACTATATCCTACCACAAGGATGCTTACTCAAATATGTTCATAGCATCTCTACTTGATATAGCCAGAAATTGGAAACTACCTAGATGTAGCTCAACAGAAGAATGAATAAAGATAATGGGTACATTTTCAAAATGGAGTATTACCCAGGTGTTAAAATGTAGCATCATGAAATTTGCAGGCAAATAGATGGAAGTAGAAAAGATTATCATCCTGAATGAGGTACCCCTGACCCAGAAATATAGACATGGTATGTATTCAAATAAAAGTGAATATTAGCTGTAAAGGATAAGCATACTACAATTCACAAATCTAGAGAAATTAAGTAACAAGGAGGGCTCAAGTAGGGGTACAATGCACATAAATCTCCCTGCAAAGATGAAATAAAATAGACATCATATGTAGACTAGGAGTTGGTGGGGATTGGAATAGGAAGGATCAGATTGGGGGAAGATGGAGCAAGACAGCACTGGGAGAGACAACTGGAATTGAAGGGCAATTTAGGAAGGAGATACAATCTAGTGCAATGAAAACCTTCAGGAAGTTGCCTGCAGTGGTAACTCTAGATAAAACTCCTAATACTGAGCAATATAGACCCTGACAGATCATCCTCTGTAACCAGATAAGACTTTTAGTGGAGGGATTGGGACACCAACACAGCGACAAAATTTCTGACCCCAAATTTCTCCTGTCAACAAGATGTGCTGGGGTATAGATGGCTCAGAAATTATGGGAGTAACCAACCTATGCCTGGTCCAGCTTGAGATTCATGCCACTAGAGGAAGCCCACCCCTGATACTACCAAAGACTGGGAACCAAAGACCCAGGATAGAACCAAGTTCGACAAAAAAAAAAAAAGAAAGAAAAGAAAAAAGAAATGATATTCTATACTCAGAGACAGGAGAGAGGCATAATCCCAATCAGAGAGTTTTCATCCAGTAATTGATAGAAACAGGCAGAGACTTGTAGCCAAACATTAGGTAGAGTTTGACAAATATTGATTGCAGAAGAGGAAAGATTTTTGATTTTTGGAACCAGAGAGGTCAAAGATATCAAAGAAAACCCACAGAATCAACTATCCTAGGCTTATAGAGTCTTACAGAGACTTAGTCGCTACTCAGGGAGCCTGCATGGGTCTGACATAGGCCCTCTGCATATGTTACTATTGTGTACCTTGATGTTTTTCACGGACTTATAAAAGTGGGGCCAGGGGCCATCCCTGACTCTTTTGGCTGCATTTGGGACCCTTTCCCTCCTACTGGGTTGCCTTACACAGCCTTAATGTGAGAGGTGATTTCTAGCTTTATTCCAACTTACTAAGCCATGTTTGGTTGATATACATGATACACCTGCAGATTTATGAAGATAAATGGAGGAGGGAAGGAGGAGTGCATGGGAGTGGGGACTGGGAGAGGAAGAGGGAGGGAAAACTGCACTCTGGATGTAATAGCCCACCATACATGACCATTCCTATCTAGAGGATCCTATTTTCCAAAATAGTATGTCCTTACTTTTTAATGTCCTGGTCAGATGTCGCTGATATGTTCTGAGAAGCATTAGATTCATCCTCACATCAGTTAATGAGAAAAAATTATCTGGATATACCACCCAAGCATTTTGTTCAGTTCACTGCTGATTTCTGTCAATGTTCTAACATAATTTATAGTCTACAAGTGTTCAGGATTGATTTTCTTGTATTTGTGTAGTGTATGTGAGAACACCAATTTGTATGTGTGCACGTATGTGTGTTTGTGTGTATGTGTCTGTTGTAGTGTCAGTGGTGGTGTATTGTGATATCTGTGTGTGTGTGTGTGTGTGTGTGTGTGCATGTGTGTGTGTATGTGTGTTTTATATGTGTGGATTGTTTGGTATGATGTAGTATGTAACTGTGGTGTAGATTCTGTAGTATTAGAGTATGGATAGTGTGTGGGTTTATGTGTAAGTTGTATGATATGAGTGATACATGTATGCATGTGCTTTTGTGTGGTGTGTGTTGTCAGAGTCATGTGGGGTATTTTCAGGTGTATAGTTGAAGACAAATTACTTAATCTGTTTTCATAACTATTTCATTTGTAAGTTACACAACGAAAAAACTCCACTATATATAGCATTTGGATTTAAAGGATACAACTTTTCAAATTTGTTAAAACACTGGAAAATTACCGTCTAGTTATGCATAACATTTTTATTATTAGTCTTAGACTTTGGACTATACATAATATTTGGACCTTGATAGAGTCACTCAATACAATTATTGGTAAAGTCATTTAGCTTGATTGTTTATTATGTTTGTTGGCCATAGCTTTATAATGTATATATACAACAAAATACCAATTCATGTGGGTTAAACATATAATTTTATGTATTAATTCTAGCTGTAAAAATTGAAATAAAATAAAATAATTTAAGGAATTAAAATTGTCTTTATCTTGCTTGGATGGCAAAAAATATATTTTGGTGATTGTAATTATAACAATTTGAAATAAAAAGTAAAAGTGAAAGAGAAAGTGAAAAAATATAGTAATGGACATATGGAAAAATAAGTGAGAAAGAAAGAAAGAAAAAAAGAAAGAAAGAAAGAAAGAAAGAAAGAAAGAAAGAAAGAGAGAGACAAAGAAAGAAAGAGACAAAGAAAGAAACAAAGAAAGAAAGAGAGAAAGAGAACAAAGGAAGGAAATGAGCGAGGTGTAGACTGGAGAAAGAGTTCAACCTCAGGCACAAGACATGAATGTAACGAAGTGTATTAAGTTAATTCACAATAAGAAGTCATTGTTATTTTCTTTATTTCATGAACATACAGTGGATATTTATGTAAAAATAAAAGGGAAAGCTATATACCAAAGCTGAATGAATATGTAATAAAACTATTGTAGGATATTTTACCTAAATTATTTAGTCTTTCATTAATATTAGAGAAACTTCAGACATGATAAAAATTATATCAGTAACATTACTTTATTTAATTTTTCAGTTATAGTTAGTAACTTTTAAATTAACTTTCACTGAGGCTTAAAAATTGTTTTAATTTTATAATAGCCTATAAAATAAGTTATTTGACTTTGCTTCAATTTTGCTTAACTTATTTATACATCTGAAAGACTAAAATCTCTTTAAACATTTATATTCATTTATATACTTAATTAATTCAATTTAATTTTAAGCTATAATTATAATTTTAATTTTTATGATTATCTTACTAACACAGAAGATTTAACAAGACAAATATATAAGCTCTATTAGAAAAATAGTTTCATGTACTTAGACAATGCTTATATGTGGTCAATCTACATTTTAAATTTTAATAACTCAGATCCAGTTATCATTACAGAACAATTTAAAATAAACCACAGATATTACAATGATTAAAAAATCCTTTTTGCTTAAAATTCTAACATACTTCAACATTTCTAATACTATGTACCTCTCTTCATGTTAGGATTACAAATACATTTTTTCATTGAAGTAATCCAATCACCATCTTAGACCTGTGTTAGAAGTTTTGGCCACAAAGAGCTGATGAATACAAATTCTATATATGAGATATGAGTGAAGGGTACAAAGAAAGTGATTCAAACTTGACTTTTGTCCATTTCTTGCAAGAAGAAAATTAATAGTGATCCTTTTCTTCTTGTAGCATGCAGTGCCAAAACACTGGATCAAGCCCTAGATATGTGTTGTTTTGTCATGTCCCTAGTACACACACACACAAACACACACACAAACACATACTCTACACAATTTAAAATAAAATCAATCATTTTATAAAAAAGAAAGTTGGAAATATACTAGCAAACTGTAATTAAACCATTGTAAGAGTTCTCATGTTCCTGAGAACAGGGAAGAACATAAACAAGCAAAAATCATGCTTGTATAAATTGTTGCCTCTTTCAAAATGAGAAGTTTGAGTAAGTCCTTTCATCACTTGTAAGTATGGAATCTCAGGTTAAGAGCATGTAACAGAGAAAGAGTTCAGATGATAGGATCAGAACCACCATAGTGGGCTACACCTAATTATCCTGCCTAAATTTAAGTGAGATTCTTTATAAGTTTGTTATTATTAGCAGTTTATAGACTAGAAATTGGTAACCAAGATTAAAGTAACTGTAATAATTATGCAGATGTTAGTATTTATAAGAAAAATATTAACTTATCAATAATGACATAAAGTTTGCTTCAAACCAGGACTTTATAAAGACAAAATATTTTTAGTTAGTTATCATGTAAATTATTATGTATGTAATATTACATTGTCATCTTGAATCTACTAATTATGACTATTCAAACTATTAAGTTTAAATATTTCAGAAAGCAATTTTCTCTGTTATTTGTTCTTCATTTTAAATAAAACTATTTCTCTCCTTTTTGTCAAACCACACATAGGAAGGAAATACTTTGCTTATTCTGATTGATATAGTGAAACTAAAAGTGTACCCTTCTAGTCTCCTTTCCTGAAAAAGTAACTTTTATTCACCAGGTGTAATTATGTTCTCTGAGGCTTACTGCTGAATAAGCTCACCCTATGAAGTTCTTTCTGAACTCTGTCTGGTTTCACCCTGTTGTTCAGGCTCAAACTCCTGTCTAAGCTGAATGATTCAAAACATCTTCTCGTGGTTTCTCACTGGATTGTTCTGCTTGGAGAAAATGAGTCTGGACTCCACAAACTGAACTCTTTCAAATTCCACTGAATTGAACTGCTTTGAACCAAACTGAGCACAACTGATCTCAACTGAACTGCACCAAATATAAATGAACACCACTGACAGAACACAGTTCAGTCCACTACTCTAAACTCAACTGACTAACAATACCTACATCATTTCATTGTTTGGATTAAGGATGGATACTAAGGACATGTATGTATTCCAGGTGGATCACACACACTTAGGAGGTATTCAGATGTTATTCCTTTGCCTCAACAGCCATGTTGCTTGATTAAAATTCCTCTTTCTTTTGATCCTCTTACCACAACAATGAATGGTACGGTGATAGTCCCTTCTTACTTTTGTGATTCCTAAAGTCACTCCAATTAATATATTTATATCTGGAAATTTGGAGCTAGAAACCTCAGATGAGAGAGAACATTCAGTGTTTGTCTTTCTGAGACAAGGTTCCCTTTATCTATGTGTAATTTTCTAGTTTCATGTATTAATAATGTATATTTATATTATTAATAGATATCAAAAAATTCTCATTAGTTAGAATGGCAAAAGAATATTTTAAAATGAAGCATGCATAAAATCTGCGACTTTAACCTTCCCTAGGCTATTCTTCATGAATTGTTTTTTATTGAAAAATAGACTGTTTTTTTCTCTTCCATTCTGCTTACATATGTTAATTTAATATTTCACAATTGTGTGAGCAGGGAAATTTCTGAGTCTATAAATCATGATCCTTTATTTACTGCCTTTGAGATACCCAAATAATTTTATTCTACCTTAAACCACATTGCATTGCATGCTACATATTAGGTTATGATCTCCACATTTTAAGGCTGGAGAGATGGCTCAGCACTTAAGAGAACTGACTGTTCTTCCAGAGGTTCTGGGTTCAATTCACAGCAACCACAGGGTGGCTCAGAACCATCTGTAATGAGATTAGATACACTCTTCTAATATGTGTCTGAAGACAGGTGTAGTGTACTCATATAAATAAAAAATAAATCTTAAAAAAAAGAATCTTTAATCTTTCTCCATTATTTTATTGTGTTATAGTTATGGTAATTAGCAAATGTATATATCTTTTGAGAAATAAATGTGAATAATTTTCATAATTTTTGCATTTAATCTCTGATAATTACAAAGAAAAATAATTTTTATGCCGGTCATAAATCCAGTGATATATCATAATTATGATGTAAGAAAGTTATGAGAAGAAATCACCTTCAGGAGTCTCCACTTAGCTGCTCTGTGAACTATGCTGGGGTGAGCAGTATGAATCTGGATAGCCAGATGCACACATTTAAGTCCTAAGACTTACATTCAGATCTTTGTAATTTCTGTTTTTTCTTTGCATTTTTAACACATTTCATTTGTAACCACAAAATTATGGTTCTTTGTTCATCTTTTTCTTGGGATATGTTATATATCACATTTCCAAGTTACATTTTACTGCAAATTAAGCAATGATAATTAAGATCCTATGACTTATTATTATTGTCTTTGTTCTGTGTACACATTATTTACCAGTACAATGAATTATATTATTCTAATGATTCTGTTCATTTAACCTTGACTAATATCATGTTAAATACCAGGGAATATAAGAATTACTAATTTCTTGGTTCCATATATGTAAACTAAAACAAAAACTTCTATAGTGTGACTAGTACTAAGAAAGTATATTGGGCCAATGAGATGACTCTGGATAAAGACATCATGATCTAATTTTTAGCCTCAGGACCTATGTAGAACAAGTAGAAAGCTGACACTAATGATTTGTCTTTCAAACACACATATGTCCATTGGCATAACTCTCATTATCAATAAACAAAACTAATAAAAATTTTTACATTCTATTTAATGGCTAAGGTTAGTAATATAAATTTAACAAATGAGTTACTAGAGGCAACACATTTTGATAACCTTGGATTCTGTAATATGTGTGGCATTTTTAGTGTCTAGCTATAAAGGATATTTATGCCCCTTTAAATATTGACCATTCTGAAAAGAAAAATGACAGAAGTGTGGAGAGCCAAAGTACTGCCATGATAACAGCATGTATAACCAAGGCCATGAGATGGATCTGTGTAGCCAGTGTCAGAGAGTAGTGTGTGCAGCCAAAAGGAACTCCTATCTATGTTTAGTCTGTAGAGAAACTTTCTCAAGAAGAGCTTTATTTGCTCAAGGGCTTATAAATTGAAGCTGCAGAAATAAACTTTGAGCCTTGATCAGAATCTTGTCTTGATTTCATTCTTCTCTTGCCCCATGCTCTTTTCATTTCCAGCTCTTCTTTCAGGTGAACCCTGCTCGACTGTAAACCATCAGATGGCTATGTAGGAGAAAAAAGAATGCTAAATAATGTAGAAAAAGATGTGTATGGTTGATATTATGATAGGATATATGTTTGTGTGATGAAAAACTGTACTAGTGAACAAATTAAGTAATGCAGCTACTTCTACATAGTGTGATAGTGAGAGCAAATGTGCCCCATCTAAATGTGCTTCAGTATTCAAAAAACTCAAGAAAATTAACAAGCCAAAGGGCCTAAGTGAGTTTGCTTCAATCCCACTTGGGAGGGAGAAGAAGGCAATCACTGAGGCCAGAGGGAAGGAGGGACCTTTGTGGGAGAAGAGAGGGAGGAGGAGAGGGGATCATGTTCAGATATTGGGAGAAGGGACTAGGAGAGAATCCCTGAGGGCTAGTAGAATGAATGAAAATATATGACCTCAGTGGGTGGAGGTGGGGGGACCCTCTAGAATGTACCAGAGACCTATAAAGTGAGAGAATATATATATATATATAAATGAAATGCCCAACAGTGGGGAGAGGGAACTTAGAGAATCTACCTCCAGTAGAAAGACAGGGCATTAAGTGGAGGGATGGGGTTGCCAACCTACATTCAAAGAATCTGATCCAGAATTGTCCCTGGCTAAAAGAATTGCAAGGACAAATATGGAGAAGAGACTCAGGGGAAAGATGTCCAGTAACCGGCATAAATTGGGATCCAACTCAAAGGGAGGCTCCAAAGCCTGACACTATTACTAATGGTATAGTTTGCTTATAGACAAGAGCCTAGCATGGCTGTCCTCCATGAGGCCCAACAAGCAACTGACTGAGATAGATTTAAATACTTACTCCCAACCAATGGTCGGAAGTCAGGGACCCTTGTGCTTGAATTGAGGAAAGGCTGGAAGAAGTTGAGGAGGAGGGTGACCCCATAAAAAAACCAGCAATCTCAACTAACCTGGACCCTTAGGATCTGTCAGACACTGAGCCAGCCACCAGGCAGCGTACACTAGCTTGTCCAAGGCCCTGGACACATACAGAGCAGAAGACTGCCTGGTCTGGCCTCAGTGAGGGAAGAGCACCTAACCCTTGAGATACTTGAGGCTCCAGGGAATGTAGTGGCATGCTGGGTTGAGGAACATCTTCGTTGAGACAGAGGGAGGAAGAATGGGATGAGAAGCTGTTGGAGGGCCGACCAGGAAGGGTAAAGTCTAGACTATAAAAAAAATTAGTAAAAGTAATGCAAATATTTTTTTCTCTCAGATTGTTAATCTGGGTTAAATAAGCATTATAATAAGAAATCATATATACCTGTCAAAATGCTTCTGTTTGCTTCATGGTTTTGTTTCAGACTAGTCTGTTGAAAGTGTAAAAACAGTTAGAAAAGAAAGTAATCATTCTGTTGACAGTGGGTTTCAAAGTGAAAGTGATGTAATTAAAGGGATTAAAATGGGCTTTAAATAAAGGTGGCCCTACCTGAAAGAATTACAGGTCTGATGATTCAGTGCAAAGTATATACCCCTATTTCTTTATAAGAGAATTGGAGAACTTACATGGGTATAGAATAAGTGCCTTGTTATCAAGACTATTTTGGATATAGTAACTTGTAATGAACCGAGAAATGTGATTGCTTTACACTGGACTTCTGTAAACTTTTCTGGATAAATGTAGACACATTTATTGACCCCTGATATAGCACCAATAGTAGAAAGAAGAAATGTCCATATCCATATCTAGCTTAGAGCACTGGCAAGTCACATGCATATAAAAAGGTGGAAAACCTTCTCCACCAACATATTCAATGAGTCAGCAAATTGTGTACCTAGAGATCCCTCCCCAGCATCTAGGACAGGAAATTGTGCTCAATCTAGCCATCTTCATTATAACTTCTTCATATGTAACTTTGGGGTTTGGCTTGTCAACCTTGTGTTTTTCTAAGGTTTGGGAGTCTTGTGTGTTGCAGGAGCATCTTTGACCTTTGGCCCTCTTTTCAGAAAATAGTATTTTGAACCCAATAGGAGGAAATTACCACAAGGCTGGGTTGAATGAAAGTAAAACAGTCTATTGATATTCATAAGAGACTTCCAATTCAAGCTCAAAAACTATATCCTTATCATAACTATACACATTTTAAATTAAAAATACCTAATTCTTTACTCAGTAGAAAATAACGGTATCTTCTCACAACCCTTCTGTAATGATGAAACTTTAACTTCAAAGTTTGTTTGTGGAAGAGATGAACTCATTTTATATAAATACAAATGTAAGAGAAGAAATGGAAACTACAGATTATCCAGTATTTATATTCATTGATAGTATATTTATATTCATTTTTTTGTTTTCATAACATTTCATGCAGGACCCATCAAACCATCCATGTCCCTACTATGATGATTTAAAATGAAGAATGGAAATTTAAGTCTGCATTAAGGGTTGCTATGGACAAGACACTTAATAATTTCCTGCTTATTCCTTGTGAAATCAAGACCCAAATAACTTGAAGACAAACTTGTAGGACTGTGTTTCTGTGCTTAAACTAAGTAATTAGATCAAATAGAGTCACTGATTGAGCTATGTGAATTGTAATTAGCAAGGAGTGGAAGAGAAAGGGAAGTACTCATTTGCAAACATTTAAGCTCTTTGTAAATTCACTTGAAAGCAGATTCATTCATTTTTCTTTAGAAAAGATCTGTGATGTTGCTGTATTTATAATTGGAATTATAGTAATCAATTCAAAGTGATGTTCTTTTTATCTGTTTTTATTTCTTTTATTTTCTATTTTTATTTTATTTTATTTCTTTTTATCTTAGCACTCAAAGTTTAGACATGACTCTTGTTCTCTAATAGTGCAATAGAAATATTCATTGATAATCTATGTCATTTTCATTTTATGTTAATAGGTAGACATTTATCAGGACAGATATTCTCTTAACACAATGAAATAATGCAGGTATCTTTCAGAACAAATAATACATTATTATATTATTTGAAAAATCCATTTATTGTTTCATGTAAAATAGGAAAACTCAAAAGAACTTCTATTAGCAATCTTCCTACCTTCTTTTTGGGATGATTTAGGCAATATATACATATGTAGACCAGAATGTCTTTGAATTTACAATTTTTGGGCTCTATCCTCATGGGTGCTTAGATTATAGCTGCACATCATCTTCTTTTTTTGTCTAATTGCTCTAGCTAGAACTTTTAGTCATATATTGAATAGATAGGGAGTGGTCAACCTTATCTTGTCCCTGATTTTCATGAAATTTTAGTATCTGTTTATTTTGATGTTTGCAATTGTCTTGCTGTAGGTTGCTGTATATTGCAGTTAAGTGCCTTGTAGGCTTGATCTTTCTAATATTTTGTTAAAGATATGTTCAGGATCTAATCATATGATTTTGATTTTTTTCTTTCACTTGATTTATATGGAGGATTACGTTAATGGATTTTCTTATATTGAACTATCCCTATAACCCTGGGATGATTATGGTGAATGTTTTTGATGTTCTTGAATTTTGTTTGTCAGTATTTTATTATTTTTGCATCAATGTTCATGAGAGAAACTAGCCTGAAATTTTCTTTACTTTCTGAGTCTATATGGTTTAAGTATCAGGGTGACTCTAGCCTTATAGAATGAGTTTGGTAGTATCCCTTTTGTTTATATTTTGTGGGATAGTAAGAGGATTATTGGTATTCTTTGAAAGTAATTCTGTGATAAAACCTGGGTCCTTGGATTTTTTATTGTTGTTAATCAGGGCTTCTATTTCTTTAGGGGTTATAGGGGTGTTCACCTGATACTCGTTTAACTTTGGTAAGTGGTATCTGTCTAGAAAATCATCCATTTCATTAAGGTTTTACAATTTTGTGGATTACAGTCTTTTGAAGTAATATCTAATATTTCTTTCAATTGCCTCAGTGTCTGTGCTTATGTCTCCCTTTTTATTTCTCATTTGATAATTTAGATTCTGTCTCTCTGCCTTTTAGGTACTTTGGGTAAAGGCTTATCTTTTTTTTTCTCTCAAAGAAGCAGCTCTTGGTTTTGTTGACTTATTATTTTGTAATCTTTGTAATTGATTGATTTCATCTGTGAGTTTGATTATTTCATGGTCTCTTCTCCTCTTGAGTATTTGATTGTTTCTGTTCTAGAGTTCTCAGGTATACAGTTAAGTTGCTAGTATAAGATCGCTCTAATTTCTTTGTGAAGACACTTAGTGCCATTAACTTTCCTACTAGTACTGCTTTCATTGTGTTCCATAAATTAGAGTATATTGTGCTATCATTTGAATTGAATTCTAGATAGTCTTCGTTTGAGGTCTTTATTTCTTCTTTGACCCAGTAGTCATTAGATATAGAGTTATTCAATTTCCATGAGTGTATAGACATTCTGTTGTTTCTACTGTTCAAGTAAAGCTTTGATTATGGTGATCTGATAAGACACAACGGGTTATGTTAATCTTCTTGGAACTGTTTATGCTTGCTTTGTGACCTAGCATATGGTCAATTTTGGAGAAGGTTCCATGAGGTGCTCAGAAGAAGGTATATGCTTTTGTGTTTGGGTGAAAGATTCTGTAGATACCTATTAGCCTCATTGCTTCATAACATGTTGGTTTCATTATTTTTCTTTTAGATCCTCTTTTGATGACCTGCTCCTTGTTGAGTGTGGGATGTTGGGTTCTATGTGTAGTTTAAGCTTTAGTAATATTTATATTTACTAATGTATGTCCTCTTTATTTTGGGGCATAGATATTTACAATTGAGATATCCTCTTGATAGACTTTCCTTTCATGAGAATGAAGTGTTCTTCCCTGCCTTGTTTACTTTTCGTTGGACAAGATATTAGATATTAGAATAGCTACCCCAGTTTGTCTCACAAAACATTTTTACAGCCTTTTACTCTGAGTTAATGTGTATCTTTATAACTGAGGTAATTTTCTTATATGCAGGAGATCCTATTTATGCATTTTAAGCTGTCAGCCTTTGTCTCTTTATTGGTGAATTGAGTCCATTAAAGTTGAGAGATTTTAATGATCAATGGTTGTTCATTCCTTTTATTTTGATTTTGGTGTGTGTGTGTGTGTCTGTGTGTGTGTGTGTGTCTTCTTTTGGTTTTGCTGTGAATTTATTATATTATTGTGCTTTCATGACTGTAGTTATTCTCCTTGTGTTGGCGTTTTTCTTCTATTGTCCTCTGAAGGGGTAGATTGTTAGAAATGTATTATTTAAATTTAGTCATGGTCTTGGTTTCTCTATCTTTGGTGATTGTGGGGTTTGCCACATATAGTAGTTTGGGGGCTGATATTTGTAGTCTCTTCGGGTCTGCAAGGCATCTGTCCATACTCCTCTGGTTTCTAGGGTCTCTGTTGAGAAGTTTGGTGTAATTCTGATAGATGTGCTTTTATATGGTACTTTTCCCTTTTTACTTTCCAGTGTTCAATTTTCTTTTCTTTTTGTTCTTAGTGTTTTGATTATTGTGTAGTGGGAGGATTTTCTTTTCTGCTCAATCTATTTGGAATTCTGTAAGCTTCTTTTATATTTATAGCCATTACTTTCCTTAGGTTAGGAAAATTTTTTTCTATGATTTTGTGAAGTTATTTTCTGGACCTTTGAGATGGGAATCTCTTCTTCATCTATTCCTATTTTTCTTTCTTTGTGTTTATAACTTTTTTGATTTGACATTTATTCTAATTACTTTCTTAATTTCTTCTATTGTATCTTCTACTCCTGAGATTTTCTCTTCCACATGTTCTATTTTGTTGCTGATGCTTATGTCTGTAGTTCCTGATTAATTTTTAGTTTTTCCATATCCAGTGTTGCCTTTGTTTGTGTTTTCTTTATTGCTTCTATTTCTTTTTTCAAGTCTTGAACAGCTTTATTCATTTCCTTCATCTGCATGAATATATTTTCCTGTATTTCTTTAAGGGATTAACTTATTTCCACTTTAGAGGCTCTATGATCTTCTTAAGATGAGATTTTAGGTCATTGTATTATTCTTCATATATCTTGAATATTCTGGGCTTGCAGGAGAACTGGGTTCTGATGGTACTGTATTGCTTTGGCTTTTGGTGATTGTGTTCTTATGCTTGCCCTCAGCCACCTAGCTTTTTCTGATGTTGGTTGTCCTGGTAGTCCCTGGTAATAGCAGGATTCTGGGAATCTTTGTCCTTGGTGACAATTGTTATTTTGGGAGGTAGACAGAGCTGTGTCCCTGGGAGTGGAGTTTAGACTCACAGTTGCAGGTAGGGGTGTGAACTGGACGATGGAACACAGAAAATATATGGCATACCTCATGGCTGGTGGGCTTACTATAGGCCTAGTAGGTGGTAAATTGTGGTGTGAGTATCTTACTTGATTATACTGGGTGGCAGCAGGGTTCCTAGGAGACAGGCAGAGTTGGAGATCTGGGATTCCAGGTAGAGATGTAGACTGGACAATGGACTAGTTAAAGTTTTTATGCAGATACTTTTCTGAAAGTATTTATCAGCTGTAGGAGTCCCCTGGAAACTTTTAGTATCACTTATGTATACTCTGATATCATCTACAAATAAATAAAACTTTGAGTTCTTCCTTTCCAATTTGTATCTTTCTGATCTCCTTCAGTTGTCTTATTGCTCTAGGTAAAATTACTATGTTGAATATTTCTGGAGGTAGTAAACAACCTTGTTTTGATTTATTTTAAAGGACTTGCTTTGAGTTTCTGGCCACTTAAGTTGATGTTGGCTCTGGGCTTAAGGTAAATTGCCTTTATTATGTTAACATATATCCCTTGGGTCTTCAATCTTCCCAAACTTTTATTATGAAGGGTCTTTATATTTTGTCCAAAGCCTTTTCTGCATCTAATGAGATGATAATGGTTTGAAGTTTGTTTTATTTATTTATTTTTTGTTTTGTTTTTATATGGAAGATCAGTTGGAACTCTGGAATTGTATCTTGGTGCTGAATTACACAGATATTCTCTGATTTTAGCCACTTAGAAAATATAGGTGATTAAAGGAGACCTCATCCCACAGGAAGCCTGGTTAATCATGAACAAATTCAGAAACCTTTAAAGAGGGTTAAGAGAATAACTAAATTCAAATATCACAGCTGCTTCCAAGTTAATGTTTGTGGAGTTAAACCCATTCTGCTAATCTACACTGAGGTAAAGAATTCCAGGGAGACTAAAAGCAGTTCTCTGTTTGGTTATTCATTTGTTATTTCACTTAATGATTTTGACTAACAATTGATGTTTATTTTAGTTTCAATGATCTAAAAATAACAAACTCAAATTCAGTATTTACAAATGTAAATTGTTATATTTATAAATAACAATGAAGAATTTGCTTTTCCTCATCTCCATGTCTCATCTCTTAGATATATTATATAGCTAAGTGTTCAAAGAGTCTTTCAACATACTTGTTGTTTAGTAAATCAACAATAGTTATGCAACAGATTGTCATTTTCAGAAATATATTAAGACTACATTTTGACCAAGAGAAGTAGGAGATAATGCTGTATCATAAATTTTTAAATGATGGTATTAGTCAGAGCTTGAATTATTCTGCAAAGCAAAAAATAATAATATGATGGAAATACATACATGAGTTGTTTTATGTTCAAATCTGGGTCAGCAGAAAAGATATAAAATAATCACATTTTAATTAAAAAAACTATAGTTGTTGTAGATTTGGTTTAACACTTGCATTATGTTATTTTGCTTCCAAAATTTTCACAGGATTCTGTATGTAAGATGCTGAGGGTCCCTGCCCCTGGTTGATTCTGATTGATAAATAAAGTTGTAGACAGCCAATTGCTCTGCAGGGAGATAGAGGCAAGACTTTAGTATTTGAGGGCAAAGGGATCAAGGAAGAAGGAGGATTACTATTCTAGGAAGGGAATAAGATTCAGGCTTGAGAGCTTCAGAAGAGAGACCACCCCAATCTTATGAAAGCTGAGGCAGAGTAGCCCCGGGGGGGGGGGTTGATTGAATCTAGGACAGCAAAGATGGAATATAGATTTTAGTAAGTAATACCTCAGGAGTAAAGGAAGGAAAGTATTAGCAATACAGAACTTTGGGAATGGCTCAACCATTGAACTGTTCATGGCATATTAATGTAGAAGCCTGAATGTATGTGTGTGTCTTTCATTTGGAAACTCAGAACATTGAGGCAGGCAGAGAGGAGTGCATCAGCCACCAGAGCAGTCTGAGTACACTTAATCACCTAATGAAACAAATAGTACTTCCCAACATATAAAATTTCTCTAGAAAAATATGTGATTTGTCTTTATATTCCATGTCTTGAGTAGAGGGTGGAAACTAAGAGAAAATTATATATATGGATAAATGGGGGCAAGAGAGAGAGAGAGAGAGAGAGAGAGAGAGAGAGAGAGAGAGAAATCTCCCATCTCTCCCCATGTTTCTAAAAAGCAGAAGAATCCATTTCCTGCATCTCCTGGATTTTACTCCGTGGCCTTTATACCTAGATTGCCCCTTATGTAGAGAGCCGTAAGGACAGTAACAGCAATTGCCATTACAAGTTTGCGCTGACATCCTGTGTCCTCTTGTGGTAAACATGCTTAGTGTGCATCTACAAGCAGTGAACGCGCGCAAAATCACGGTCCATCCCGGGGCATAAAATGCGTTCCTGAGCAAGCAGCCAATCAGAAATGAACACACTGCTCCAGGGTATATATAGCAGTGGCTTTTCGGGGCCCGGGGTCTTCCTCTTCACATCGCAATAAACGCTTGCTGCAGAAGGATCCTGGTGTCCGCGTGCGTTCTTGCTGGCGAGATGATTGCGCGGGTCACAGCTGGTGCCGAAACCCAGGAACTCACCATCGCTGGCACCGAGGAGACCCCCTTTCATGGGGAGGATTCAGAACTGCAGGACGAAGGTAAGCTCTGAGAGGTATGTTTGGTCTTTATCTATCTCATCTCCCTCCCTAATTACTAGGTGCTGTAGAGGCTCTCGTTGTCGTTGTAGCAGTGCTCATTCTCTTCCTTTTGGTTTTGTTTTGTTTCCACCGATTCTCTTGTTAAATTCCGCATCTGTTGGGTACGGTTAGTCGGACGTAGATAAGCCGCGGTGCCCCTCTCTGTGTGTCAGATTCTCTCGTAGATAAGAGAGCAACATGGGAGCTTCACATTCGGTGATCACGGCGCTTCAGTCGCTCTTGTGACAGCATGAATTAAAAGTCTCTACAAAAACATTAGAGGGGTTTTTGAGGGAGGTCGACTGCGTGGCGCCCTGGTATATATGCTCAGGGTCGCTAACGCTCGCGTCCTGGGACAAACTGGAGGGCAATTTAATTAGGGAACAACAGAATGGAAAATTGAAGCCCGTGACTTGGCCGCTGTGGAGGCTAGTAAGATCATGCCTACAAGATGAGAAATGCCGCCCAATTATCATGGCAGGTCAGAGAGTGCTAGAGGAGTTACAAGACAGCATGTCAGAAACAGAGTGGGATAAAAGGTTAGAAGCTCCGAAAGGAAACAGAAAAGGAATGCCTAAGAAAACAGACCCTTCCGAAGACGCTCAGTCCACAGAATCGAGAGATAAGGGAAAGTACACCCTGGGAGACAAGTGCAGAGATAAGGGCAAGGACGCCCTGGGAGAGAGGCGCAGGAAGGGAGAAGAGGCCTCAGAGAGAAAATCTCTTTATCCGGTAAAGGAATTGGAGGCCTTGGGGCTTGATAGCTCTGAGTCAGAGGAACTAAGTCCCTCTGAGGAAGAGGACTTAGATGAATTGACCATTTTGCAGAACTCGTACCCTTTATTAATTGCTACATTAGGACAGAGGGTGTGCATATTGCCACAGAGAAGGTTCAAATTTCAGGAATTGGTTCCTTTTTAGGGACAGTTATTTACCCTGAGAAAATAGTTCCTCAAAAATTAGAAATTCGCAGAGATCATTTACATACCTTAAATGATTTTCAAAAATTATTAGGTGATATAAATTGGTTAAGACCATTTTTGAAAATTCCCTCTGCTGAATTGAAACCTTTGTTTGACATTTTGGAAGGAGATTCTCACATTTCCTCACCAAGGGCACTAACACCGGCTGCAAGCCATGCCCTGTGAATGGTAGAGGATACCTTGCAGGAGGCCCAGCTAAAATGCATTGATGAGACTAAAACTTTTAATTTATGTGTCTTTAAAACCAGACATTTAACAACTGCTGTGTTATGGCAGGACGGGCCCTTATTATGGATCCATCCTAATGCATCCCCTGCAAAGATTATTAAATGGTATCCAGATGCAGTTGCTCAGCTTGCCCTTCAGGGATTAAAAGCAGCTATTACCCATTTTGGAAGGGAGTCTAAGGTTCTGATAGTACCTTACACTGCACATCAGGTTCAAATATTAGCTGCTACCTCCTATGTTTGGGCGGTGTTAGTCACCTCCTTTAATGGCCAAATAGATAACCATTATCCTAAACATCCTATTTTACAACTTGCCTTGAGTCAGGCTGTTGTTTTCCCACGTATTTTATCTCAAGAACCACTCCCAGATGGGGTAGTGGTATATACGGATGGGTCAAAAACAGGAGTAGGTGCTTATGTGGCTGATGATAGAGTTACATCTAAACAATATAATGAAGCTTCACCTCAAATTGTGGAATGCTTGGTGGCACTGAAAGTCTTAGAAACCTTTCCAGGCCCCTTAAATATTGTATCTGATTCCCTTTATGTGGTAAATGCAGTTAAAGTCTTGGAAGTTGCTGGATTAATTAGGCCCTCTAGCAGGCTTGTAGAAGTTTTTCAAAGGATTCAATCTACCTTGGTCAATAGAAGATATCTTGTTTTTATTACACATATTAGGGCTCACTCAGGTCTACCAGGTCCAATGTCTCATGGAAATGACCTGGTGGATCGAGCCACAAAGTTGGTTGCTATCGCCCTGTCCTCAAAATTGGATTTGGCCAAAGATTTTAGTAAAAAATTTCATGTGACAGCAGAGACGTTACGTCGTCGATTTGATATAACTAGAAAAGAAGCTAGAGATATAGTTACTCAATGTCAGAATTGCTGTCAATTTTCACCCATGCCTCATGTGGGAATTAATCCACGAGGAATTCGGCCGTTGCAGATTTGGCAAATGGATGTTACCCATATTCCATCCTTTGGGAGACTTCAGTATTTACATGTTTCTATTGACACCTGTTCTGGAATCATTTTTGCCTCCCCTTTATCAGGAGAAAAGGTAGCACATGTTATCCAACATTGCCTTGAGGACTGGAGTGCCTGGGGAAAGCCTAAAATTCTCAAGACTGATAATGGACCAGCTTATACTTCTCAAAAGTTTGGACAATTTTGTTGCCAAATGGAGGTGACCCACCTGATGGGCCTTCCATACAATCCTCAAGGACAAGGCATCATAGAACGGGCTCATCACACTCTAAAATCTTATCTAATAAAACAAAAAGGGGGAGTCGAGGAGGCTCTACCCTTAGTGCCACGAGTAACCGTTTCTATAGCACTCTTTACTCTTAATTTTTTAAATTTGGACAGTCAGGGCCATTCGGCTGCTGACCGTCATTGCTTAGAGCCTGATAGGCCAAAGGAGATGGTCAAGTGGAAGGATGTCTTGACTGGCCAATGGAAAGGCCCGGATCCTATTTTAATAAGATCCAGGGGAGCTGTTTGTGTTTTTCCGCAGGAAGAAGACAATCCATTTTGGCTACCAGAGCAACTGACGCGATGACTCGTGGCAGCTGAAGATGACCCCCCGAAAGGTGTTTCCAGTCCTAATTTGGATCCTCCAGATTTGGGTTCCTAGTATATAGGGGGAACAATGATGGGCTATATTATCTGCTTTTCCTAAACCCATACCTGTTAGACATGATGCTGTGGTGTTTCCAAGATTTCTTACAACCAACAAGACCATGGGGCTGCCTTATCTTCCCTGTGATAAAACCCACTCCCCCAAGGAGGAAAATCACTCCCTACCTGAACGAGGCTCTCTCTGCTTTCAGATTATTGAGACAGGAAACTGTATAACTCTCTCGAAGAGAGCCTTGGGGTGGTTTTATGACAAGAAAAGCTGGGTTAAATTAACAACTAATAAGGATAATAATAAAAAGGATAATAATTATGTCACTGAGTTCTCACAGTCCTTTTTGGAACCGGCCATTTGGATAAATGGAACATTTTTATCACCCAACCTTACTGACAGGAAGGATCCCCGTCAACCTAAGGTCTCCCCCTTTTGTAGTCAAGAAGATGAGGGAGTTGTTCTGCCCTGGTCTGATTGTCAATCCAGAGTAACACGATGGGCAGATACCAATAAAACCTTTTCCTTTTCACCCAATATGTTGGTGGATCCTGGAGCTGACTTGATGTTGAGAGAGGGCCCTTTTCTACAGGGCCTTGATATGAATTCCTTCCACAAATGGCTACTTTGTGGGATTAATGGCAGTTGTACAGACCTCAACCCCCTAGTCTTTCTCCAGGGCGGAATGGCAGGAAGGACATCCTTTACGGGAATCATTAATGGAACTATGGTGAAATAGGGTTCAGATCAGGCCCCTCTGTTGACAAATGCTACTCAGTTAATTGCTGGAGTTAGCAAGACTATTGTAAATCAAACAAGTTATTTACCTACCCCGGTGTGGGTTTATCCCCCCTTCCTGTTTATTCTTTCAAATTCCTCATTTGAAAACTGCACCAATGATTCATGCATGATGTCTCAGTGTTGGGCTGTTGGATGAGCTAAGCATGCCATGGTTGCCAGGGTGCCACGATGGGTCCCTGCTCTTGTTGAAACCCCTTCTACCTATCATTATTCAGACAAAAGAGAGATTTTGGGATAACTGCGGCTATTGTAACGGCGATTTCCATTAGCTCAGTTGCAGCTATGGCTGCTGGGATTGCTATGGCAACCTCGGTCCAAACAGGTACAGCCTTGAATCAGCTATCCACTACAATGGCAGAGGCGGTCAACCTCCATACTTCTACGAGTGCTCAGTTGAAAGGTGGATTGATGATTGTTAATCAGCGCCTAGACTTGGTAGAAGAAAGGTTAGATATTCTCTTTCAATTGGCACAATTGGGATGTGAAAGAAAACTGGGAGCCCTCTGTATTACTAGTGTTCAATATGAAAACTTTACTCGAGCAGCTCATTTGTCCAGAGAATTGTCTCATTACCTAGCAGGAGAATTGTCAGAAGGATTTGATGAACTTCTCGAGAAGTTGCGAGCAGCGGTGGTGGCCATCAACTCAACACGCTTGGACCTTTCGCTGACTGAGGGACTATCTTCCTGGATTTCTTCGGCCTTCTCCTCCTTTAAAGAGTGGATGGGAGTAGCCCTGTTTGGTGCAACCTTATGTTGCAGATTAGTGTTCATGCTATGGTTGGTCTGCAAGCTCAGAGCTCAACAAAAACGTGACAAGGTAGTAATCGCTCAAGCATTTGCAAGGCTCATCTCCCAAGATTTGGTTATCCATGTTAAAGAAATAGCCAGCGTTTAGGTCCTCAGCTGATGCACCCCAAGGGTTTAGCCCGTTGCACTGGGACAGTGAGGTTTTCCTAGCTGGCGTGGCCTTTGGCCTCGTGCTTTGCTATGACTTCTCGGGCCAGCTGCCATTGGCCCCAACGATGGGAATAGGTTGATGCCATAAGCCAGAAGCACACCACTAGCTGTGAGTCCACCCCATGACGGGCCTTGCGAGTGGCCACAACCTGGGGGGCACATTCAGAGAATGCCAGGTGTGGGTGCACAACCCTTGCTACCTAAGACAGGGATCTCACCTTTCATTGGTGCTGGAAATGGAGACACATCAACTAGCCTAAGACATGGAACATTGGTCAGTGCCTGTCATTTGTCTAAATAAAACAAGAAGGGGGAGATGTAGAGAGCATTAAGGACAGTAACAGCAATCGCCATTACAAGTTTGCACTGACATCCTGTGTCCTCTTGTGGTAAACACGCTTAGTGTGCATCTACAAGCAGTGAACGCGCGCAAAATCACAGTCCATCCCGGGGCATAAAATGTGTTCCTGAGCAAGCAGCCAATCAGAAATGAACACGCCGCTCCAGGGTATATATAGCAGTGGCTTTTTGGGGCCCGGGGTCTTCCTCTTCACATCACAATAAAACGGTTGCTGCAGAAGGATCCTGGTGTCCGCGTGCGTTCTTGCTGGCGAGACGATTGCACGGGTCACACCCTTACACATAAACACTCACGAAAACACTCAGTAAAAATTTATCTGATGTGGGAAAGCATTGAGGTCCATTGACTATAACACTTGAAGAATTAATTTTACAGGCAACATAAAAGACAGTTTAGAGAGTACTTTTATTGTAGCCTTATGCATAATACCTTATACAATAAGAAGCAAGTAGAGTTAAATACTAAATAGCAAAGGAAGTCTGAAGAGAAAGGGTGCCTCTGAGGTTTGTTGACCAAGGGTTACTTAGGCTTTATGGAGTTGAGGCATTCAGGTGATCATTCCAAGTGGCCTCCACAAAATCAAAGTGTCTGTGCTCTGCTTCATTTCAGATTCAGATACTGAAATTTTGATTTGAAAATAGTTTCACATTTAACTTCCATAACCTCAATGTGAGATACAAATAGAGTCCAGATACAGAATGCTTTCCATTTCCACTATTTCCTATTTTTTTTAAAGAGTCTATTCTGTATGCATTTGTGCTCACTACTTCTGATTTAAACAAAGGAAGGCACACACAATATCTGAGGGCAAACCCAGAAAGATTTTTAACACTTGTAGTCTTTCAAACTCACCACTCCATAGACAAAAATTCAGGCTATTCTGCTTATAATGGGAGAATAAGTTCAACTATGTTGGCAGATATTAGGAATAATAGAAATGCTATAGTATAACTGACAGCATAATTTGGTGACCCTGGTCATTAGTACTTGTCACCATAACTCAGTGGAGGACAAGAAAGTTTAGGACAATCTATAGGCATATGATCCCCCAAAGATGCTAAAATATATTAAAACCCAGATAACTTGAGCAAACAGGGAAATCCAGTGTTCATATATAGGTTAAAAAGATGTCTCCTAAATGACACTGGGTTTTGATCCAAGTGACAGATAGATAATCAAGTTACATGCAATATCTAGAAGATATTCTAAAGACTAATTGTGATTCATAGACTAATCTTCCTCAGTGAGAAAGGTGGTGTTGAAGAAAGTAGATTAAGTTAAATAAATAATAAACAAATGAATGGGAACTTGTTACAATATGTATGTGCTATATAGATCGCAAGATCATCTACTGAGACTTCACATAAACTCAAGTACAAATTGTATATTTTTAGAAATAATGATAGCAATAATATTTGTGAAAAAGTGACAGTACACAAATTGAAAAATATTTGAGTTTTATAATCAGTTGAAAACAACATAGATTTCAAAGCAACATTAAATTTTCTGAAGCATGACAGGTTTTTGCTTATTTTTCTTTCCAAATTTTGGTTCCTTTGCAGTCTATAATCTGTATTTATACAGGGGTAGTTTGTATTGGAACTAATAATTTATTAAAGCCTTTAATTAGCTCAAGAGACTACTAATGCGTATCCCTACACTAGGTATGCCAAACAAAAATAAGCAATTTGATTTATATTTACATAGAAGGCAAAGAATGATAGTTGATACATTAATCCAGATGGCGAGGTGTACTATGTCTTGGAGTTGGCTAGCATGCTGAAGTAAAGTTACTGCATATTGTTATTCAAAAAGAAAGAAAGAATCTAACTATTGGGAAGCCCCTGGATCAAGACTCCACATCAGGACTCTAATATTGTAGGAACTGGCCATTACTGACTGAAAAGCATCTACATATTGCAATAAACTCTTTTATGATCATAAAATCCACCCTTCTGTGATGATTACTGTTAATTGATAATGTGGTAAAGATTCAAATTATATAGGAAATGAGTCCTTGGGCATTAGTGGTGACTATTACTGTGATCATGTTACTTGAGACAAGAAGACCCATCTTAGGTGGGATCATTTCCTGGATAGAGAATACTGGATAATATAAAGTATAAAAAGCAAGAGGAATATTAGCACACATTCACTCTTTTCAGCATCCTGAATTTGTGTCTGATATAACTAGTTGTATTAAGTTCCTGCTGCCTGGACTTGGCCACCACAAAGGATTATACCATAAATTATGAACCCAAATAAACCCTTCCTACCAGAAGTTGTTTTATTAGAGCATTTTACCACAGCAACTGGAAGAAAACTAAGATACCCTCTGAAGTTCTTCCTGCCTTTCAGTGAACCTCTTTGGTATGCACATGAATGACTGATCAGAACTGGTAAACAAGGGTTTCCTAGTGTGAGTTACAGTAGGATTTGAGAAAGCTGGATTTATGTTCAGATGTATAATCAATGGCCAATAATAAGATGGTTTTACACTGGTATTTCTCTATGAAATCACTAAAGTTTGTCCTTCTTAAACCCTTAGGAGAAAAGTCAGGGTAATGGAATAAGAAAAGAAGGCATATTAACTACCCACACACACATTGCAGATTTACATTGCAATGGCTATCATAAGGGATATCCAGAAGTAATAAAGCAAAGCCATTGGACTGAGACCATGGTAACATTGTCAAGATATTCCTCAGCTGTTTACATTTTCCCAGACTCTATAAAAATTACTTCATTCTACTTAGAGGAAAACACAGAGGAAAAAATGGAGAAAGGATAGAAGGAAAAATGATTATATATATGTTTGATTTCCAAGTATGTTTCACAGAAAAAGAAAAAGATTAATGCATTTGCCACAAAAAGTAGCCTGGGTGATTTGTACATCGTTCAATTCATTGTTGAAATATTGAAATATTAAAGAGGCTATTTGTAGTAGTACAAACTCTAACATAAAAGAGTTCACCATCAGTTAGTGTAGTATGAAATGTATTGCCATCAGATAACATTCAGTTAAAATCAGCAGCACCCCTTTAAGTACAGTAGCCCCTAACAGCAATGGACACCGGAAGTAATGTTCCTACTATGTCTGCTAGTCTAAAGAACTATGCATTATACCAAAGAATTTTCCTCAAAAATTAAGAGAGCAAAGTCTACTCCCTTGGTATCAGGTAGGGGAATTTTTGGCAGACAGCATCTGCCCAACTACACATTATTAAAAATATATGCCTGTAGGGAAAACAAATAACTTCATGAAATATCCAGATACACTTCTCAAGAGATGCTGATATAATTCTTAGTTAAAATAATGCTTGATTATCTTAGATAGTATCCAGCTTAGCAGGGACGGTATATTATAGATGCCTCCTATTGTACACGTATTAACATCTTTGTTAAATATGAAATATATCTTGAAAATGCAAAAAGATAAGGATTTAGCATCATAATTAACCTTCATAGTTTTATGGATAAATTGTTTTCAAGGTTATTCTCCTAATTTTACTAGGGCTGAAAGTCTACTTTTGTTGTTGTTTGTTTGTTTGTCTTGTTTTGTTTTGCTTTTTGTCTATCTAATGTATCTATTTCACTGATACAATTTATCAATTATATCTTAATGAAATTCATTTTAAAATGTAGTAAAATAGAATTGTAAGTGTATTTTGCTAGGTAAAGAGTTGCTTTTTGTGTAAAACTCTGACTTCAGTCCCCAGAAGTACAAAATATAGTACAAACAATTACAAAATACCTGTTGCTCTCTTATAGCATTCTGCCCTTAGTGGGACTAACAGTTATTTCACATAAGTGTTTTATGCTTTTATATAGAGAGACAGACACATAAAGCAACCTTCAGTAAGAACTTATTTAAAAAGAAAACCCTCTGTGTCTAGACCTTCTGAAAAACGAAAGTGAACTATTTTGGGAATGGGACCTTTTGCATCTCAGCAGCTAAGTGGAAAAGGCTCCTTACTGGCATATCTCCTACATTTTCTTACCATCAAAGTATCCCTCTTTTGTGTTGTAGCTACTTATATATGATACGAGTTCTGCAGAATAGTTTTCCAGTCAGCTCTACCTATAACTTTAATCATACAAATCTCAGAATTGTTCATTCTATCATGTAACTTTAAAAACAAATACGCTCAAAAACTCTAACTTGGGCATGTGGGCATGTCAACCATCCTGTCTTCCAACATTTATCTTGAACTATGAACTGAAGGTGATTATATTCAAAATATATATATATATTTTTATTTTATGACTTATATCTGCTCATAAATGAGTTCATACTAAGCATGTCTTTTTGAAAAGATACTCATGCTTTACTCCACAATCCTGTGAAGCTGAACAAGAAGGAAGGCACAAGCAAAGATGATTGAAACTCACTTATAAGGGTCAATAAAATAGTGATAAGAGGAGAATGGAGGGAGGGAGCTGGGTTGGCGAGAGGATAGAAAGGGAAAAGTGGGTTTCAGGATCAGGTATGGGGAGGGATAGGAAAGATGACCATATGGTCATGAAAATAAATGAAAATCTGCAACTGACAAAGATATGTGGGGGAGGGCATGTCCAGGACAAAACACATGTGTTATTGGAGGCACCCAAGAAACAGTAGAGGTGGCCTTAGCTATGACTCATTGCATTGTGGATATGGGACCTGAAGAAGCCACCTCCTTTATCCAGTCAGAACCCCATTGGAGACATAGGGACACCAACCCACCCAGAAAAAAATCCACTCAAAATTTATCCTGTCTACAAGATGCAGGGAAGGGGAATGGAGCAGAGGCCGAGGGAATGGCCAACTAATAAAGCCCCAGCTTGAGAGTCATCCCATTCATGAGCACCAATCCTCGACACTGTTACTGATCCTCGGTTATGCTTGCAGACAGGACTCTAGCATGGTTGTCCTCTGAGATGCTCCACCAAGTAGCTGATTCAGATGCAGACACCTACAGCCAAACAGTGGATGGAGCTGGGGGCTCTTGTAGAAGAAAAGTTTTGACTCCACAATAAATACAGGACATTCAAATCACCTAAAACCTTGCGATTATCAGAGACTGAACAACCAAGCAAAGAGCATACATGGGCTTGACCTATGTAGCAGATGTCCAGCTTGGTCTTCATGTGGGTCTCAAATAAATGGAGCAGTGCCTATCCCAAAAGCTGTTGTCTGTATGTGTGATTTCTTCTTCTAGATGGGCTGCCAGGTCTGTCCTCAGTGGGAAAGGGTGTGTCTAGCCCATCAGATACTTAACGTGCCAGGGTAGGGGAATACCCTCAGGGACTCCCAACTCACTCAGATGAGGAGGGGAAGACAGATGGGGGTAAAATATTTTGGGAATGGGGCAGAATGTGAAGTGAATATGTATATGTATATGTATATGTATATGTATATGTATATGTATATGTATATGTATATGTATATGTATATGTATATGTATATGTGTGTTTGTGTGTGTATGTGTGTGTGTGTGTGTACATGAAAATTATTGACCATTCTCATTACAATGATCATGCCTGTTTTCATCTAATGACATAGAGGCTCTCCAAATAAAATCCCTCAAATGATTTTGTCAAATGAGGGTATAGCTTTTTAAGTGCCATTGAGCACCAGTGACCTGTTTAGACCATTACAGGTGTTGCATCTTACTGCATTCTTCTGTCATCTGGTCATATTTACTAGCTTTGTGCTCACCAAGAAGCTAAGTAATTATGATGAAGTATTGATTACTACCGTGAAACTCTAAATTTAAAATGTATATTCTAAATAACTTTTCACAATTCACATTACATAATTTTGATTTATATTAATGGCTGCAATTTCATTTTTGCCATATTTGAAAGTATTTTTTCTATTTAGATTTTTGTTTCTACATTTTGGTGTTTCTTTTGAAAGAGAAATAGAGAGAGAAAGAGAGAGAGAGAGAGAGAGAGAGAGAGAGAGAGAGAAAGAGAGAGGGGGCAGTTGAACTAAATTTAGGTGGGCAGAGAGGAGTTTTGGGAGAGTAAATCATTATTAAATATATTTTATGAAAGCAATTGTTGAAAGATAGTGGTGGGCTGGAGAGATGGCTCAGTGGTTAAGAGCACTGACTGCTCTTCCAGACGTCCTGAGTTCAATTCCCAGCAACCACATGGTGGCTCACAACCATCTGTAATGGGACCTGATATTCATATGAATAAAATAAATAAATCTTAAAGAAAAAAACAACAATAAATGAAAGATAGTGGTTAATTTTGTATATCAAGTTGATCTGTCATCAGTGCTCAGATAAGCATTTTAAAGTATGCCTCTGATGTTTTTCCTGGATGAAAACAATACTAAGATTGGTGGATTTGCTCTTGTAGATTTTCTTCTCTGATGTGATTTGGAGGCTTTTTTTTTTTTTTCTGATTCCCAATTGGAAAAGAAAATAGAGAAAGGAGAATTTTGTCATAAATTTCCTGCTTGTTTTCCTAAGTTGTGCAGGTCATCTTACCTTCACATTTCAGTCTGAAATTAGCACAATTGACCGGATTGCCTGAAACACAGACATTTCTACTAATACTAAATTAGGCCAATGTTTTTCTAAGGTTTCCACTTGCAGAGAGCAGACAATGCATCTCCTTCTCTTCTGTATTCACATGGACAAATTTTCCATTTCCTATGTAAAATGTAGTCAATGTAATATCATGTTCCAATGGGATTGTTTCTGTATAAAATTCTGACTACAAAAATATTATCTGAAAACACATTCATTATAAAGTCAAAACAAGGTCTATATTAAATAAAAGATTGACAGCAAATCAATAATTTTCTTCATCTCCCAAAATAAAGGGCCCAAATTATGAACCATTCTTCTGAAAATAAATTCTCTGTGATTAAAAAGCGTATGTTTTCAGAAACATAGAAGCATTAATAACTTCATTATGCATGTCATAACAAGATTGAAATGCTAATAACAAAAATTAAATAGCATGAGACGAAATCAAAGGATCATTTTGATTTGCATTTCTCTGATAAAGTATGTTGAACATTTCTTTAAGTGCTTCTTGGCCATTCAAAATTCTTCCATTTTGAATTCTCTGTTTAGCTCTGCATCTTATTTTTTAAATTGTTTTTTAGTTTGTTTGTGTTTTGGAGGTTTTATGAGTTCTTTATATATTTTGGATACTAGCCCTCTATAAGATGTAGGGTTAGTGAAGATTTTTTTTACCAATCCATAGGTTACCTATTTGTCCTATTGGTGGTGTCTTCTTGCCTTACAGAAGCTTTTCAGCTTCATGAGGTTCCATGTATCAATTGTTGATCTTAGAGTCTGAGCTATTGATGTTCTACTCAGGAAATTCTCTCCTGTGACAGTGAGTTTGATCTCTCCCGTTTTTTCTTCTATTAGATTCAGTGTATCTAGTTTTATCTTGAAACCCTTGATCAACTTGGACATGAGCTTTGTGCAGGGTTATAAATACAGATTGTTTTTCATTCTCCTACTTACAAACCTCCAATTAAAGCAGCATCATTTATTGAAGATGCTTTCTTTTTCCTACTGCATGTCTTTGGATTCTTTGTCAAAGATCAAGTATCCATTTGTGTGTGAATTTACTTATGGGTCTTTGATTGTATTCCTTTGACTGAAGTGTCTATTTCTGTACCAATATAGAGCATTTTTATCACTATTGCTTTGTAGTATAACTTGAGGTCAAGAATGATAATTCCCCTCGAAAACAAATTCTTTTATTGTTGAGAATTGTTTTGTCAATCCTGGGTTTTTTGTTTTTCCATGTGAAATTGAAAATTTCTCTTTTCATGTCTGTGAAGAGTTGTGTTGGATTGTAATGGAGATTCCATTGAGATTCCACCTTAAAATAAACAGAATGTCTAAGATCAAAAATTCAAGTGACAGCAAAGGCTGGTGAGGATGTAGAGAAAGAGGAATACTCTTCCGCTGCTGGTAGAATTGCAAGCTGTTACAACTACTCTGGAAATCAATCTGATGATTCCTCAAAAAATTGGAAATAGTCCTACCTGAAGACCCAGGAATACCAGTTTTGGGCATATGGCCGAAAGGATGCCCTACCATTCCACAAAACCACTTGCTCTACCATATTCATAGCAGCCTTATTTATAATAGCCAGAAGCTGGAATCTACCCAGAAGTACATCAACTGACGAATATTCATTCTTCAGTTACAAAAAATGTAGTCCATTTACACAACAGAATACTATTCAGCTATTAAAAGTGAGTGTATCATGAATTTTGCAAGCAAATGGAATGAATTAGAAAATATCATCCTGAGTGAGGATAGCCAATTTAAAATAATTAGCTATATATTCTATGTTAAACAATTGAGCATTATTCAACAACTAAAATTATACATTGGAAGTTTTAAAGTGATCAAACTGTGTCTGCAGAATGGCAAAGATAAAATGCTTCCTATGGATTAGTGTGCTGGCTGTGGCTAAGAACACTGGCTTCCAAGCATGAAAAACTGGACTCTGATCATAGCGCGAATGTAAACAGAAACAAGTGAAGTAGGAATAGGACTCTAACTCAGCTCCATGGCAGCAACAGCAATTCTTGGGTCCCTGAAGATAAACGTGAATGTGTCATAAAAAAATGGAGAAAATACACAGATTTGAAAAATAATGTCTATTGTAGAAAACAGAAAGATGTGTATGTATTTTGAGTAAAGTAGCAACCTCAGAAATGCCTTGATAGTGTTGGTGACCATCAGCACATCAAGTGCCCAGGGAATGTTTTGGAGATGATATTTCTCCAAGGAAAGAGTGATTGACACCTTTGCGGTGGGTGGTATACCAAATCCTTAAAAGTGTCTGGAAAGGTGAACTGATGCAGTTAAAGCAAGACATTAGAAAGCTATTCCTCTTATAGTTTGGGTTGTGAGCCTAGCCTTTAATGGTTGAAGGGGTTTGCAGTCTGATAGGAAGAACAACAATATCAACCAACCTGATCCCACAGAGCTCCCAGGGAGTAAACCACCAACCAAAGAGTACACGTGAAGGGACCCATGGCTCCAGCTACATATATAGCAGAGGATGGCCTTGTTGGGCATCAGTGGAAGGAGAAACTCTTGGTCCTGTGAAGGCTCGATGCTCCAATGTAGGGGAATGCCAGGGCGGGGAGTCAGGAGTGGGTAGGTGGGTAGAAGCAAGGGTAGGAGGGATGGGATAGGATGTTTTCGAAAGGGAAACTGGGAAAGGGGATAACATTTGGCATGTAAATAAATAAAATATCCAATTTTTAAAAAAGAAAGAAAACTGTTCTTCTTAGGGAACTATCCTGAAATAAAATAAGGCATTTCTTCAATTTCTGGGGAAAATTATAGACAAGGAAGAATGAAAGCTGTATCCTCCCAAGAGCTCTCTAAGCCGGAAGACACCAAGATTATTCAACCAATGGAATATGGAAATTTCATTTTTTCTTTTCCTGTCACCAACTAAGGATGTAACTCTATTGCCTCAGATCTTTCTCTCCTTCAAAATCTCTTGCTTCTTAACTGATTCTTAGGTTTTACTGAATATTAGTGCCTGAACTATTGCAACTATTTCCCAAATATAAGGGCAAAAGGATGAATTACATGTTGACAGTAGTGCACAAGAGGTTTTTTTTTTTTTTAATCAGAAAATGCATTTTAGTTTCTTTCTTTGTCTCTCCATTTTTACCCAACTTCCTGAATGTAGGCTGGAAGACACTAAGTAAGCACCCGGGACCCAGGAATGACTGTTGCTGCCACGGAGCTGGGTTAGAGTCCTATAGCAACCTTCACTTGCTTCCCTTTACATGTGCACTGTGATCAGAATGCAGGTTTTCATGCTTGGGAGCCAGTGCTCTTAGCCACAGCCAGTGTACTAGTCCATAGGGAACATTTTATGTTTGCAATTCTACACATATATTTTAATCACTTTAAAACTTTCAATGTATCATTTCCATTGTTCAATAATATTTGACTGATTAACATTGAATGTGTAGGTTAATATATTTTAAATTGGCTATGCCTATTAAAAAATTCATATCTAAATTTTAGATTTTAACCCAGTAATTGAAATTTATATCCATCTCTGAAATTTATTCTTATATAGATTTCACAAGACAATTATGGAAAATAATCTTTAAGCTTTGCAACTAATTGGGTAATATTGACAATCTACAGTCTAGATATTTGAAGCAACATTATAAACTTAAATTTTCATTTACAGAATAATGATTATTCTCAATAAACAAGCTCCACCTATTTTGCTCATTTAAAAAATATTTTTTGTATTTCTAGTCATATTTTAGACTGTTACTGAAGTAATATATTTGTAATTGACAATTATTAAAAATAAAAATGATCACTATTTGTAAATAGCACAATTGTAGTATTGGCTACATAGCACTGTTTATATGATAGTGCATTGTCTTACCAAGAAATCATTAGGCAATTTCTGGTAATTATGGCAAAGACTGACTTTCTAAGAGCATATCAGAAAATATGATGTGTGCATGTGTATGTGAGTATGTGTGTTTTTGTGTGTGTATCTGTGTGTATGTGTATGTAATTTCAACAAAACAAAAGATAGAGAGGAAGCCTGACTTTTGTATTCAGCACACTGAATCCTGGCCTTTCCTCATACTGTAGAACTTTCTGTTACCCCAAGAAAGACCTTAAGCTACACCTCAATAGTGGATAAAGACCTGGCAATTCCCCAAGTATGCTTAAGCCTAGAACTAGACAATAGAGCAGCATGAATCATGGGATGAAAATTGAATAAACAAGATCATTTGAGGTCAGAGAAAATCTCGGGTAACATACCAGTCAGGACACCCACCTACTTCAGGTTCTCAGGCAAATAAGTGGCTTTAACTCATTAATATTGGAAAACAATCACTCTGACTATAGAGAGATGACTGGCAAATCAGTAAAGAGAAAACAGGAAGAGAATCTTGAGAGGAGGGAATCATCTGGACTGTAAGTAAAATGTAAGAAGTTACAAGTTACTAACTGCTCGGGGATGTTGTGAAAGTAGAAAAGGAAGAATATGCTGTTTCATTCAATGTGATCCAGCTATCTCAGTAGGTATGAGAATCTTAATCTCAAGGTCGTGGGTTCAAACCCCACACTGGGTGCCAATTTGTTGATGGTAATGTTTATAATGGCGGAACCCAATCTGGCTTGTAGATAAAAGCTGCCATCTTCCCAACTAGGCAAGGCCTGAGGCCATGAGCGGTGGAGGGAACATGCTGCTGTTTGGCTCAGGCCACCAGCTCAGCTGGGCCAGAACCCATTGCACCCATGAGATGCCAGCATGGGAGACGGCTCTGCCTATCTACCACTGTCTCCACATGATTGAGCTGAGCCCAGACCATCCCGTCATTCACAAAATACCCAGTAGAAATGGGACTCTAAAGTTTAAAGATTATCCAAAGGCTTTATAAGTTTTTTAATGCTCAAATTAACAAGATAACCACACAATTATAAGTGTTAACCAGTTAACTAACCTAGATATAAGTTGCTACCCAGGACTACGCTTGATAAATGTGTACATGTCTCCTACATCTCTGCCCTAGCTTCTCCTCTTTTTTCTCTACCTCTCCTCAATCCGCCTGCCTCTCAGACAGCCCAATTACTGAGCTTTATACAAATGTAATAGGATGGTATTCCACTACAGATGATAGTTATGTTATGTGTTGTTCTGGCATGAATATGATTAGTGCTTTAGACAGGTGAAGAGTCTGAGGTCAGTTTTCCTTGTTATTGATGTTGTAGGTGCCAATAAAAAGATAGTTGCTAAGTATAAAGACGCTATTGTTAAGTCAAGCCAGAATTCATCTATGAGAAATGTCCAGGCATAAAATAAATACTCACAAACCACCAAGATTAATGAAGTTTTAAAACCAAAGTAAAAGAAAAGTCTTTTTAAAGAGATCCAGTAGGCAGAAAGGATGTTAAGTTCCTCGGCAAGTGTCTGGAGTTTTCCAACCTGACAAAAGACACAGAGACTGACATGGGAGGAAAACAATAGCCAAGTTTATACCATCATGTGTTTATATATTTTTAGTTACAAAAATATTATTTGAAAACATACATTAAAGGTGTTGATAATTAATTTTGTGGGGTAATTTTCCTAAATCTTAAGATAAGTAATTAAGATGGATTCTCTAATTTACTAATTCCTGAGCTTCAAGGCACAAGTCCAATTATATGTAAACAACTGAGCCCCTAAGGTACAGTTTCTAGTTTCCTTATAGAATATTCAGGGCAATGTGCTAAAATTTCACTTGTCATATACAGTGCTATTTATGTTTGAATGTCTCTAGTTGGTTCTTATTTTGCCAACCACAAAACATCACACAGCTGGGATATGATACGTTATTACTTATTCACTACTATGTAAGGTAGTTTATCCAGAATATAAAAAGAGAAGTGGATTTGATGCTGGAAAAGAAGAGTCAAATTCTAACAATTTGGACTGCTTATTATGACATCATTTCTCCCCTGTTGGTTGTATCCCTTCAATTGTTGAGCACCAGCTCACATTTTAAGCATTCTTTATATTTGGATGTACTAGAGAACATTTCATTAAGATTATCATAAAGCTGCCAACCAATGGCAGTTCTAAATAATTTCCCTGTATAAACAAATGTTATAAACATTTCTTTGTCTAATATAAAAGTTGAGTAGAATGCATATGGGAGTCTTACTGAATCCATAAACTCAGTTTTACTTTTTATTTCTTATTTCAGCAGTTATTAAAGTTACAATAACAGAATGGATAAGAGAGAAATAGTAGAGGAACAGTAATCAGAAAGAAGCACAGAGTTACATCTTGACTACACTTTTAAGGCCTTTGACTTACTGAGCACTCTGAGAACATTGGCGAACCCTGCAATTTATGCTTAACTGGCTAAGTGTAATAAAAGTTTGAATTAGATAAACTAAACTCATTTAAATTTTGTAAGGTAAATGACAGAATAAGAACAAAAGTCAGTAAAGAGGCATAATGCAAATAATAAATGCTTTAATCAACCAACAGTTCTATTTCAAAACTTCTTTGGTTAGAGAAAAACAGACACGTATTTTCTAAGAATTGAGCGTCAAATATAAACATTATACATTGTCATATATTTATATTCACTTTAAATACTAACCTCACTTAAATGTACCTGATATCTTAAACTCTGTAATATGCATTCTTTTCTTCATTGTTTTTATTCTTTCTACAAATTTCTGTAATGTAATCATTTATAAAAATAATTGATATTTACAAATATTTTAATCTTCCTTCTAAAATGTATTATGAAAAAACACTAGTCTTATATAATAATTACAGGAATTTAATCTCCATTTACAAAACTAAATGCCACATATTTTTAATTTTGGACAAGTAGCTCATCATTTTGACACTGCAAAATACCATCTTTATTCATTATAATTTTTGAGTCCATGTACTTCTTATTTTAAAACTGAGGAATAGATCGTTTGGTTTTATCTACATCCCCACTAATATTTAACATGTATCTACTTTATTGTTTGCATCAGCTTGTTTCTAAGAGCCTTGATAATCAATCAATCAGACTATCAGTTGCATGCAGTAAGTAAGAATATTAAAAGCTATGATATAATTCTCACAGGTTTCATGAAGAAATTAAGGCTCAGGTTACAGTGAAAAAATTCAAGCCAGAAAAATTGTGATAACAAGAGGATCAGAAGAATGCTGTTGAATTAGGACTCTTTGTAATGTCAGAATCTACACTGATAAATATCTCATCAATATGACTGTTTAAATATTAGCTGAAGCAGATTAACAGCAGAAGCCATTCCATAGTGAATGGATGAAAGCTGAGGAGACTACACCCTTATTAAAATAGCTAAACAAAACTAAGGGAAGAATAATTCTACCTAGGGAACACCATATTAGTGGGTTATTCAACAGTGATTGGTTAGCCCGGAAAATATTAATAAAAAGAACACAATAGAGATTGAGCAAGTCATATTTATGGATTCCAGAAAAAATATACATGTGCATGTAACAATAATGGAAGGAAATAAATGCCATAAATTTGAAAGAAATATAAATATATTGTAACTTCAAAGAAGAAGGAATATTTTAAAATGGTTACTGTTTTGTACTAAATCTAAAATGGCATTAATGTCTCAGCATTTAACAGAAAATCAAGCATGTAATTAATAATTATTCTTATTGTTGAAGTTGAAATATAAATTTCACCTTACAGACATTATTATAATAGAGATGGGAGAAATTGAGTAAATTGAAAAACAAAGAATAAACTTTAATGAGAGCCAGGTCCTACCCTGATTAGCTGTGATAAGTTTACACAGATTTAGGGTGGTATGGATATACAGATTGGAAAAGAATACCATTATTTGGAGATGATAGGATATTATATATAAATGAGCCCAAAATTCTACCAAGGCATTGTTACAGCCTGTAAATCTGTCAATAAAGTGGCAGAACACAAGATTAACTAAAAATTAAACGAAAACAAAATATGCCAAAAAATCAGTAGCTCTCCTATGTAAAAATGACAAATTGGCTGAGAATTAAATCAAGAAAACCTTGCTATTAAAATAACCTTAGATAACATCAAATATCTAAAGGTAATTAAAATAATGAAAGCAAATGAATATTTTTTATAATAAAAACTTCTACAATTTGAAAAAGGAAATCTAAGAAAATATCATAAGACATAAAGACTTCCTATACTTATGGATCACTAGAATCAACATAATAAAAATATCTACCCTAACAAAAGCAATCTCTAGACTTTATTCAATCCTCATCAAAATTTCAATATAGTTGTTTACAGTAATAGAAAGTACAATATTCAAATTTATATGAAAATAATCCAAAGATAACTAAAACAATCCAGTATAATATAAGACTTTTGGGAGTATCATTAATCCTGATTTCAAATTTTACTACAGAATTATAGTAATAATGTCCACATAGTATTGGCGTAAAACAGAAAAGTTTTATGAGATCAATTCGACAACCCAGATATATATCCATACATGTATAATTGTGTGATATTTTAATAAAGAAGCCAGAAAGATGCAATAAAAATAAAAAAGCGTCTTCATCAAATGATGCTGCTCTGACAGGATGCCAGCATGTAAGAGTGTAAATAGAACCATATATATCACCCTGAACAAATCTCATGTCCAAGTGGATCAAATATCTCAACATAAAAGAGACGCACTAAACCTGATGAAAGAGAAAGTGGAGGATATCCTTTAACATATTAGCATAGGATACAACTTCCTGAACAGAATACCAATAACTTGGGCACTAAGATCAACAGTCAATAAATAGGACCTCATGAATCTGACATGAAGCAAAGGACACCACAACTAGGACAAAATAACAATGTACAGAATGGGAAAAGATTTTCTTTAGACCCACACTTGATAGAGGGTTAATATAGAAAATATACAAATAACTCAAGGAACTAGACATTTACAAACCAAATAATCAAATTTTAAAATAGGGTACATATCTAAAGAGATAATTATCAATAGAGACATTTTAAATGGTTGAGAAAAACTTAAAAAGATGTCCAGCATCCTTAGCCATCCTTAGTTCAGGTAAATCCAAACTATCCAAAATAAAACAACTCTGAAATTCCATCTTACACCTGTCAGAATGACTAAGATCAATAACACAACGACAGCTCAAGCTGACAAGGATATGGAGAAAGAAGAACATACCTACATTATTGATGGGAGTGAAAACTTTTGAATAATTATGGAAATCAATATAGCTTTTCCTCAGAAAATTGGAGATTGATTTACCTCAAGATCCAGCTAACTACTGTTGGTCATATACTCAAAGGATCCTCAATACTACCAAAGAGGTACTTCCTAAACTGTGTTCACAGAGGCTTTAATAGCATAACATCCAGCAACTGGAAACAGTGCTGATGTCCCTCAATGGAAAAATGAAAAAAGAAAATGTGCTACATTTATTGAATGGAGTATTTCTCAGCTGTAAAAATAAAATAATAGTAATAATAATAATAATAAATCACATAATGGAGCTTCACCTCCCTTCCTTTCTCTATCTGGGCCAGTTCAGTGGCAGACACAAGCCCAAATCCTACAGTCCGCTTGCCTCCCAGGAGGTCCACAAAAACCAAAGACACTGGTGAAAATCTTACCCAAATACCCATGCCAGCTGGGAAATTAACACAGCTCAGCTGATACTGTACCCCCTTCCTACTCCCTCACTCCTCTGTCCCCACCGCCTTCCAGAGCTCCACTTTGCCAGCTCTGGGTTGATCAGCAGCAAGAAACATGCCCAAACACTGTCTTCGGCAAGCCTCCCAGGAGGTCAAAAGTAAACAAGGGCACAGGAGGCCACAGTAACCAGGGTCACAGGAGGCTGACCCTAACCAAAGACAACACCTCCAAGGAGAGCTGTTCCAGTTAGATACACCCAGGCCAACTAATGTCAAAGAGAACCAGATGACCAGAGACAAACACAAGAAAAGCAACCAAACCCAGTGCAATTTGGCACCATCAAAATCCAGTACTCCCACCATTGCAAGCTCTGGATAGCCTAACATGCCTGAAAAACAAGACAGTCTCCTAAACTCCCATCTCATGAAGATGATAGAGGCCTTTAAGAAGGATATAAAGAACTCCCTTAAAGAAATACATGAAAACATTAGCAAATATGCAAAAACCCTTAAAGAAGAAGCAAATAAATCCCTTAAAGAAACACAGGAATAATATTAAGCTGGTAAAGAAATTGAACAAAATGGTCCAAGACCTAAAAGTAGAATTAGAATCAATAAACAAAATACAAAGGCAGGCAACCATGGAGATGTATAACTTAAGAAAGATAGCAGGAGCTAGAGATGCAAGCATCAGCTGTAGACTGAAGGCAAATTAAAGATTTTTACCAAATCCTACACCTTAGGGCTTCTGGAACTCCAAGGAAGAAGGGGTAGAAGGATTTTAGTAAACAGAGAGGTCAATGCAGGCCACAGAATCAACTGAGCACAGTACATAGGTACTTACAGAGATTTAAGCAAGAGTCATGGAGCCTGTATTGGTTTGAGGTAGGGTCTATGGACAGATGTTATGGTTGTGTACATTGGTTTTGTATGTAACTCCTTTTAGTGAAAGTTGGGGTACTTCTGACACTTTTGCCTGCTCTTGAAACTCATTTTATGCTACTTTGTTCCTTTCCCAGACCTGATAGGTGAGTATTTGCCTAATCTTAGTGTTGTGTTTATTTGATTTTTACTGAAAAGTCTGTGCTTTTCTGAAGGGAACAGGAGGGGTGTGGATCTGTGGGAGATGGGAGGTGATGGGGGGGGCTATGAGAAGAGTGAAGAAAGAAGAAACTGTAGTCAGGATGTATTATAGGAGAGAAGAAAAAGAAAAAAAAGTAGGGCCCATCATCTTGGTAGTTCTTATTTAGTAGTTGATTATATAGCCGGGATTTTGTTATACTGCTATGAATTATTTGTTGTTTTAGAATGAACATTGTTTTGTCCCCCTAATTGTAAAGATAAACATAATGGCTAAATTTCTATCAAGATGCCTGAGCTAAGTGTATCCCAGGCAACCAGTCAGAATTATCTATTGTCTTAGATGCCAAATAGAATAAGAAAGGTGGGATTTCTTGTTTCTTCACTGTCTTTCTCTCTATCTCTGTCTCTCTCTGTTTCTATTTCTACATGTGTCTCTCTCACAAAAAACATTAACCTTCTCCTACTCTGGAACTAAGACTTGAAATTATTTGTGAATGTTTAAACAAAATACCCAGAAATCCAGATCTGAGTAGGAGCAATGAAGCAGTGAATTGTATTAGTTTATTGATAGAATGATTTGGTAATTCTGTAAGATATCTTTTGGGATATCAAGGAGTTGGTTGAAGCACTGGAGTTTCACACAATATTTTATGATATGCTAATCATGCTAATAAGGTTTTAAATAGGTAATTTTTTATTATATATTACTATACTCACAGCCTGTATGATGTACAACAGGGAGCTTGCTATCCCAGGATGACCTCCACTCTCCGGCCATCTCTCCAACCACCTTCATCAGACCTGCTGAGTGTGAATCATACAGGTAAGTTTCCTTTCTGTCATCCATCTTCCCTGCTCCCTGAGTACTATGTGGCACTCCAAGCTGCCTTAAGCAGCCTGCTATCCACTATGGAACTCCACTCTCCTCCCATTTCTCTGCCCACCTTTGCCAGACCTGTGGATCCTGAACCACACAGACATGCAGATATAGAATTGTACAGCCCAACCTTATCCACCAGAGGCCTGCCACACCAGGTCCATTGAAATAAATCCCCTTTCTAATACCTATTACAGCATGAAGATCCAGAGACGAAAGCCATCCAGATGGCTAACAGTCCTAAAAACAACACAATAAACAAAAGCCAGGGCAATATGATACTTCAGAACACAACTACCCTACTACAGTAAGTCCTGGATATCCTCACATAAGCAAAGCATGAGAAAATTATCTTAAATACAATCTTATAAAGATGATAGAGGCCTTTAAAAAATAAATGAATAAATCTGTTAAAGAAATACAAAGAACACTTGGTTCACTGTGTTAATAGCACATTTGTTTATTTATATTAGCCAGAAGGTGGAAACAACTCACATGCCACACAACCAAAGAATGAATGTAAGAAATGTGGATCATTTATTTACCCAATACAATACTATTTAGCTATTAAAATTGAAGACATCATGAATTGTGTAGGCAAGTGGATAGAACTAAAAAATGTCATCCTGAATGAAGTATGTCAGACTCAAAATGATATACATGGTATGTACACACGTGGATATTACCCAAAATGTACAGAATATTCATGAAATAACTCACAGCCTGTATGAAGCTAACAAGAAGGAATGCCCAAGTGAGGTTGCTTCAATCCCACTTATAAGGGGGAAAGATAATACTGTGAAACAGAGAAATGGAGGAACAGGGTGGGAGAGGGGAGGGAAAGTTGAAAAGTGGGGGGCAGATTCAAGTATGGGAGGAGGGAGGAGAGAAGCCTATAGTGCCAGAAGAATTAATGAAAATAAGTAGCTCGGAAGGATGGGGTAGGTGAAGCTTTAGAAAGTTCAGAGACCTGAGGTGTTAGAAGATTCCAGGAATCGATGAGGATGATCTTAGCCAAAAGGCACAACAGTGGAGAGATGTAACCCAAAGAGACTACCACTAGTTTAAAGACATGGTCCCTAACAGAGGAATGGGGTTACCAACCTACCTTCAAAATTTTTCATACACAATTGTTATTGCCTTAAATAAATGTAGGGACAAAACTTGAGCAGACTGTAGGAATGGACAATAACCAATAACCAGCCCAACTTGAGACCCATCCCATGGGCCAACATCAATCCTCAACACTATTAATAATACCCTATTATGGTTGCACACAGATGTCTAGCAAGGCTGGCCTCTGAGAGATTCCACCCAGAAGATGACTCAGACAGATACAGACACCAACAGCCAAAAAATGAATGGAGCTTCAGCACATTTCTGGAAGATTAGGGGTAAGGATTGTGGGCCCCATAGAGGATAGAAACTCCACAGGAAGATCAATAGAGTCCACTAATCTAGAAACTTGGGGCTCTCAGAGATTGAACCACCAACCAAACAGCATACACTGGCTGGACCTATGCCTAGCTGCACATATGTAGAAGATGTGCAACTTGGTCTTCATGTGGGTCCGGAACATCTTGAGCAAAAGATATCCCAAAAGCTATTGCCTGTCTGTGGGATATTTTATTCTAATTGGGCATCCTTGTCTGGCTTCAGTGGGAGTGCTTATACCTAGCATTGCAGAGACTCAATGTGCCAGGGTCGAGGGGATACCCAGGGAATCCCCACGAAGTCAAAGAAGGATGGGATGGGGAATGGGGGAAGTATTGTGGGAGAGGGTGACCCAGAGAGGGGCAATGAGGCAGATGTAAAGTGAATAAGTAATAAATGAATGAATGAATGAATTAATTAAAAATGTAAAACAGAATGTGTAACATTTCTGAAATTGGAGGGTATATGAATTTGTATGTGTCACATTGTCACGTGTGTGTGTGTGTGTCTGTGTGTATATACATATATATACGTAAATATATATATGTATATATATATATATGCTCATATTGATATTAAGTATTGGTAGTTGTAAAGATAGAAATATATCAAATGCTAAGAAACAAATCTATTGAGTGTAATAACTTAAGTTTTGGGAATGGCTCCATTGTGAAGAGAAACTTAGTGATACTAAAGGGTGGCAATTTGTAATCCTGCCAATCGAAGAGATTTTATCTACAGGAAACAGTCTGTCTAGAAAGAGTGAAGAGGTAGCTACTAATTTCCAATTTTATAAACAGCAACAAAACCAGCTTTACCTTTCTTTATAGCCTGAGTCCGGTACAGAGGACTGAGTATTTAATGTTTCTTGTGGTGTGTAATAATATATGTTGAAAAATATAACACACTGTCATAGTAACATTTTTTTTCTTTTAAATTCTACTTAAACTGAATAGAAGACAATTCCCATGGTTCCTGCTAAGACATGGTATAATGTGTTTTAGAAATATAAAAATAGGATGTTCATCTACTTGTAATGCATACCTTTGGTTGTCAATTTGACTTTATCTGGAATAAGCTAAAACCTCAAAGACTGGAAATATCTGTGAGAGCTTTATCTTAAGGAAATCATTGGAAGTGGGAAGACCCACCATAAACTGGGAACTTTTGAGGTTGCATGATTTGTTTTAAACCTGGACTACATGTTCTGGTGGTACCAACAACATAGAAGGAGGAAACTTTGCCCTTTGTCTGTGTGCTCTAACTCTCCCTGGAAAGTTCATTCCTTTAGTGGCACTCCATTTTACACTGAATATCAGCTGATTCATCGAGCCTATGAACTACTGCTGGATTCCTGAACCCATGGTTCATAGACAGCCATTGTTGAATTAGTTGGATTATAGCCTGTGAGCCAGTCAAATAAATATGTCTGGTGTATATGCTTTCATATACTATATTTGCATATATATATATATAATTATATTATATATGCATATATGTAATATATATTTACATATATATATGTCATATATATGTTATATGTATGCTATGTATTCAACTATTTTATTAGTTCTGTTCATCTAAAAAGCATTAACTAATATACGACTTGCCTGTAAATAAAGATTTCATTCTGATGCTCTTGCCTTTGTGAAGTTAGAGATCAATTTTTTGATCTCTTAACACCCTAGGCACTTCACAAGGGTTCCATATGCCAGCTTGATATTGAACAAAATCTGTGTATGATTGTTTGTTTTTCTCATGTTGATCCTTGAAATTTTTCATTTGTCTTTCCCATATGGCAAAAATGGGTACATATTTAGTGAGCATCTGTAAGGCAATATTTAATATTCTTACATTCCTAGGACATTATGTTCAAGTTGACACACTTTCATATGCACTTTATTTTAAATGTGTACTGTCATTCTGCCCAAATTAAATGTGAACCCATTGTCAGCTTTGTTTATGATCTTTAAATCTCTTGAGGTCAAAATGCATGTTAATTAATTCCTTTCAGCAAATGTATCTGACCATTCCATTTGTGTGTATGTGTGTATTTTTTTCTATTTTCTTCAAATATTCATCAGAAGAAAAGGAAGAAAGACAGTAAGAGAAAATTTCAAGATTTGATAAATAAAAATAATAAGCTACAGTGTTTCAGATGACTCCATCATCCTTTTGTTCACAAGTCATTTGTATGTGTGTATATGTGTGTATGTGTATGAGTATGTGTGTGTGAGTGTGTGTGTGTGAGAGAGTGTGTGTGAGAGAGTGTGTGTGCGTGTGTGGGTCCAATGTGGTGCTAAATTATTGAGTATTACAAATCTGATATTTTAGGTTTTATAAAAATATGCACATTTTATTTACACTTATTTTGTTCAAAACATTGTAACTGCTTTTTTAAAAATCTGAATTACCATGAGAATACAATCTCTGTGGAATAATAGAAAACCATTGGTTTCTTTTTCACACTTAAAGATTCTATTGCCAGTTGCCTTATACATAGTCTAGGAACACAGAGTCTAAAAAGAAAATTAAGATGCTCATAATTCCAAATTCACCATTAAAGAAAAATGGGAATTTACCCAAATACCATGGTACACACTAAGACATACATTGTCTCAAGTACATTCACTAAATCTGTTGTATAGCTTTAATTTCATATCTTATACCATTTATGTTTTATACAAATAATATTCATCCAAAGGTGGAATTTATGGTAAATATATCCAAAGTCAAAATTTTAACTAAACAAGTTTAGTATAGACACTGGTGAGGATGTCAGGAAGTGTATGCTGACAGGAGCCTGACATAGCTGTCTCCTTAGAGGTCTGCAAGAGTCTAACATATTCAGAGACAGATGCTCACAGCTAACCATTGAACTAATCATGTGGTTCCCAATGGTGGAGTTAGAGTGAAGACTGAAGGAGCTGAAAGGGTTTGTGACCCCATGAGGAGAGCAACAATACCAACCAACCAGAGCCCTTAGGGTCTAAACCACCAGCCTGGGAGCACTTAGGGAGGGAACTATGGCTCCAGCTATATATGCAAGGGAGGATGGTCCTGTCAGGTATAGGTGAGAGAGGAGATCCTTGGTCCCATGAAGGCTGGAACCCATGTGTGGGAGAACTCGAGGGTAGGGAGGTGGGAGTGAGGGGTAGGTGGGGGTACATCCTCATAGAAGCAGGAGGAAGGGGGATGGGATAGGCAGTTCCTGGGTGGGAGGGGGGAAATGTGGTAAGGGGAAAACATCTGAAATGTAAATAAAATATCCAATAAAAAGCATTCTGCAAAACTTTATGTAAAACCCATCAAATTAAAGGTCAGTATAAACTACTATGTCTAAAATGGCTTAAATCACAGCAAACTACCAGGGTGCACTTCCATACTGCACTTACATATGAGCTCACTAGTTCTAGCCTTTTCAAGCTGACAGAGAAAGATATGTTCATGGTCATAGCTCAATCCTCCAAATTCTGAGCTATGACCGTGATTGTTCAGTTTCAGGATGTATGTTCAATAAACCATCACAGTCTGACAAAAAAAACAAAATAAATTCTAATGAATAAAATATAAAATATAGTAGTATCTTGTTATAAATATTACCATAAGCATTCATCAATTTAAGTTATATAAATGAACAATTACATAAATATATGAGGAAAATGCAAAGGTATCTCTCAAGCAGAAGAATTCCAAGTCATCTATATTAGTATGACTCAATGGCACATAGAATTTTTTTAAATTTTATTTTATTTCATTTAACTTCATCCTTTTTTGCTATTTAAGTGTGGCTTGCATGAAGTCAGTTCCTTAGAATGGTACAGAGAATGCATGAGGGAATATTCAAGTGGATAAACATGAGAAACACTCTCTCCCAAGAATTCAAGTTATATTGACCAGAATGAAAACAAGTGGCCGGAACTTTCTCCTAATATTAAACTATACAAATGGCTCTTTGGCTACTAGAGAGATGACTCAGTCATCAAGCATTTGCTGCCCCTCCAGAGGAAGACAGTTTGGTTCCAGAACCCTCATTGGAAAGCTCACAATTGCCTGTAGTTCTAGAAGCACGGTCTCTAATACATTCTTTACAGTATTGTGAATGACATGTGCTTTCCATACTTCTTATATCAAGTTTATTCATTTTGTCACAAATAGCTTACATACATTTAGAAAAACACATAAAAAATCATATTTTTAAAATCTTAAAGGTAAGTGGATTTTTGTCTCGGTAATCTAATCCCCACATCACGTGCTAATGCATAGTCACAGAAAAAGATCAGAGATAGAATAATTATTAAATTTCTAACTTCTGATAATTTTTTAACTTTTGAGATCATCCAAAAACAATGAAAGTACAAGGGTCTTTCATGTCTGTGAACATACCAAGCAATGGGAGAAGTAAATGAGATATGGCATATAAAATTCATGCAACAGAAAAGGCATTAGAACAAAACATGAAGGATGCAACATTTTTTTATAATTTATTTATTTTTTCTCAAATCATAATTCATTCCCACAGGTGTTATAAACACAGAAAGGCAGGATGTGGGGAAGGGGGTGACATTGGAGTGTGGGTGTTTGGGGGAATACAGATATCTTTCAGAACCAGGTATTGGCTGGGTGAAGGTTCAGGGGACAGGTCACTGTGACTCTGCCTATGACTCACTTGTCCTTATCTAAGTTGGTATTGTCTGCCAAGGCTACCTATTAACAAGGTCTATGACTATTCGGGCTGGTAAATTTCCACAAAAGCTGCCTGTTATACAATACCTTATAGCCATCTGTTTCAATGTTTTTCCACAGAGACCCAAGACTTGGTGTTAGTATACATGTATGACAGGCCTATTGCTGATTTTAGGCCTATGGCTGATTTTAGGCCTTCACTGTGTAAGCAGGGCTGCTCCTGACATCTCCTCCCTTCTCCAAGTATAGAAGGGCTGTGGCTCCCTTCAAGTACTGGAGATCAGGCCACCATCCCCGCCTTTGCAAGTTTAGAATCCCCACAGCCATAACAAAAACTATGACAAGAACATCAAATAGCTAGAGATTGACATCACTAATCTGAAGAAATCCCTCATTTTGCTGTCTGAAGAGACCTCCTAAAATCTCAAAGATCCTTATTGGACTTGATTTACTCTATTACAATGGAAAAGGCTTTTTTGTTGGACTTGGAGGTGCCAGAGGCAGTCAGCAACATCCTTCCAGTCCCATCTCCCTGTTCTCGAATTCCCAAACAGTAGGGGATCCAAACTTTAGGGAACATGGCCCTCCACTTCCACTGATGTCTGACAAGGTCACCCTCAATTACCTATACAGGTGGGGACATGAGTCCCACCCTTTGTGCTCTCTGGCTGGAGGTTTAGACTTTGGGAGTTCTGGTTGAAACTTTTGATACTCCTTCTAGAAAGGACCAAAGCACCCACACTTTGGTCTTCCTTCTTCTTCGTGAGTTTCATGTGGTCTATATGTTATGTCTTAGGTATTGAGAGCTTTTTTGGCTAATAACCACTTATCAGTGAGAGCATACCATGTATGTTCTTTTGAGATTGGGTCACCTCACTCAAAATAATATTTTCCAGCTCCATCCATTTGCCTAAGAATTTCAAGAACTCATTGTTTTTAATAGCTGAGTAGTACTCCATTGTATAAATGTACCACTTTTTCTGCATCCATTATTCTGTTGAAGGGCATCTGGGTTCTTTCCAAATTCTGGCTATTATAAATAAGGCTGCTATGAACATAGTGGAGCATGTGTCCCTGTTGTATGTTGAAACATCTTTTGGGTATATGCCCAGGAGTAGTATAGCTGGGTCCTCAGGTAACACTATGTTCAATTTTCTGAGATACCACCAGACTGCTTTCCATAGTGGTTTTACCAGTTTACAATCCCACCAACAGTGGAGGAGTGTTCCTCTTTCTCCACATCCTCAACAACATGTGCTGTCACCTGTGTTTTTGATCTTAGCCATTCTGACTGGTGTGAGGTGGAATCTCAAGTTTGTTTTCATTTGCATTTCCCTGATGTCTAGGAATGCTGAACACTTCCTTAGGCGCTTCTCAACCATTCGTGCTTCCTCAGTTGAGAATTCTTTGTTCAACGCTGTGCTCCATTTTTAAATAGGGTTCTTTGATTGTCTAGAGCCTAATTTCTTCAGTTCTTTGTATACCTTGGATATTAGCCCTTTATCAGGTTGGTGAAGATCTTTTCCCAATCTGTTGGTTGCTGCTTTGTCCTATTGACTGTGTCCTTTGCTTTACAGAAGCTTTGCAGTTTCATGAGGTCTCATTTGTCAATTCTTGGTCTTAGAGAACAAGCCATTGTTGTTCTGTTCAGGAACTTTTCTCCTGTGCCCATGTATTCCAGGCTTTTCCGCATTTTCTCGTCTATTAGTTTCAGTGTAGCTGGTTTTAGTTGGAGGTCCTTGATCCACTTGGAATTGACCTTTGTACAAGGAGATAAGTATGGATCAATTTGCATTCTTCTACATGCTGACCTCCAGTTAGATCAGCACCATTTGTTGAAAATGCTGTCTTTTTTCCACAGCTCCTTTGTCAAAGATCAAGTGACTACAGGTACGGGGGTTCATTTCTGGGTCTTTTATTCTATTCCATTGATCCTCCTGCCTGTCTCTGTTCCAACAACACATAGTTTTTATCACTATTGCTTTGTAGAACAGCTTGAAGTCAGGGATGGTGATTCCCCCAGAAGTTCTTTTATTGCTGAGAGTAGTTTTTGCAATCCTGTGTTTTTTGTTATTCCAAATGAATTTTAAGATTACTCTTTCTACCTCTGTGAAGAATTGAGTGGGAATTTTGATGGGGATTGCAATAAATCTGTAGATGGCTTTAGGCAAAATAGCCATTTTTACTATATTAATCCTTCCAATCCATGAGCATGGGAGACCTTTCCATCTTCTGAGATCTGCTTCGATTTCTTTCTTCAGGGGCTTGAAGTTCTTGTTATACAGGTCTTTTACTTGCTTGGTTATGTTCATACCAAGGTATTTTATATTATCTGTGACTATTGCGAAGGGTGTCATTTCCATAATTCCTTTTTCAGCCAGTTTATCTTTTGAGTAGAGGAAGGCTACTGATTTGCTTGAGTTAATTTTATATCCAGCCACTTTGCTAAAGTTGTTTATCAGGTTTAGGAGTTCTCTGGTGGAAGTTTTGGGGTCACTTAAATATACTATCATATCATCTGTAAATAGTGAAATTTTGACTTCTTCCTTTCCAATTTGTATTTCTTTGAACTCCTTGTGTTGCCTAATTGTTCTGGCTAGGACTTCCAGTACTATATTGAATAGGTAGGGAGAGAGTGGTCAGCCTTGCCTAGTCCCTGATTTTAGTGGGATTGCTTCAAGTTTCTCTCCATTTAGTTTGATGCCAGCTATAGGTTTGCTGTATATTGCTTTTACTATGTTTAGGTATGGATCTTGAATTCCTCATCTTTCCTACACTTTTATCATGAAGGGGTGTTGAATTTTGTCAAATGCTTTGTCAACATCTATTCATATGATCATGTGTTTTTTTTTTCTTTGAGTTTGTTTATACAGTGGATTACATTGATGGATTTCCGTATATTGAACCAACCCTGCATTCCTGGGATAAAGCCTAATTGATCGTGATGGATAATTGTTTTGGTATGTTTTGGATTCAGTTCACTAGAATTTTATTGAGTAATTTTGCATCAATGTTCATAAGGGAGATTGGTCTGAAGTTCTCTTTCTTTGTTAGGTCTTTGTGTGGTTTAAGTATGAGTGTAATTGTGGCTTCATAGAATGAATTAGGTAGTGTTCCTTCTCCTTCTATTTTGTGGTATAGTTTGAAGAGAATTGGTATTTGGTCTTCCTTGAAGGTCTGATAGAATTCTGCACTAAAACCATCTGGTCCCGGACTTTTCTTTGTGGGGAGACTTTTTATGACTGCTTCTATTTCTTTTGGGCTTTTGGGACTCTTCAGATGGTTTATCTGATCCTGATTTAACATTGGTAACTGGTATTTGTCTAGAAAATTGTCCATTTCATCCAGATTTTCCAAGTTTGTTGAGTATAGGCTTTTGTAGTAGGATCTGATGATTTTTTGAATTTCCTCAGTTTCTGTTGTTATGTCACCCTGATTTTATTAATTTGGATACTGTCTCTCTGCCCTCTGATGAGTCTAGTTAAGGGTTTATGTATCTTGTTGATTTTCTCAAAGAACCAGCTCCTGGTTTTATTGATTCTTTGTATAGTTCTTTTTGTTCCTATTTAGTTGATTTCAGCCCTGAGTTTGATTATTTCCTGCCGTCTACTCCTCTTGGGTGTATTAGATTCTTTTTGTTTTAGAGCTTTCAGGTGTGTTGTCAAGCTGCTAGTGTATGCTCCCTCCAGTTTCTTTTTGTAGGCACTTAGAAGCTATGAATTTTCCTCTTAGCACTGCTTTCATTGTATCCCATAGGTTTTGGTATGATGTGTCATCATTTTCATTAAATTCTAAAAAGTTTTTAATTTCTTTCTTCATTTCTTCCCTGACCAGATTATCAAGGAGTAGGGTGTTGTTCAGTTTCCATGTGAATGTGGGCTTTCAATTGACTTTGTCATTTTTGAAGACCAGCCTTAGACCATGGTGATCTGATAGGATGCAGGGGATTATTTCAATTTTTTTTGTATCTGTTGAGGCCCAATTACATGATCTATTTTTGAGAAGGTACCCTGAGGTGCTGAGAAAAAGGTATATTCTTTTGCTTTAGGGTGAAATGTTCTTTAGATATCTGTTAAGTCCATTTGGTTCATAACTTCTGTTAGTTTCACTGTATCTCTATTTCGTTTCTGTTTCCGTGATCTATCCATTGCTGAGAGTGGGTGTTGCAGTCTCCCACTATTATTGTGTTAGGTGCAATATGTGCTTTGAGCTTTAGTAAGGTTTCTTTTATGAAAGTGGGTGCTCTTGTATTTGGTGCATAGATATTCAGAATTGAGAGTTCATGTTGGTTGACTTTTCCTTTGACAAGTATGAAATGTCCTTCCTTATCCTTTTTGATAGCTTTAAGTTGAAGTCGATTTTATTCGATATTTGAATGTCTACTCTAGCTTGTTTCTTAGGGCCATTTGCTTGAAAAACTGTTTTCCAACCTTTTACTCTAAGGTAGTATCTGTCTTTGTTGCTGAGTTTGGTTTCCTGTAAGCAGCAAATGGGTGGGTCCTGTTTGTGTATCCAGTCCATTTGCCTATGCCTTTTTATTGGGGAATTGAGTCCATTGATGTTAAGAGATATTAAGGAGAGGGTGTTGTTGATTCCTGACATTTTTGCTAATAGTGGAGACATTGTTTATGTGGTTATCTTCTTTTGGGTTTGATGGAAAAGGATTATTTTCTTGCTCTTTCTAGGGTATGATTGCCCTCCTTGTATTGGAGCTTTCCTGCTATTATCCTTTGTAGTACTGGATCTGTGGAAAGATACTGTGTAAATTCGGTTTTGTTGTGGAATATCTTGGTTTCTCTGTCTATGATAATTGAGAGTTTTGCTGGGTATAGTAGCCTGGGCTGGCATTTATGTTCTCTTAGGGTCTGTATGACATTTATCCAGGATCTTCTGGCTTTTATAGTATCTGGTGAGAAGTCAGGTGTAATTCTGATAGGTTCACCTTTATATGTTACTGGGCCTTTTTCCCTCACTGCTTTTAAAATTCTTTCTTTGTTTTGTGCATTTTGTGTCTTGATTATTATGTGATGGGAGGTATTTCTTTTTTGATCTAGTCTATTTGGCATTCTGTAGGCTTCTTGTATGATTATGGGTATCGCATTCCTTAGGTTAGGGAAGTTTTCTTCTCTAATTTTGTTGAAGATATTTATTGGCCCTTTAAGTTGGGAATCTTTACTATCTTCTATACCTTTTATCCTTAGGTTTGGTCTTCTCATTGTGTCCTGGATTTCCTGGATGTTTTGTGTTAAAAACTTTTTGCATTTTGTGTTTTCTTTGACAGTTGTGTCAATATTTTCTATGGTATCTTCTGCACCTGAGATTCTTTCTTCTATCTCTTGTATTCTGTTGGTGATGCTTGTGTCTATGATTCCTGATTTCTTTCTTAGGTTTTCTATGTCCAAGGTAGTCTCCCTTTGTTATTTCTTTATTGTTTCTACTTCCTTGTTTATGTCCTGGATGATTTTGTTCAATTTCTTCACTTGTTTGTTTCTGTTTTCTTGTAATCCTTTAAAGGATTTTTGTGTTTCTTTAAGGACTTCATCCTGTTTACCTGTGTTCTCCTCAAGTTTTTTGATAGTGTTATTTATGTCCTTCTTAAACTCCTCTATCATCATCATCAGAAGTGATTTTAGATCTGGTTCTTGCTTTCCTGGTGATATGGGGAGTTCAGGACTTTCTAATGTGGGAGAACTAGGTTCTGATGATGGCAAGTACCTTGGGTTGTTGATGTTTATGTTCTTGCTTTTGCCTTTTCCATCTGGATCCTGTTTGTGCTATCTGTGCTGTTTCTGACTCGAGCCTGACTTTCCTATTATCTAGGTTGTGTCAGAACTGTTTGGGATGGGTTTTGCTGCTGGGGTTAGAGCTGAGGCCCAAGATCTGCTCAGTGCTCAGGTGGAAACCAGAAGGAACTTGTGCTCCGGGCCAGGAGTGAATTCCTGGGTCCCAGTGGGTCCCAGTTGCTCCCTGTTTGGGGCAGGTGTTGCAGCCTCCTTGCCTAGGATACTGCACAGGTTAGAGCTCCTGGGAGCCCCACTTCCTCTGGGTTCTGTGAGATTGGATGCAGAGCTGTCTCCCCAAGCTCCGGGCCAGGAGTGAATTCCTGGGACCCAGTGGGTACTGTTTGCTCCTTGTTTGGGGCAAGTGTTACCACCTCCTTGCCTATGATACTGCTTGGGTTAGAGCAACTGGGAGTCCTACTTCCTCTGGGTTCTGAGAGATTAGGTGCAGAGCTCACTCCCGGGATCTGCTGAGCACTTGGGCCCAGACCGGAAGGAACCCGTGCTCTGGGCCAGGAGTGAATTCCTGGATCCCAGTGGGTCCAGGTTACCCAATGTTTGGGGCAAGTGTTGCTGTTTCCTTACCTGAGATGCTGCCTAAGTTAAAGCTCCTGGGAGGCCCTCTTTCTCTCTGTTTTCTGAGTTTGAGTACAGAGCTGCCACCTGAGATCTGCTTAATCAGGATGCAACATTCTTAGTCCATTCATCATGCTGAGAATAGCCTCCTCATGCAAACTCTTTATGACAAAATAAGCTTGGTCTTAGATATGTGGGTAACTTTGTTCTTCCTCTGTACTGTGATATTATTCTGCAATAAAACTGTATATTTTTATATTCTCTATCTCATTCCCATGTCATTTTGCTCAACTTCCAGCTTACTAAGTGAGAATATGTTGAGAAGTAATTGGCCAAGCTGTCCCACTTATATTGCTAAATAACATATTGCTCTTATTTGTGGAGCCCACAGTCATTCGGAGACAGAAATAACAGTTTAAGGGCTGAGAAATCAGGTTCAAAGATGGCACAGTCTCTTCCTCCTGCACATATCACACTCTCCATGTTTTCCTCCTATACAAAAGGTATACTGTTAAATAATATTGAGGCTTTGTGTTTTTCTGTAAACCCCTCTAATTGATAGATGAGAATTAATAAACTTAGAAGAAAGTATTTGAATTTGTAATTGCCTTTCCCTGTGAAAGATAAAACTGAAATAAGAGTTCACCTTGATTGTATTGCTATTTACACATATTTTTTTCATCCAAATCTAACTACAATATTTGTAACTCTACATTGATACAATTTTCCTTTAATAACAGTATGCTGCTCATACATGAAGATGCATTGGGATACATGTCTTAATCTTCTGTGATACATTCTTTTATTGATGTTGGAAAAGAGACTATGATCTAAAAATTTCACCTTAGTTTTAATGAACCTTAGTTTTAATTTAATGAACTGTGACTCATTAGAAATGATTTAGCCATGTCCCTTATGCAAAGCTATTAGATAGTAGTTAAGATATAGAAAGAAAATATTTTATTTTCTATACTTAGCTTGTTATGTAAGCATTATTGAATGCCCACTTATAAAAATCTACAGAAACTACTGTGCTAAGTACTTCTTGGTACATATAAAGAATCATTTGTAAAGTTAAAGAACTTCCTCTGTGCTTTAACATAAAACATAGTTTGATATTTTCATCATAAATATGTTATCACTATGTATAAACATCCTAAAATTTCAGTTGTAAAGACACATTTAAGAGGTCATTGTTCTACTGGAGAGATGGCTCAGTGGTTAAAAGCACTGACTGCTCTTCCAGAGGTCCTGAGTTCAATTCCCAAACACCACATGGTAGCTCACAACCATCTGTGGTGAAATCCTAAGCCATCTTCTGGTGTTTCTGAAGATAGCTACAGTGTACTCATTATATATATATATATATATATATATATATATATATATATATATATATTAAAATCTTTTTTATAAAAGAGTTCACTGTTGTTAATATTGATTTCCATTTTATTTTATTTAAACTAAACATATGTTCTGAAAGAAAATGGAAGAGGACTGGATCAGGGAGGAGAGAGGAAGTGGCATGGGACTTATACGAGGGCAGGGAGGGGAACCTGCAGTCAGGATGTATTATATGATTAAAGAAGAAAAAAGTAGATAGCTTTCTTATTAAATGTCATTTACCCAGACATCATATTTTCTTTGCTTTAAAAAAAATTAATAGAGTTTTGCAACATAGTTTGATTAGATAATATAACTATGATATCTAAAGATACTTATCATTTAAAATTATCTTGGCATGGAGTCACATTCATTATTTGAAACTGTGACTCATTAGATGCATATTTCAACCCATTTTGAATACACACACACACACACACACATATATATATATAAAATTTCTCTCATCTTAGTTATAATTTAGTTGTTCTTATTGAGTTTTTATACACAATGCTTTTTTGAGTATGCTATAATTTTGCAAAAGTTTTTATATCATTTTCAAAATATGATGAATAATTCACTTTCCAAAATATTTTGCAATATATAATCGTAGAGAATATATTAATCTTTATTCCTTCATTGCACTTAACTAGTAATGTCTATGAATATCAATGATACATTTCTAAAATCTGGCTAAAACCATTGATTGTGCTTCGTAAGAGAACTGCCTTTTGGCTATTTGCTTATAGAAGATATTTTTTTGCTTCCAGGTAGTTGATTTTAACATTTTTGATTATCTCTATAAGTGAAATGTTGATAATAGTCAAACAAAATGTGGCTATTTTCATAAGATTTGTATTGGCAAAAGCTTGCACATAAAAGAAAAGTAGATTAAATGAAACAGATATGATGTGCATTGCTTTGTGATGTGTGAATGTACACCATTTAAACCAGAGAACCTGAAATCACTCTACAAATAACTAGACTCTATATCATGTAGAGAAATGAAAAGATTGTTATCTCTATCTTTTTAAAGAGCAGGGTTACAGTCTTACAGATAGTGGTTGATCTCTTCTCTTGATTTCCTATGCATTTTTCTTTTGTGCCTGTGTAGCATAGTAATAATGTAAAAGGCACACTGGAAATATGATATATATAATTTGCTCAGGTAGGTCAGGTTCAACTTGCATTCTTTTATTCATTTTTGAAGGTCACCACACATACAGTGTAAGGAACCTTTAAATATACCATTGTAGTGAATAACTCCAAAATAGTTCTGTTGCTACTTCTTACATGTCTTTCAGAACTATTGGTTTTTAACACAATCCTCTTCTACAAAATGCCTAAATGTTGTCTGAGCAACATATTTTCTCTGAGGAAAAAAATAATAACAGATTACCATTTTCTGTTGCTTAATCCTTGTTTTTTTTTTGTGGGAGATATTTTCCACCAGCTATGTGGCAAAGGTCTTACTCTGTAATGTACTCCCTATAGAAAATGTCTACACCAGTTTCATATTGTATAAACTAGTTATCTAGAAAATTTCCATTATTTCAGAAAGGTACAATTTTTTCAAATTATGTAGGGATTACATGCTCTTAAAGGTACTTTGAAAATGATGGGCTTTTCAAAGAAAGTCTTAAAAGCATTTATGAGAGTCCCTCCAAAAAGAGCATTCAATAAGTGGAAAAAATTTGATTCTATTAAATAGATAACCTAAAATTATTCTCCACACAGCTTCTCTAAGGAAAGCAATGTTTTACCTCACACTTTTCATTTTCATTCCCATAATTGTCCTTCCTAAGATTATTATGTGTAATGTAATTTTGATTACCTTAATGCACTAGTTTATAGAAATACAGAAAAATAATATATAAACAAGGATAAAGGCCAAGTTGAAAATGCCCCCCCATTAGCAGGTTCCATTGAGTCTGGATTCAGGATCAGCCTTAATGATGGAATGATGCAAGCACACTTCAAATGTGCTCATCATTATCATGAAACAAAACAAAGTATTGTTTTATAATTTACAGAAATACATAATATATCATGCTTATGTATCTGTTACACAAAACTAATGATATAACTTGAGACCATAAGATTCTCAATATCATTATTTCAAGGATAGTAAAAGGACTCAAAAATCTATGAGTCATATGTCTCTCAACGAATAATCTATGCCTTCGATCCCTTAGACTTACTCCTCCAAAGGTGCATCTCTTTGTTTCATCAATGTTGACATTAAGGAAAATTAGTAACTTAGCAATAAATGACTTCCATAAATATTTCTCTTGTGCTTTGGTAGGTGTTGTGTCTTATTACATAGTCTCTTATGATATATCCCAGGCTGGCTTACAACTGTTACTCCTTCTCTGTCAGCCATTCATATATAAGTGAGGATGCATGTGTGATTTTAAATGCTAAAATTTTATCAAGCACATTTCTACCTTATCATGTTTCCAGCCATGTAGCTGATAATAGAAAGGAACAATAACAACAAAATCATCACCACCAGTAAAACCGAGAGAATGAGAAAGCAATTTATCAAACTATTCTTGAACCAAGAATTGTATTCTTGTACATAGAACAGTAAACAATAAAAGAGTAATGTGATACTTGCATTAATACAGGCATTAATATTAAGATATTATATATCTCCATTGTTAAAAGTACATAAGGAAAGTTGCCAATGTGTTTGGGTAATTTACTGTATTTTTATGGATTTGATTTTTTATTGAAAATAGATTATGATCTCATACAATAAATCCTCAGCATGGTTTTCCCTGTCCCCCCAGTCCTCCCAGCTTCCACATCTCCTGTTTCTCCAAGATCTGTACACCCTCTTTTCACCTCAGAAAAGAACAGGCTTCCAAAAGACCACAGCCAAACAGGACAAAATAAGATACAATAAAACAAGGCAAAGCCCTCATATGAAGACTGGGCAAGATGATGCAATAGGAGGAAGAATCCCAAAAACTTAGCAAAAGAGTCTGAGATAAACTAGCTCCCACTATTACAATCCACAAAACACCAAATATATATGGAGAGGTCCTGGTGCAGAGCCATGCAGGTTAATGGTTGTTGCTTAAGTCTTTGTAAGCCCTTGTGAACTTTACCTAGTTGATTCAGTGGCCCCTGTATTACTGGTGTCTTCAGCCCTTCTAGTTCTTAGAATTCTCACACCCCCTTTTCCTAAGGGTTCCCTGATCTCCTAGGGAAGGAGCTTGGTAGGGACATCCAATTTAGACTCTCTGCATATTGTCTTTCTGTGGGTCTTTGTAGCAATTCCTGTCTGCTACCAGAGGATGCAAGACACCAGACTATGAGTGTAACAGAATATCATTAGGACATACTTAAATATTTTTTACACCAAGCATTCACATGTGGGATCTAGACTAGAATACATTGCAATATTCAGATTTTAAAGGAATAAATGCTATAAATAAAACCTGCCATATTTCCATTATATACTGCAATAAAAAATGTTTTCTATTTCTTTCTTTGCTTCTTTCTGGAAATCAGCAGAACCCAGGATCTTTTGCAATTTGGAAAGCACTAGTAACATGAAGGGATAGAATAAGTAGAATTTATTTGGAAACACAATTAAATAAGAAATGTAAGAAATAAAAATTGCTTTTAGGAAGCGTTCCGAGCTGCCACGTCCGAGGCCGTGAGTCGCCGCTGCTCCAGCCATGGTGTCAGTAATTAACACTGTGGACACCTCTCATGAGGACATGATTCATGATGCACAGATGGACTATTATGGAACCCGCCTAGCAACCTGCTCCTCGGATAGGTCCGTCAAAATTTTTGATGTGCGAAATGGAGGGCAGATCCTCATCGCAGACCTCAGAGGACATGAGGGGCCAGTGTGGCAAGTGGCCTGAGCCCACCCCATGTATGGCAATATCCTGGCTTCCTGTTCCTATGACCGGAAAGTCATTATCTGGAAGGAAGAAAATGGCACTTGGGAGAAGACCCATGAGCACTCAGGACATGATTCCTCAGTGAACTCTGTTTGCTGGGCCCCTCATGACTATGGCCTGATTCTAGCCTGTGGGAGTTCAGATGGGGCCATCTCACTGCTGACCTATACAGGGGAAGGCCAGTGGGAAGTGAAGAAGATTAACAACGCTCACACGATTGGCTGTAATGCTGTCAGTTGGGCCTCAGCTGTTGTGCCTGGAAGCCTTATAGACCAACCATCAGGGCAGAAACCCAATTACATCAAGAAGTTTGCATCAGGTGGCTGTGACAACCTCATCAAGCTGTGGAGGGAAGAGGAGGATGGCCAGTGGAAAGAGGAGCAAAAGCTAGAGGCACACAGCGACTGGGTTCGAGATGTGGCCTGGGCCCCCTCCATTGGCTTGCCCACCAGCACCATTGCCAGCTGCTCTCAGGACGGTCGAGTGTTTATTTGGACCTGCGATGATGCCTCAGGCAATATGTGGTCACCTAAACTCCTACACAAGTTCAATGATGTTGTGTGGCACGTGAGCTGGTCCATCACAGCAAACATCCTGGCTGTGTCAGGTGGAGACAATAAGGTGACCCTGTGGAAAGAGTCGGTGGATGGACAGTGGATGTGCATCAGTGATGTCAACAAGGGCCAGGGTTCTGTGTCAGCCTCCATCACAGAGGGCCAACAGAACGAGCAGTGACAACACAGGCAGCCTGGTCTTCCTGCTAGCTATTCAAGCAACTGGGAAGAAGAGTCCCAGTGACCAAGATTTCACACCCAGGAGTGACCACACATGCAACACTGGGTGTTCACCTGCCTTACTGGGATTCCATGTGTTTAGTAATTTAATGTCCAGCTGAAAGTATTCATGTAAGGAACAAATGACTATTATTTTTAAATATTTTTGGCCATTTTTAACTATCTTTTGGTTTGGGCTGTTTCCAAGGTAATAAAATCATATTGCATAGAAAAAAAAAATTGCTTTTATCTTCCAATTCTATTGAGAAAAACAAAGATAAAATTCAAAAACAAAAAACAATAAGAGAAAACATAGACATGATGTGTGTTTCTTGAAGACAGAAGTGACAAAAACTATTAAAATGATGTATAAACATATGAACTGACTGTCCAGTGAAAATGGACAGCCCTAAAAACTTACACACAAGTAGCTTATACTGACTTAACAGGTTACATGTAGGAACACATATGCATATATATATATATATATATATATATATATATATATATATATATGCCTGTATTAATGTTTTAAAAATTAGATCATGAATTTGAAGGAGAATGGGGAGACATATATGGAAGGATTTGGATGGAGAAAAGAAAAAAATAATTGTTATAAATAAATTTTAATCTCAAAAAACATCTTTTTTATTGTCTTTTTTGTTTATTTACATTTCAAATGTTGCCCCCTTCCTGGTTCCTCTCTGCAAAGCTCCTATCTCATCTCCTCCTTCTTGTCTCTATGAGAGTGCTTCTTCACCCACCCACCCACCCACCCACCCACTCCTGCCTCATTGTACTAGCATCGCCCTATGCTGGAGCATCAAGCCTCTACAGGACCAACGGCCTCCTCTCCCATTGATGCCAGATAAGGCCATCATCTGCTACGCATTTAGCTGAAGCCATGGGTCCCTCCATGTGTACTCTTTGATTGGTGGTTTTGTCCCTGAGAGTTCTGGGGTGGGGGTGGGTGGGGGTTCAATTTGTTGGTATTTGTGTTCTTACTATGGGGTTGCAATCCCCTCCACCTCCTTCAGTCCTTCCTCTAGCCCTTCCAATGGGATCCCTATGCTTATGCTCAGTCTAATGGTTGGCTGTGAACAGCTGCATCTTTATTGGTCAGACTCTGGCATAGCCTCTCAGGGGACAGCTATACCAGGCTCCTGTTGGTAAGTATTTCTTGGCATCAGCAATAGTGTCTGGGTTTGGTATCTGCAAATGGGATTTTCTAGTGCCTACCTCTAGTTCCCCATCCCCTACTGCTATATACCTCTGTTCAATTTCCTGACACTTTTTTATTAAAAAATTGATTGTGAATATTTCAATTCTTAATATGGGGGCTGCCCTGCCTGTTTCAAATTTGTAATTTTTCTTTACTAAGTTGGTAGCTAAACCATTGTATTATGATTATTATTCAGTAGCTGAAAACACATGATCCTAATAAAAAATTGTCTTCCCTTCTGCTCAATTTTTTTCTCAATTCTATTTTCACTTGTCAACATATTGTGCCCACCACTATACCTGCTAAGACTAATTCACTGAAAATATGAAAACAGCATTGCCTGTAAATTTTTCTAATGACCTCCACTTATCTAAGTTTCTCCACTTTTCCATTGACAAGAACTCTGTACAAAGCTGAATCATTGGTTTATACTAAATCTATGTCTGAGTAATATAATATTCACAGCCAAGTCATGTAACTTTAATTTTTACCAGAAATCAGATTTATTTTCTTAATGATTTTGCAGTCATTGTCTCACTGGAATGTATCAAGAAATTGCCTAACTTTAAGTGGTCAAACATCTACATAGATTTGTGAACCTAGTAATAGAATAATCCTTATTTGGAAGAGACTGCTGTGGCTGAATTTTACTGAGATTCCAGGCAAGAATGACCTCATAGTTACTAAATTATTCCTTATCACATCCTATAGTAGTGATACTATTCTAGTTTTACTATAAAAAAAAATCTCAAATTATGTCCCCGTATCTATCAGATCTGGGTTCAAATATCTATGTGTTTAACAAAGAAAATTGAAATATAAAAAATGAAGTATATAATTTCTGTTACTCATATTTTAGTAAAAATTTGTCTCCAAACTGAAATACATAGGAAACCACAAATTGAATCATTTCAATATGTCCTGACTAATTTATAATAAGGTGACTAATCCAACAATTTTTATTAGTCAAACAACACAATGAGATCAAATAGCAGTTGTATGAAAACATCAAACTATAATTAACATAGTTCTAAATCAAATGTACAACTTCTTTAACATTGACAAAATATAATCTTTTGTATCTGTGTAGCAGGAGTTTCTTATACATGCAAGCATTAATTCTTTGATATGTATATGATTATACAAAAATTTTAACATAGCTATATTCTGCTATTATATTTTCAAAGGGGAAAAACGTGTCATTTTCATGTTACTTGATTTGTTCTAATTATTACTGTCATAAACAATTGAAATTGTGATTAAGTCAGATTAAACTACTTGTAAGTGAATACAACATTAGTCATATTTCTTAACAATTTAAGACTAGAATAGTGTGGTTAAGAACACAGAAAATATAAGAGCTTTCTGTCACAGGAACTCTAATATGGTTGACTTATCAGAATACTTGAAGGTTAACTGGTTACCAATATCTGTTTTGCTTCCATTCCTGACATTCTATCATCATATCTTTGTGTATTTCACAAAAGAGAGAATCTAAACTCAAATTTTGTCAGATTACATGATTCAAGATTGTATATCATGACTATCTCAGCATTACTTGGCATTTTAGGAAATGGCATTATGTGAGTGATCTTGGACTTCAGTTTTAGAAACTCTGTCTGATTTATTATCTTTAGAACTTCACCTAACTTGTACCATGAATCATAAAGGTTATATTCTTCCTTTCTTATTGAAAGCAGTGAGGAAATCTCATATCAAAATTAAAGATCAATATTTTATTCAAATATTTATATGGCTATACAAAATCTCTTTTCTTCAAGATTCTCCAGTTTATGTACATTATGTACATTAAGATTCATTATCAGTGAAAAAGAAATATTTCTGTCATATGATGATTCAAATATTTGAAGGTTTTGGGAGCATTTGACAGCATATTTTCATCATTAAGTCATAGGGATTAAGTTCAGTGGTGATGAAATTCAAGGGTAGCCCAGTTGTCTAGAATGTACAATGCCATGGTGCTTGTTCGTTGATCTACAAGTATAAAGACAAGAACACACACAAAACTGCCAACAAAATTCTGGGGAGAAGTGAGGGGATCAGCAAGCATCTCTGTGTGGGGGGTGGGACTCCTGTTCCTCCATTCTTCCTGAACCTCAATATTGGATGAGGAACACTCATTGAACTGTTGGAATCGGTAAGGAATACATATGAGTGATTTCATTAAATAACAAACCAACCTCTTTATGGTTACTTACTGATTATTATGAGTCCATTTAAACAGTCACTAATGAGAAATCAAAACTATGATTTTTAGGTAGGATCTGAAAATCAAATTTTAGAAACTACTTTTTTAAAGGCACATACTAAAGATGTAAAAGATCATTTTTACTTGATGTAAAATTTATATTCATTCTTTTTATTCTTTGTGTGAAAATTCATAGCTCTGACACTAAACCTAGGAAGCAATCATTCAATGTTGAGTATTGATATGTCTTATATTGAACTTGTACATTAATTTGGCAGACTGGCCAGTTTCACACTATTAATTTTATCATTACTACTTGTGAGTGCAGGATGTCTTTTGATGTTATGTTACCTTGTTTAATTTCATATTTCTGTGTCTTAATGTGTTCACTGTACAAGTGCTTCACTTTTTTGGTTAGATTTACACATCAAATGAAGGTGCTATAGCAAGTTTTCTTAAACAGTTTTGTTTCACAGACTATTAGAAAAGCTGGGTAGTAATAATCTTTGTTTCTAGAAAATGTATTAAAGTACATGAATACAGTCCCATGAGAAATTATACAATCATAAAATAAAGTATTATGTTATGAAAATTATAAGTGTTATTTATTCACTTTTAATATGTAAAAAAGTATGTGTTTGTATGGTACTAGGGATAGAATCCGGTTCCCTCCATAAACATATTCTCCAATGCAGAGGTACATACATAGCCTTATATTTCATGTTTTAGTAGAACACTTATATGAAGTTGGCAGGTATTTTTAGTTAATGAGTTTATATGCCTTATAACAGGCAAAAGTCTTTTTAGGAAAGCTAAAATATTCCCCACATGAATACCATATTCTGAACCTTAAATAATTTTGAGTATTTATGTACAACTGTCTTAATTACCTTTTGTTACTTTTCTATTATAACAGTAAAACCTCCTGACCAAGCCAGCTTATAGAAGAAAGGGTTTATTTGGTTTAAGGTTCCAGAGGGATAATAGATCATGTTGGAACAGTAGAGATAGCAGGTTGTAGGTATCTGGAGTAGCAGCTGAGATCACACATATCAAAGTACAAACCAGAAGCAGAGAAAGCTTGTTTAAAATGGCAACAAATACATTAAAATGTAGGTGCTCACTCTCAATGCCATATTACATTTGTTAACATGTCTCTATCTCCTAATACTTTCAATGAACCACCAACCGGGACCAAGTATTCTAATGTCTGGGACTTAAAATAACATCTTATTATAACCACCACAGTTGCATAGCTATTTATATCACTACCATTGCACAAGCAGTATCAAGATTTAGTTGCTAAATACCTAATAGGTTGGGGATGTTGGCATTTGCAATTTCATTTATGATCTGGAATTTGGTGTGATAGAAAATGTAATTTAAGTTACAAACATAATAAAACAGGAAAAACACATATAGATGTGTCTGTAATATTCAATAATTCACAGTTATTTTCAAGATTCAATGCTCAGCCTTTTAGATTTATAAGGAAGTTTGAAAAATGTGCAATTTATTTGACTATGATGATGAAGGAAATTATAATCCATGTTCCTTGTTCATGTGACTGACTAACAATTGTGGCTCAGTGTGCAAACTATTCTGGGAGTTCTTGGGACATCCAAGAACATTGAGTAAGTAAAAATGAAATGAATTGGGAATGACAAAGTAAGAATATATTGGTTAATTTTCTTATGCTCTATTATATTAATATTGTTTATTATAATATGCATTTAATTTGTTTAGTGAACAACCAACTGCTTAAACCTTATTATGGTACTAATAAATTTAACACTTCTAATTGTCATTATTGATACATGTTGAACACTTAAAGTATAAAAGAAACAGTCTGAAAATAATAAAATCTGTAGATATAAAGTCAAATTCCCAGCTTAAATGACTAAATTGTTCATGGGAATCTTACTAGGTAGTCAGTTTACAAAGATAAGCTAAGCCATTGTTTATAGAATATTTATAATCTATTAAGAGATCATCTTGATTTAACTTTGCTTGCACTTCTGTTTCCATGTCTTTTGTGGTGGTTTATATAAGAATGGCACCCATGGACTCATGTGTTTAAATGCTTAGCCCATAGGGAATGGTTCTATTAGTAGGTGGGCCTTATTTAAATAGACATGGCCTTGTTGCCCTTAGTGTGCCATTTCGGAGGTGGGCTTGGATATCTCCTATGCTCAAGCTATGTCTAGTTTGGTTCACAGTTAACGTTGGCTGTCAGCAGATCAAGCTATAGAGCACTTACCTTCTTCTATCTCCAGCACCATGTCTCCTCAAATGCTGACATGATACCCTTTGTGATGATAAAGAACTAAACCTCAGAAAGGATAAGTCAGCTCCAATTAAATTATTTCCTTTCTAAGATTTGTAATGGTCTTGGTTTTTTCAGTAATTTTACAGTAATACAAACCCTAATAAAGACATTTTTCAAGTGAAAAATACTGAAGACTTTTCCTAAGGCCTGAGACAGAAACGAGCTTGCTGAGTTATCAATAAGCCTGTTAATTACAGATTTTTGGATACTATCAGATTCATTGAGTGTATTTTTTATCCTGGCCAAGGTTTAATTTAAATGAAATACTAAAAATACCCACTACATACTCTATAAAGATAAATATCACAATTAATTTCCAGGAAAAACTGAATATCTCCCTAAGTAGAAAGCACATATCACAAAACTGAAGATTGTCCAAAGCATTCAAAGTCTAATTAGCTTTCACAGTTTCACAAACAGAACTCTAGAATAGAAGGTAAGTGATGGTTAATCTTGCCTGTCTTTACTCAAAGTTATCTATAGAGGAAACAATAATATCTGAAAAGTAGAATTGTATGTTTAAATTGTGCATACTGTGAAAACCCAGGATGAAGAGTCAAGGAAAATCAACAGAGCAAAGACCACTGATCAGTGAGTTCTCGAGTAGTGAAGCTAAGAGTAGCTTGAATATAGTGGTCAGTATAATGACTAAATACTGAAGTCAGGCTATAAACGTGATGGAGATTCTCAGGAAGGAGTATCTCAACTAAGCCTAACAGAATTGACAGATTAGGTTTTTAAGTGTGATTGATCCAATTCCTTTTTAGCCAAATTTAATTTCTAATACATCTTGCTGCAAAGATTTTTACTTTTTTGTCTTATTTGAAAATGTATTTCATAGAGTAGTTTAAAATAAATTACTTTTAATTTATTAACATAGTCATTTCAGTGTATATGTTCAGAGAATTTTATTAAATCTCATTATGACAAGGGTGGTATGTTAACCCACTACTTGCAAATGTTACCTGTTAAAGGAGGGAAAAGTTCAGGATTTTTCCAATGGCATATCTTTGGACATATAAATAACATTATTACATTTTTTTTCAAAAGGCAAACTAAATGGACCACTAATTTGTATTTGAACATCTTTAAGACAAAAGTTAATCAATGTTAACTTTGAAACAGATTGTATGAAATCCATAAGAATACAGTCACAAAGCTTTCCAGGCTAGAACCAAAACCAGTACTCACCTGATAGCTCAAACATTTAAGCATAAATTTGCATGAAGATATAAAGATATAACATTCTTTCAGCAATGTAGGAGAAGTATGAAAATTTTAGAAACATAAAAGGCTTTAAATAAATCAAGGCAATTTAATGTCATAGGTCATAGCACTCTGATACATACATTGCTATCATCAAGGCAATATGAATGGGTATTGTGTCTCTTCTATCTCTTTCCAAATCTATCTTTTCTTCAGTAGCATGACAGTAACCATTTTAATTTTGTTTGATATACTCAGTTTACAATAAAGAAATATTTGACTTAGAAATAAATGTAACTTAATGTCATAAATACTTCCTTCAGATTCTTCATACAACTCACATAATTCAAGCCAGACTGCCCTTGAATATGTAAATGCAATAAGAAAGAAACTATACAGGCTGCTCCTTAAAATATTTATGTTGATCGATTGAGATACACATTGTTGATCATTCTAATTTCTATCATTTGCCTTGTAACATACATGAATTGCAGTTGTAGCATTGGTATCCACTATGGTACATTCTTTATACAACACTTAGAATGTCATTCCATTGCTAACATGCTGCTGAACATTGATATATTAATTAGTACTATTGATATTTAGAGAATTGGTGATTTTCTCTCTCATTTCTATGCATCTTTCAAGACTCTTGTGGTTTTATGACCAATAATTTAGTTGATTTACTATCCCTATGCTATTGAATGAACTCAAAATGTTTAATTTTTGATAATGCTTACTGTGTAACTGGTTTTCAGAAGAATCAATACATAGGATTTAAAAAGGGATGCAAATTACAGGTAGATGATAGAAATATGTGATAGCTACAAATCATAGGCGAGAGATGATACATAGATAGATAGATAGATAGATAGATAGATAGATAGATAGATAGATAAGGCAGACAAATAAATAGGTACATAGATACATAGATGGGTAGATAGAGATATACATATACGGTTAGATAATTCAAAATGTTATTGATACACAGTATATTGGTATATGTATTACAGGTGGATATATACATAGATAGATTGTAGATACCAAAGGTAGATCTGCAATCAGTTTTCAGAAAATCTCTGGACCCTTCGCACCTACATACTAACTGTTACTGCTCTCTTAAAAGAATGATTCAGTCATAAAAACACAGGATAAAATGCATGAACTACAATCATCTGAGGTTAAAAAGTATATCAGTTAGCTCCTTCTAAAAGAAATAACATAAAAACTTAAATTTAAATATTACCTGAAGTGTTGTATATATTATTTGGGATAGTCTTTAAATAAGCCTCCTACAAAAGTGTAAGCACTCTATTGTGCATGCATGTACTCATTTACAAATCCTGAAATTCATGATTTTGTTATGTGTTTCATCTATTATTTCTTTAAATTATACACAAGATTCATTCAGTCAGATGAAATGGTCATATTTTGTTATTGCAAGCTATATGGTACAAACATCTAACATCATATTTTAACTTCATAGTAATACAATGTCAATTTCATGTATATATATCTGAAAATTAGAGCAATTTTATAACATAATTAGAATGATAATTGAGCTAAGCTTTAAAATAAATTCATAATCAGTAGTTTCTGAAAAGCTACTAAATTGATAGGCTATTCTCCTTAATAATAAATCAGAATACAAAGACATCAATCTTAGAAAATATTCATCACATTGATTTATAATAACATTAATTTTTATGACGTGATTACTACTGAAGACAACAATTCAATGTTAAATTTCTTTCATTTGAATACCAATTTAACTCCATATATTAATGATCAAGAAGAGTTTAAGATATGGTTCTGAATCTCACTCTTCTGAATAGAATTAGGCTGTGAGTGTACCTCCTTTGGTTCCATGTAGAATATTTTCTGAGATGGAGTGTGGGGAGAGAGATCAATTGTTCTTTCCTTGGGAGACATGAAAACCAGGGTAAGTAATTGCTTAGGAATCTGCTGTTATTAGTAATATCTATTCAGATAGCTTGTTGATCTGCTCTGACATTAATTTACTCAGCCAGGCTTCCAAAACAAAATTCCTCTCCAAAACTGTAATAATTCTGTGTTGTCATTCATTCTTCTGCTTCCTCATTAATATGTGTATTCCATCAATCCATGTGCTGGAATATCAATGATCTAAAAGGAAAAAGAAGTGGCTTGCCCTGGTGAAAGTTACATTGAGAGAAACACATACAAAAGCATTATTTCACATTACAAATGTTACTTTAAAAGAAGAGAAAAGGGATAGGAAAAAGAGGGCTAAGCTACATGGTGTAGTTAGGAAACATGTACCTCTTGCCTATCTTTCCCAATACCAGAGATTCAGTATCAAGTACTGGAAAATATATAGGCAATTTCCATCATTGTTAAAAAGGATTTTGTGAATGAACACTGTTATGATGACCTTCAGAAAAACAAAACCAAGAATCAAATGTCTAATGATATAGAACAAAAGCTTTTAACATGCTCTACTACCTCCAATGGCGAAAACTAATAGAGAAACATCTCTCAAATCCAGTACATAGTGTGTGTGATTTCATGCTGAGATTTTTTTTTAATTAGAAAATTATAAAGAATTGCATAAAGTGACACAGTAGGGAAGTTTAAGTAAATGAAGTGAAATGAAATACTTAGATCACAATAGTACACAAGGATTGAGTTCAAATTGGGAAAAAATCTGCAAGTATGACAGAGTCAACATGATGGGAACTGGGATAAAGAAACTGGGAAAATTTTTCAATATGCATTCCCTACCAAGAATAATAGTGATGGTTTTAATTTATAGGAGACAGATAATACTGAAGAGAATAATCAAGTTGTATAGGTTATAATATTTAGAGAACATCTGTCTCTAGTTTGGATAAGCTCACACAGTGTAGTTTTTGACATTAGTGGGAGAAGCAACTTCCTAATTTAGGTGCTTCTTAAAGAGGAACGCTATAGATTTGGATCTCAGAATGAAGGAAACAACAGAGAAGATAAATTATAATGTGATACGGAAATAATTTTCCTATTGCATTGTGGCAGTAATAGGCTTTAAAGGCAAACAGAATGCAGATAAAGAAATTAGCTTGATATTTAAGTTTGTTTATATAAAAAAGAGGAAGTTGTGCATAGTGAACAACAATGTTCGCTTTACTTATAAATGAAACAAATGAACATATTGATATTTGAGTATGTAAATGTTGATTATGTCAACTGAAATATCATCTTATAGATGATCATCAGAAAAACCAAGTTCTGGAAGGGAGTATTTTCAAATGAGAGGTCAATTAAAAATGAGCTCCAGACATATGATCCTAAGGTGTTAGGTAGGAAGGAAGGTAGGAAAATAGTAAATGGAAGAATGAATAAAAGACATGCAAGCATTTCAAAGAGCTCAAGCCTTAGAGCCCGAATGAATATTGCAGTCCAGCTGTGAACCACCTATCAAAGAGCCTGAGGTCAAAGAAGTATAATCCTTTTGTTTGGAAAGACATGATTTGACCTTTTAGAGATTAATTTCTGTACAACTGAGGAGTGGGATTCCAAAGTGAAAAGTATTGAGATAGAGAAGTTATTTAAACAGTTGGAAGAGTTTAACAATCAAAAGAAAAAAGATCACAGGACAATTATTCAAGAAAACTCTTTTCAGTGAATGAGTATTTTTCCCATATATATATATATATACACATATATATATGGGCATTGGAAATTTAAGGAAGTATTAATATCTATACAATCTATTAATTAATGTACAATTCTTTAGTTAATACTTAGCACATGCCATTCATGACTCTCTTTTGAAAAAAGACTTAGTGCTAGATAAAAGGGATAAAGAGGGATGAGAATAGGGGTTATGCATTCCGAGAGGTGATATAGCTTATTTTAGTTTATCGATATAAATATATTAAAACTCATAGCTTGCTAATTATTGGAATTTTTCCAAATTTTATGAATTGCTTTTAAAATAGGGCCGGTACTATTTATGCCAAACTGTAGGAGGAGCTAATGTGGGAGTAGTTAGGAGAGGAAGAGGAAAAGCAAGAGGAGGAACTTGAGAGGGCAGAGATGTAGGAGGATAGAGAACCACACAGGTATGGAGAGCAGTCGTGGGTAACAACTTATAATTAAGTTAGCTAATTGGGTTATAACTCTCTTTATATAGGCATCTTGTTATTAATCATTACCAAACATATAAAGCCTTTGATTAATCTAGAAGAATTAGAGTCTCATTCTCTTTCTGGGCCCGGTGGATGGCTGAATAGTCTGAGCACTGCCCAGCCTTGTGGAGACAGTGTGGAAGACTGGCAGAGCCATCTCCCATGCTGGTGTCCTCTGGGTGGCAGGGCTGGTGTTTCTGGTGGGCCAGTTCTAGCTGCTGTGCACATGTGGCCTTTGGCCACAGAACATGGTGGCTGAGCTAGGCAGAGCAGCCTCCGCTTAGATAGTTGGATTAACAACTGGCGGATCTTAAATAATTGCCACAACACAAAATAAATTTCAGATGAAAATTGAACCTAATATCCATATTTATTGCTTCCCAGTATATATTTCAATTACCCATTTTATGGTATCTGATGATATTCTTTAAAGGGAATATATCATTGATTTACATTACTGACATCACTGTTGATATTGGTTTGCAATTTCTTTTTAAAAATCTTTTATTTATATTTATTTATTTATTTATTTATTTATTTAATTTTAAACTCCAGATTTTATTCCCCTTCCTGGTCTACCCTCAGACTGCTCCAGATCCCATACCTCCTCCCTGCCCAGCTGTCTTCACGAGAATGTTCTCACCCTCCACACACTACTCCACCAGACCTCTAAACTCCCTGGACCCTCCAGTCTCTTGAAGATTAGGTGTATGTTCTCTGACTAAAACCAGACCAGGCAGTCCTCTACTGTATATATGTTGGGGACCTCATATCAGCTGGTGTATGCTGCCTGGTTTGTGGTTCAGTGTCTGAGAGATCTTGGGAGTCAAGGTTAATTGAGACAGCTGATCCTCTTACAAGGTTGCCCTTCACCTCAGCTTTTTCCATCTTCAGTCCCACTTGGGAAGGAGAATAAAGCAACCACAAGGGGAGAGGGAGGGAGAGACATGGGTGGTTGAATTAAGTTTTCAATTTCTTATGTTAAATTTTCTACTCTAATTAACATTTCTAGTTCCCAGTTCTTCCTTATTTTAGAATTCATTATAAAAATCAACCATGTATTAGATATGTTTTTCTGTTCCTGTGATAGAATACTATGATCTAAAACATCTTGTAGAAGAAAAAGTTGCTGTAATTGTCATCTTGGAGGCTTACTTTTGAATAAAATCACCCTTTCTAGCTCTTTCTGAACTCTGGCTGGCTGGTTCAACTCAGTTATTCTGGTTCAAACTCCTCACCAAGTTGATTTATTCAGCCTAGCTTCTCTTGGCTTCTCACTGAATTGCTCTGCTTGACCTAAAACAAACTCTGGCAATTTGTTCTAATTGTCTGGCTCTTTCATATTCTCTGCTTCAACTGTTTCTGCTAACCTGCACTGTAGGATCAGACCTTACAAAATAACTCAACTGCATTCAATATACTGACACCCATCTGACTCAATCTCTCTTCATGAATTGTTACTAAATGGTTTCTTTCTCCTGTGCTATTCTCCAGAAAGCTGGGCTCACTCTGTCAAATTTTTCTGTCATTCATCATTTTGTCTGCCCTTCAATTAAACATCATTGTTGGGAATTAAAGGTGTGAACCAAGGTCTTGTCATTAAAGATGTGTTATTCCAGCTTGATCACACAGACATTAGAGGTCTTTGGATGCAATCCCTTGCCTGAGGAGACATGTTACTGTATTAAAATTCCTCTACAGAAAAGTCTTCCTTGATTTGTGGTTATTGAGAGATAAGAGTTCCTCCTGCAGGCTGTTGTGATGGCAGAAGCAATAAGCCAAGAAATCACCTCTTGTTATCACAAGTGGAGAGGAAAAAAAGAAATAGGAAGCATAACAAGACTACATATTCTCAAATTCTGTACTTAAAGACACCATCCCCCTGTAAAACTATACCTCCTAAACCCTTCAAAGAGAGCTAACAACTGGGACCAAGAATTCAAATACCTAAGCCTATGGGAGATATTTGATTGAAAAAAAATAAAGCAAAGTGTTTGATATAATTTTTCTATTGACATTATTTGGAAGATTATTATGCTTTAATTGAAAATGTCAGAAATCTCTTATTTTACTAATATAAGAATCTACATTCTGGTCATCTTTGGGGAATTATACAAACTACACTTCTTTATTCTAGTTATAGTAAAACATTAACTGAAATTTTGTTTTCAAATAAGGTGCATCTGTCTACTATATCCCTAATGACACTTTAAAAATTTCATTCTTAACTGTCTTTCAGATATATTAAAAGAATATAGACTTATATGTTATTTTAAATGTATTTATGAAGGTAGGCATTTTTTCTAGTATTTTTTCTTTTACTTTATGTTTTTAAGTGCATGGTACCTTATGCATAAACTGAATTCCTTTAGGTGGAATATGTTTCTTCATATTTCCTAAAAGTAAGACTGAGTTACTACATTTCCACTTTTTAATTGACTGAAAAATTATTTTTTCTCTGTTTTAATATAATACTTTCGGATGATACTGATGAAAGTAGTCTGCACTTTAACTTGATTGCAATATTTTGTTAGTACATTTGGTCAAATATCAGTTCTTTAGAATGGGTCAAATTTCCAATATTGTGGTCTGTGAATAATACCACAAAGTATAAACTTTGTTGCTCACAGTTCACAACTTCTGATGTTCTGTTAGTGACAGCTGCATATCACATTACTTTTCTCCTATTCATTTGGTGATTGATTACTATGTAGCTCTCTGCTAAGGTTCCAAAAGTAAAGCAAGTAGTTTCATTGTTCTACATTATTAAATGATAAGTTACCATGCAACAAATGCTCTTTCTTCAAAGAAAATAAATCATCTATATTGGCTAAGCTTCTATTGCAATGATAAAACACCATAACCAAAAGCCACAGGAAGATTAAAAGGTTTACTGTAGCTTGCCACTCTTGAGTCACACTCCATCATTGAGAGACACTAGGGCAGAAACCTGGAGGCAGAGGCAAGAACTGAAGGAGGAGCCATGGAAGAATATTGTTTACTGGACTGCCATTCATGGCTTATTTAACCTACTTTCTTACATTACTATGTACCACCAGCCCACGTTGGCACTGCTCTCTGTGAACTAGATTCTCTCACAAGGTTGTAATTCTAGCAAGCTGAATGAGAATCAAGGCTAAACCTAGCTAAATTGAGAGTTCCAGGACAGCAGCCTGGGCTATAAAATAAGTTTTTACTTCAGAATCATGATAAAGTACAAATAAGTGGCCAACAAATGAAAAAGTTCTCAATTTATAGACACTGTATCATGGAAAATAAGCCATTAAACAGTGAAAAATTGGAGATTCTGAACTTAATATTTTTAGTATTTAAGATTAAAACCATACACAACAAAATCATGCAGGTATAGGAGTTATTTTTATACATGCCAGTGAATGTTGTATATAATACAAAGCTTCAAGGATTCACACTACACCAACATGTCCATTTAAAAAGAGAAAGGAAATAACAAGGTTTAAAAAATGTTATAACATTCATAATATTATTTAAAATGTAGTTCTGACATTGCAAATCCTCTCCAAGGAACACAAGTACTCATAGACACTAAATAATAACAGTGTTTAATTTATTAAACAAATGTGGATAATTTACACTTAAAATCATTTGATTTTTATTGGATATTTTATTTATTTACATTTCTGATGCCATCCCTTTTCCCCTTCTCTCCTCCCTAGAAAACCCGTATCCCATCCATCCTCCTCCATTTTGCTTTTATACCATTTTAATTACATGTAAGTATTAAGGTCAGTTCTAGGTTGAGGAACTGGCAATACAATAGATGCATATAGTCAAGGAACAAGTAAGACAATAAACATAAAATTATATTAATTGAATATATATTTTTCCAGTAACGTGGTATTCAAACTTGTAAATATGCTTATTTAAATGAGTGTGAATATCTGTCTGTTTCAAATATGTCTATGGCTGCTTACTAGCTGAAGCTTCTTGATAAGCTTGGCTAAGAGAATATGAAAATAGTCTTCTCATCTACTTTTAAACCAGAGCATCTCGTGTCATTTAAACCATGGGATACACAATTTTATTTTATATTTCTAAAGGTAATCATCTACAAAAGTTGTTAAATAAAGTTTAAATATATTATGTAACTTGTAGTATAATGCAGTTCCTAGTATAAATAACCAGATCTTCTTTTGAAACGACTGACAACATCAAAATGTTAGATATTTCCTTGATTTTAAAATGGCTCAGTTAATATTTCACCTCTCCACAACTACTCACTGGGTGCTGTGGAGAGTACACAGACTAGGATGATTTATGGTATCTCTTACATTGATGAATTCTAAGAGCTATTTGTTTTCTCTAATTAGTCTCTTTAAAAAAAAAAAATCAGTAAACTTCCCTTAAGTAGCCAGCAAATAGCAACAATAAGCTTAGCAGTCAGAGGTCTCCTACTGCATTATTTTGTCATTTCTTAACTTACATGAGCAAATAAAATGTGCTTCTCTCCAGGATGTGCATGCCATTAGTCCCTAACTGAAATGCTGTTGAAAATATCATGAAACAGACAACTTGTACACTAATATGATTTGAAAGTCTTATTTCATTACATGATTCCAATCATATTGAATTAGAATCATATCACAGTTAGTGCTTGTTTAGGCTAATGGAAAAAGATTTCTTGTAATTAAACCTTTGCCTCATATTTGCAAAAACAGACATAATTTGGAGTAGATATTACCTTTCGTGAAATGACTTAAAAGGCCTAATGGAGGGATGTTCACAGGATAATTTCCTTAAGACATAATTTGTATATTTAATTTTTCTATATATGTATTGGTATAAATATGTATATAAGTGTTTTAATAGATATGAAATATAGTTAAACATAGGGAAATAAATTTTTCAGTGACTATATTTTATTTTTGTGTAAAAAAATCTTTATATTTAATTGTCTGTCTATATACAGATATGTATTATTGAGCATGAAAGTTATTATTTGAACAAATATATTCTCACACAGAGGTAATTTATATGATTTATTTCTAATTCAAATCATTAGGAAATAAACTATGTTTCAAAGTTAATAAACTATATACATATGACATACACAGTTTTTAAATAATAAATTTCATTTTTCAATTCCATGTTTTTAGTTTATTAAAATTGTTCTTCGATACCTTCATGCATGTACAAAATACAGTCTATTTTTCCATACCTTCCTTTGTTTATTTTTACCTCCATACCCACCATGTACCTTCCTATAAGTCCCTTTTACAAATTCATGTGTTTTCATATAACTCCTATTAATTTTCTTCTTTGATAACTTCATACATATAGTAATAAATTTTGAATATATTCATCCCCATATGCTTCAATCTGCTACCCAACCCTGTCAACACCTCGCTTCTTTTTATGAATATCTTTCTCAGACTTATGCCTTTTTCTTTTGTTTGGTGACCCACCATGCTGTACCAGGATCTATATGCCCATGGGTTTTAAAATCCATTGCAACTTGCTGGAATTGCCTGTTGCTACACAAATGAAGACAACGACTACTTCTCCAGTGGAATCTACCACTATACAGTAGTTTGGAAATGTGGAGTGCAGTCCTACCCTGCTGGATGCTTGATTAGCTGGCCCAGACTTATGTACATTCAGTGTGGATAAATATAAAAGCTATGATGGCAATGGGTGTGTTGAGTTCAGAATATGGTATTTTGAAGCTCTTCGTCTTATTTTTCTTCCCTTATATTGTTTCTATACTCCATTCTGTGATGTTTTCTGAGCCTTAAAAGCAATAGTATAAGTATTCTAGTTTAGGACTAAGCACATGAAGTCACATTTTATAAAACATTTAGCATCAATTAATGTGTGCATTTATCATGGTTAATAGCAAAGAAAAGATTTTCTACATAAGGCTAAGGGTAGTATTTGCCTGTGGATACATATGTAAATATTTGAAAGAAAGGCTATCATTCCATTTCTTTAGCTAAACATCTGCCATAAGTGTACCTTAAGACTGTGGTTTTCAACTTTCCTAAAACTGTGACCATTTAATATAGTCTCTTATTGTGGTGATTCCCAAACATAAAAATTATTTTATTGCTACATAATAACTATAATTTTGCTACAATTATGAATCTTAATATAAATATTTAATATGCATAATATTTGATATGTGCCCCGCCCAATAGTTGAGACCCATAGTTGCCTGTTATTGCCTTAGGTATGGAATCCTCTTTATTTTGTAGTTTATATCTGGGTTCATTGCTTTGCATTAATTCTCTTCTGAGGAATGGGCCTTAAATACATCCAGAGAGGGGAATATTGTCATCATGACAGTTGTGTCACTAGAGCAACAGTAGGCATATGCTGCTTTATGGGTTCAGATTATACTTCTCAGGGTTATAGTTGTGGGACACCAGTAATGGATTTTAACTTCAGCATTTTGCATTGTATCTTTTGATGAAGGAAATGCTAGCCAAGAAGGAATATTTTCACCTTTGTTTCAGCTTTATTTGCCTGACTTACATTAAAAGTATGTAATGTCTTCAGGAATAGGGTCTTATTAACTACCTTTGGTGGTCAATCAGGAAAATGACAAGAACATTTATTGTTTGGCTTCCTTTATATAATTCATTAAAAGTACTTTTATACCTATAGTGATATTTTTATCTAATAATACTTGGCTTTTAGAAAATAAATTCCGAACTTATAGGTTATTTCCCTTCTAAGTATATTTAAAATATTTTATTAGTTTGGAAAGTAATACATTTTCACATGGCCCTTTCAGACCACTTTCAAAATGATTAACTCTTTTTAAATATGACTTCCCATTTCCCTTCCTCAATTTCCTCTTGAATATCTCAATCCCCAATAATACCCTTCTTCTCTGTGTTTACATCTCCCTTGTTCTACTAACCCCAGCCTTATCCAACTGACCTTTTTCAAGTTTCTTGGCTTATATACATATGCCAAATTAAACACACATAGCTTAAATTTTAAAACTGGAGTCAACATGTGAGAGACAACATGTGGCATTTGTGCATATTTCTGTGTCTGGATCACCTCACACAGTATGCACACACGCACATACACACACACACACACACATACCTTATAGTTTTCTAATTTTATTTTATAGCTTAAAAAATACCATTTTGTAACATTTTCATTATTTTTCAATGATGCTTATTTACAGCTTTCTATTCCTAAGATATTAAAAGGAGAACCTCAGTGAATGTGAATGATAAAGAAGCTCTGTATCAACCCTAAATTGCCATGCATGCCCATGAAAAGGTCCATATTTATTGCATTGTAATTTTGATTTTAAGTAGTAGCTCATCATTTATCATAGTTTTCATTTTCCTTACTTCATATGATTAAGTGTGCATAGAATTTACAGCTCTTGTGGATAGTTAAAATGTCACATAGTAAATTATATATACTAATTTTCCTAATAGTCAAGTAATGGACATAATTTGTGGCAAATATATACAAACAGGATCATATGAAGTTACAATGCAAAACTTTGCCTCTGACAAAGAAGAAATGAAGATGGTACAGCAACAAATGTATAACAAGAGAAACACCATTTGAAGTTGAATAGAAGATTGCTCCTTCTTGGTCATTTATACTTTTGTCTACTGATACCTGGAATATTACAGTAACATTTTCAGCCAACACTATAGCATATTTATGGAGTTGTGTGACAGTGAGTCTCCACAAAACCTCAACTAGAACAGACTACTGACATAACCCTTTGCTATCCTCCAGAACATGACAATATGACCCTGTTGCTGAAGAGACCACATGGTTGAGTTAAAGATGATGATGAAATCAAGCTATTTTGACATAGAAAATTTACCCCTAATTTCTTACTATCTTGGTGAAGGAACATACAATGACTGTTACTGTAAGGAAAAAAATCAGTATTAAAGCTCAAGCATGAGAGCTATGAGCAACAACTACCAGTTAGTCAAGATATGCCCAGCTGTATCAACCATTTTCTAATTTCATTTTAAAGCCCTTCATCAGAATATGAAACTTATGTCTGGAATTATAGAATGAAGAACCTATAGTTAGACAGGTCACAGGACCTAGGATACAAAATGCTGCTATTATCTGGTAAATATGTATAGTAGTAAACTGAGTCCTAATGACCTGTCATTATAGCTATAGATCTACCCATTTTCAACACTTATATGAAAGGTTATTTTCAATGAATTATAATGAACAGAGACCCTCAGCTGGTCATTGTACAGAAAATAAAACACTATACAATCCTAAGTCCTAAAAGGAATATGTAGCCCACAAAACACTAAAACTCAGGGATCACTGCAAATGAAACAATGGAAAGAGAACAAGAGATGTTATGTAACTACAAGTCAACAAAAGAAGGCATCTGGGAAGCTGCCTGTATAAATTAATGGAATTTGTGATAGCATGCACAAGACCTTGTAGGTCCAAGTCAGACCAAATCCCAGGATGGAAGGAGAAGTTGAGTGTTGAGGTCTTTTGCTATGTATTTTAATGCTAATTACTGGCCCCAAGGCCTGGTTGCTCTCAGGGAACAGTGAGTTCACTCACACAATGTGACCTTGCTCCTTAATTTAAAATTATTGGTTAAATAAAGATACTGATAGCCAATATCTGGGCAAGGTTTTGGGTTCCCAGGCTT
>NW_021604766.1:2528316-2539001 GCF_004785775.1 Grammomys surdaster
AGAGAGAGGAGCAATGCTGTGAGGTAGGTGACTTATGAACACATGGCCATGAGGTATGAGGTCTGGCCAATTGGAGTTAAAACAAGCCCAGATGGAACATAGAAAGTTATAATTTGGAATTATTGATGGGGCAGTAGATTTTAATAATTTAGATAGTAGATATTAGCCCAGCTCTAATGCTGATTAAGACTTATAAATATAAAGGTTGTGTATCTTTTATCTGGGAACTGAATAATCAAAGGTGAGGTAAAAGCTTCTGGTTTAGATTAAATATGTTCTACAACAGTTGGGCACATAATACTACCCTCAGAAGTGGAGTAATTGACAACTTTTAGTTATTGGGAAAGGAAAGGTCAGTTTTCTCTAAAAGTATAGCTTTGTTAAGTAAGTCAACATAGGAAGTCCTTATATCCAAAAGTATTGTGGGAAGCTCATACTGATTCTAATGAGCCTTTTTTTAAAGGACATAAAATTAAGTGAGTAATGAAGGTGGAGGATCCTATTTAAGTTTCTACGGCAATGTTAAAACACCATGACTAAAAGCAATTCAGTGAAGAAAGAGTTTGTTTCATTTTGTACTTCCAGGTAACAATTTATCACTAAGAAAAGCTTGAGCAGGAACTCAAGGCAGAAATCTGGAGGCAGGACCTGAAGCAGAGACCATGGGAGAGTGATGCTAATTTGACTTTCTTACCTTCAGATTGCTCATTTTACCTCCTTATCATTCCAGGACTACCTGTCCAGGAGTGGTACCGCCCTCAGTATTCTGGGCTCATCCATTTCAGTCATTAACCAAGAAAATGACATAGGTTCATCTACATACAGGCTGGAAGCAGTTTTTCAACTGAGCTTTCTCTTTCCATATCTAGTGTGTGTCAAATTAAAAAATGAGGGAAACTAATAACCCTAAAATAATTGATGTTTCAACTTGAAACCAGCATATCACTATTCTTTCCCTTTTGTTTATCCTTGGAATCTAAATATTAATACCATAATATGAAACACAATAATTTGAAAAATCTAGAAATCATTAAAAGTTCAAACACTTTAAAAAACGTATCTGAAATCTCTTTAAAGGTTAATATCTTTCTAATATATCCAGTCTCATAACTGTTGTCTCATGTAAAATAAATTAAAAACAAACAAGTTAACAAGTTTGTATCACAGTTCTATCCACAATCCAGATGCTTGCAGCCATTAGCAACTACCAGGAGAGACCCCATCCCAGTTCCCTGTATACAAACCAACCCAGCACCAGAAAGCTCAGCTTTGTTCTCTCTACACTGCATTTCCTGAGCTACAACTCTGCCTGTATCCTTGGAAGATAGCTGCTTTCCAGGACAAACAGATGACTATAATCATTAGGAACTACCAACCCAATGCATCTCTGGAGGCAAGCTGACACCTGAGACAACCAGCAACCTGAAGCCATAGGGGAATACCAGCTCTGCCTGCATCCCTGCAGGCCTGTATACCAGGAACAGTGAGCAACCTGAAATCTCAAGGACTACCACGCCTGCCTGCATCCCCATAAGCTTGAAGAGGCTTGTTGACATCAGGTACTACCAGCTGGATCAGTAGCCCCAAAAGGCTGCTCCCATCAGGTAATACCAGGCTTGGCAACACAAGGGACAACCAGATGGCTAAAGGCTAGTTTAAGAACATAATAGTCAAGCTTGTGGCAATAAGGCACCACCAGAACCCAGCTATCCAACTATAACAAGCCCTGAATATTCTATCACACCTAAATCACAAAAAAATGACCTTAAATCTAATCTTATGAAGATATAGAAACCTTTAAAAAATATTAAACACCTTAAAGAAATACAAGAAAATAAAATCAAACAAAAAATATCATAAAGGGAAAATTAATAAGTATAAAAATACAGGAAAATATAATCAGACAGGTGTAAAAATCAATTACACACTGAGAGACTGGAAAATGAAAACAGAATCTATAATGAAATCACAACTGTGGCAATCCTAGAGTTAGAAAATCTAGAAAAGATAACAGGAACTGCAGCCTGCAAAAGCATCATCAGCAGAATGCAAGAGATGGAAGAGAGAACCTCAGATGTAGAAGAAATTGATACAGCTGTAAAAGAAAATGCTGAAGATAAAAAGTTTCTAACACAAAATATCTAGGAAATTTCAGACATATGAAAAGACAAACCTAAGGTGTTCAACAATATCTTTTTAATTATTTCCTTAACATAAAGAAAGAGGTTCTTATAAGTATACGAGAAGCTTATAGAACAGTAGACATAAGAGAAAATGTTTCTGCCACATAATAAAAACACATGTATAAATAATAATAATAAATAATAATAATAATAATAATAAATAAACCACAGAACAAAGAAAGAAGATTAAATGCCACAACAGATAAAAGCTAAGTAACATAAAAAGGCAAACCTATTAGAATTACACCAAACTTCTCAACAAAGACTTTAAAACTCAGAAGGGCCTGGTTATATATCACACATCCTTGCCCAGACTGATATATCTAGCAAAATTTTCAATCACCATAGATAGAAAAAACAAGATACTCCATAACAAAATCAAATTTAAACAATGTATTTCCACAATCTAGCCGTTTACAAGATACTTGAAAGAAAACTTCAACAGAAGAAGCATAATTACACCCAAGAAAACAAAAGAAATATATAATTACATAGCAGCAAAACTAAAATGAGACACTCACATGCACATGTACATGTATACACACACACAATACCACTACCAACATCAAAATAACAGGAACAAACATTCATTGAGCATTAATATCTCTCCATATCAATGTACTCAATTCCCTAATAAAAATACACAGGCTAGCAGAGTAGATGCATAAAATGGACTCATAATTTTTCTTATTCAAGAAACATATTTGAGTAAGAAAGATGCACAGTACCTCACAATAAAGTGAAGTGGAAATTTCTGATTTCTTTGGAGACTCAGTTATGGTTTGTGATGTTTTTCTGGAAACTGTCTTTTGGGAAGATGTTTTCGCTGAAGCTGACACATGGGAGAATGTTTTTGTAAGAACAAACACATGGTGTTTTTCTGGAAGTGGCCTGGAAAGTAGACAATGTGATGTTTTCTTGAGCTGACCCGTGAAAGAACATGTGAAATTTGAAAGAGGGTATAATTATAACCCAGAGACTGAACTAATGGTATGGGATTTGTGTCCCTTTCCTTCTTCACTGATCATCCTTTGTCATGACTTCATAGGTACAAATTCACCAAAGACCTTCTTATGATATTGAGGCAGTTTCTTGATGCTTCTGCAGACTCTGGCCAATTGGCAGAGCCTTGCAGTGCAGTTTCCACTTTACAGAACTGTTATTGATGAGTCTCTGAATGGCATTTGTGAGTATATTGAGATACTTCTGATAATTCATGTCAACTGGGCTGCTGATATCCTGACAATAAAGATTGGAATTGCCCCAAAGAATTATTTTTAAACGGGTCTAAAATCATTCCCATTGTTCTATTGACATTTCCTTTCCACTACCTCTGGAGGGTAATAGGCTAGAAGGAAGAAAGTGTTTAAGAAGCCTGATTGAATATGTTTTTAAAAATCTAAGCCTAAAATAAAGATCTGGAAAACTGTTTTCCAAGGTAAGGGACACACAAACCAAGCTGGAATAGCCACCCTAATATCTAATAAAATAGAATTTCAACCAAAAGTATTCAAAAGATATGCAGGAAGACATACTATATTCATCAAAGAATAAAATCCACCAAGCATGTGTCTCAATTCTAAATGACTATGCCCCAAATGTAAGGGCATCCACATTAGTAATTGACATATTGCTAAAACTTAAATCACACATCGAACCTCACACCTTAATAGTGGGAGATTTCAACAGCCTAATATGGGCAATTAACAGGCGATCCAGGCTATAGATCCAGTTCTATAGAGTGGAAACTCCACTGCAAGGCTCTGCCAATTGGCCAGAGTCTGCAGAAGCATCAAGAAACTGCCTCAATATCACAAGAATTAAAAGCCTGACTCATTTCTTCCAGAACTTGTGAAATATAAGGGTAGTGGGCTTCATTATTGCTGATATAACAGCTTTAATTACATTAATCACTAGAACCACTGCTTCTGCAATTGCTGTGACACAAGCTAAGACACCTACTTTTTAAAATCATTTAGCAAAAATGTAACTAATATGTTGCATATACCAGAGGAATTAGATAGGCGTTTGGAAGAACAGACTGATGCTCTTTATCCTATTCAAATTACTGGAAGGAGGTACAGAATTTAAGGGTAAGGAGCCATCTAGAGTGCCATGCCAAATACCATTAGATTCATGTTAGTTCTACGATTTACATTGGTAGTCATTATAATTAAGAAGAAGTTTAATGACATGTACATTGTATTTGGCCTAATTCTGATACCTCTTGGGATGTTTTAATGATACAAAGGAAGCTTATGAATTTCAAGAATGGTGCTCTGCTGAGCGCTGATGCAGTAGATACTGCAGATAAAATTACTCATGGCATGATGTCAGTATTTCTAGTTTGATCAAGCTTCAAAAATGGCATATATACCTTGATCATGCTAGCTCTTTTTTGCCCTGTGAATACTTTTATTCCTGCCCATTGTGTTAAAGCTTTTCTTCAACATCAACATGTTGGCAGCCAAGTACATGGCTTGAACCGGAAAATGGACCCCCGGACAGTGTTATTAAATTAACAGGCTGATAAGCCAAAGATGGGTAAGAGTCTGCACAGAGCCTTACCAACCTAAGACAGAAATGCATTACTTTTGATAATGCATATTCCATGATGGGTAAGGAAGGCATTCTGGTCAGAACTACCTAAGACAGGCTCAGTCTTGTTAATGAAATGAGAAAGGGGGAGAGGTGGAGATCCTTTGGGACTGCTTGGCAAGAATCTGACATGGGCCATGGACAAGGAAATGGGCTGCTTGGCAGGAATATAACATTGGCAAAGGAAAAGGAAGTAGGCTTCCAGCAGGAATTTGACATTAGGCTAGAACAAAGAAGTAGGCTTCAAACATGAAAATGACCTTGGGCTTGGACAGGGAAGTAGGCTCAGATACTTTGGTGATCCTGAAAAGCCTTTAGAAACATTGATCACCAGTAGTATTCATGTAAGTGTGTTTAATGCCTTGCTTTTTCTTTGACTATTTGTGTTTGTTGTATTGCTTGTTCCTTGATTATTTGCCTCTACTGTATTGCTAGACCCACAACCTATGACTGACTTTAATACATGCATGTAATCAAAATAGTATAAAAGCATAAAGGAGGAAGGGGGATGGGATAATAGGTTATAGGTTAGGGGAAACGGGGAAATATCAGTATTGTAAATAAATAGAATATCCAATTTAAAAAAAATAGGTGATTCCCACTGAAACAGAGGGAAAAAAATGAAACTAATAGAGGTTGTAAATCAAATGAACCTAACAGATATCTACAGAACATTTCACTCAAACAAGAGAGATTTATCTTCTTCTTACCACTTCTCCAAAATTCATTTACACAGTCACAATTAAGCCTCGACAGATACATGAAAATAGATATAACCTCTTGTATTAGTAAATGGTATAACCTAAAACTTAAAAACAAACCTCACATATTAATAATGGGAGACTTCAACAGCCTAATATGGCCAATTAACAAGTGATGGGGGCTGAAACTTTATCAGATTACCATGGATTATACGTGGACATCAACAGCACTAGAAACAATAGAATGGCTATATATAATCATGGACTCTGAACAATTCTTTGTCTACTCAATGATCTCTGGATCAAAAAAAGAGACAGAAATTAATGACTCTATAGAATTCATTTAAAATAAAGACACAACATACCCAAAATTATGCCACACAATGAAAGCAGTAGTAAAAGATAATAAGCAGTTCTCATTCTAACAATTCAAATTACACCTGAAAGGTATAGGAAAAAAGCATAACCAAGAGTAGAAGAGAGGAAATAATCAAACTCAGGGATGAAGTCAATTATTTAGAAACAAAGACAAAAGTACAAGAGATCAATAAGAACAATAGTTGGTTCTTTGAGAAAATCACCAAGATAAACAAATCCTTAGCCAAACTAACTAAAAGTAGACAGTATGTAAATTAGAAGGATCAGAAATGAAAAGAGAGATATAACAACAGACACTGAGAAGAAGTCAAAGAATCAGTAGACCTTTCTTCAAAAGCCTATAGTTTACAAAGTTGGAAAATGTAATAAAATGGATGATTTTCTTGACAGATACCACTTAAAAAAATTATGTCAAGATCAGGTAAACTATCCAAATAATCTCATAAACCCTAAGGAAATAGAAGAAATTATTAAAAGTCTACCAACAACAACAACAACAAAAACCACCCAGTATCAGATGGTTCAAGTGGAGAATTTTACTAGACATTCAAAGAAGAGGTAATAACAATACTCTCCAAACTATTCCACAAAATAGAAACAGAAGGAACACTGCCAACTCATTCTATGAGCCCTCAGTCACCCTGATACCTAAACCACACAAACAGTCAACAAAAAAAGAGAACTTCAGATCACTTCTCTTATGAACATTGATGTAAAAATACTTACAAACCAAACCAAAAAGGACATCAAAGACATCATCCATAATAATTAAGTAGGTTTTATCCCAGAGATGCAGGTGTGGTTAAATATAGGAAAATTTATCAACATTATTCACTACAAAAACAAATTGAAAAACATCACATAATCATCTATCTCATCATATGCTGAAAAAGCCTTTGACAAAACCCATCAACTTTCATACTGAAAGTCTTGGAAAGTTTGGAATACAAGGTACATATCTAAACAAAATAAAGCCAATATACAGGGAGCCAATAGCCAACTTCCAATTAAATGGACAGAACATTAAAGCAATTCCACTAAAATCAAGGACACAACAGGGCTGTGCACCCTCTCCTTCCTCTTAAATACGGTACTCCAAATCTTAGCTAGAGCAATTAGACAAATAAAGGAGATCAAAGGGATTCAAATTAGAAAGGAAGAAGTCAAAATAAGGTTATTTACAGATGATAAATACCTTCAGTAAAGTAGATGGATAGAAAATTAAGTCAAATCCATTTGGTATGTACTGACTTATAAGTGGATATTACCCATAAAGTACAGAGAATCCTCGTGCTACAATTCAAACATCCAAAGAAGTCAAAAAGCAAGGAAAGCCCGAGGGAGAATGCTTTTTGTCTTTCTGAGAAAGAGAAATAAAATATATGTAGGGGGTGCATAGATCAAAGGAACTGGGTGGGAGACAGGATGAGGAGGGGAAGTAGGGATTCAGGGAATCAGGTGTAGGGAGAGCAGGACAAAGTAATACAAAACTGGAGGTGGTCTGGGGGGGGGGGGAAAGGTCTCTAGGCTATGACAGGCTTATGGGATGGGAGGAGATCCCAGAGAGTCTGTGGAGGTGACGCAAGATAAGACTCTGAGCAGTTGGAACTGGAGCCTAAAGTGACCACCTTATGTAGCCAGGCAGTACTACCAGTGGAAGTGTACTGACAACAGTCAACCCACAAAACCTTTGACCCAAAATGCATCCTGCATATATGATGTGCAGGGACAACCAATGACTGGCACAAATTGAGACCCATCGCATGGGTAAGAACTAATCTCTGACGCCATTAACGATATGTTAATATCGTTTGCAGACAGGAACTTAGCATAACTGTCCTCTGAGAAGCTCCATCTAACAGATGACTGAAACAGATGCAGAGACCCACAGTCAAACATTAGATGGAGCTGAGGTAGTCTTATGGAAGAGTTGAGGGAAGAATCAAGAGACCTGAATGATAGGAACTTCAGAGGAAGACCAAAATTTTCAACTAACATGCAACGAAAGCTCCCAAAGGTGGAACCACCAACCAGAGAGCAAGCATGGGCTGGACCTGCTCCTTCACACACACACACACACACACACACACACACACACACACACACGCATCAGAATTATAGCTTGGTCTTCATTAGGGGCCCTAAACAACTAGAGTGAGGTTTGTCCCTGAATCTATTGCCTGTCCGTGAACCCTGTTCACATAACTGTACCACCTTGTCTGGCTTCAGTGAGAGGGGATGCACCTTGTCTTGCAGTGACTTGATAACCAGGGTGACCTCCCTCTTCTCAAGGAAAATGGGAGGTAAGAATTAGAGTAGGATTCATATGAGGGGGGACTGGAAAGAAGTAAGCTGATATTGGGATGATATAAATTATCATATATATAATAAATATATAAATTCTAAAAGTGAATAAATATATAAATTAGTGGAAAAAATACCTTTCTTCTTCCAAAAGTGAATAACTAGGGAACAGTTATATTCAAGTCAAAGAAAAACCATACTCCAAAGGCTAAAAATTTCAGTTGTCAGAATATGTAGCTGAAAAGCTTCTAGGCTTCAAGGGGCTTGAGTAATTCTTTCTCTCTCATACTGTAATTCAGTTCTACAGCACACATAATGTAATTCCTAGGCTTAGGCCAGCTCCACAACACAGCTTCTGCTGCTGCTGTTGGTGATGATCACATGACACTGGACTCTAATATCCTAGGATCTCTGCTACAAGTGAGCTGTATCTTTACGCAGCAGCCTGTGTTGTGCTCTCTTCTTGTGCTCTGCATTTTCCACAAAGTACCAAGTCTCAACTTTTCACTGTGAGTACTTTAATCCCGGCACTTGTATGGCAAATGAGGCTATATCTATAGGAATAGCCTCTCCAGATCTTTCATAGTGTCACAGCCGAGCTGCTCACCATGAACCCTCCAGTTAGTACTACCTGGGAAACGCTTACACATTACAAAGTTTTTGTGCTGGAATGAGATACAGTGTGGGTCACCTCAGGACCACAGTTTCTGGGCGCTGAATTAGAAAAACATTTTCCAGATGATTTTTATCTCAATAATGATGGTTTCTGCTTAATTATTTCGGTTTACCTTTCAATCCCAGCCGACCAGGATCACTTTTTTCCAGCCCTGCTCTCACTCTGTTGGTTCTAATCTCTTGATAATCAGAGTCAATTTTTCAGTCCCAGATGATCAGGACTGCAGATTCTATGTTATAAAATTGAAAGGCCACAAAAGAAGGTTTGCTTCTTTTGAAACACCTTAAGCCATGACTCTATCATCTATATTTCTCCCAACATTCTTATCTTTTATGTGTTCCACACATCCCATTAAGTCCATAGCACTAAATGGCTTTCCCATGCCAAAGTTCCAAAATCTTTCTTAATCCTGACAAAACCAACATAGACAGGTCAGATAGGACTTCCACAATAAATTCCCATGAGTCTGGTACAAACTGCAGTCCTGGTCAGTTTTCTATTGCTGTGAAATCACACCATGACCAAAAGCAACCAGGAGAAGAAAGGATTTATTTTATCTTGCACTTGCAGGTAATACTTCATCACTGTGGGAAGTGGTGACAACCTTGCATTAATGAGGCCCATTGACAAACTTGTGCTTGAAATCTCGGAGTTTTGTTTTGTTCTTGATGTTATATTATATCTAATGTTAAAAATGTTGACATATCTTATTTACATTTTATTTATTTTATGGATTTATTGGGGTTTTTCATTGTGTGTTTTCCTTTTCTCACACATCTCAAGTTGCACTTTGCAAAAGACAATTATTTAGAATGACTCTAATTTCTAATTTCAACAATTTTTAATTTCTAAAAATTGTCTTATTTTAACTGCAGAATCCACCTTGAATTTTTTAAAACTACTATTCATGTAGTTGTCTTTCCAGAGATATTAGCATATTGTTTACTAGAATTAACTGTTTTAGTAACATTATCTCATATCATGTGCTGATTATTGAATACCGTTGTATATGGCTAAGCACTGTTCATTTTGACATAATATTTTTCTGTGGTGCTACAATGCTAACGGATTATAGTACCTCTCTTTATGTTATTTAATTATGCCAAGAGAAGTTTCAAAATAATGGTATTATCTCTGAGTATAACTATTGTTTCTTTTTTAAAAACAATACACTTTTCTTGAGGAACAACTGTAGTTTAGAGAAATTTGTAATTTGTGTCCAGAATTCAAGTTTGTATTTCCATCATCCTTTTTTTTTCTACAGAATTCTCTGAGTTCTCCAATGCTAGCCTCTCCTTCATTGTTCCCTTGTTCAAATGTTGAGGTTTTTTTTTTTAATGAATTTACTTAACATATTGCCCATTGATTACTTCCTTTACTTTAAGATTTTGGATTATTAGAAATTCCTTTGGACACTTTTTCTTTCTTTTAAACTCACTTCTTTTTAGTTTAGAGTTTATGCTCCCCTATATTTCTATTTCTCTCAGTCAAAAATCTCATAAAATTAATGTCAGGTGAAAGACTTTTTAATCATATTGTATGTTTTTTATCCTTTTTGCATTTTGGGTTTTTTTTACATATTTTATTATTTTGAGTCAGAAGTATGGAATTTGGAAGGATTGAAATGCTGGTTACACTCCAAAAAATTCTTTTATTCTTTATTTTTAACTTTCAGCAGTCCCTCAGTTTTCTCTTTCTTTTGTTATTTGCTCACAATATAGTGAAGAACTTAGAAAGGTTTATATATCTTCTGATTATATTAAGATTATGCTGCACTCATATTTCTCTCCATTATCTTTCTCTCTCTCTCTCTCTCTCTCTCTCTCTCTCTCTCTCTCTCTCTCT
>NW_021604766.1:2539011-2554599 GCF_004785775.1 Grammomys surdaster
TCTCTCTCTCTCTCTCTCTCTCTCTCTCTCTCTCTAGCTCTCTCTCTTTCTCTTTCTCACTCCTTCATTTCCATTTTGTCCTTCCCCTTATTTTGCCCGTGTGTGTGTGTGTGTCTGTGTGTGTGTGTCTGTGTGTCTGTGTGTCTGTGTACAATGTTTTTCTGGATTTTCAAATCTAGGTTTGGTTTGTTTCTTATAACTCAGTCTAATAATTTTGTTTTTGTGTTCAATCAGAATACAAATTCAGATCACATTTCATAGTTTTATGTGATTAGCGTTGCTCAGGGTGACCATTTCATAAGAAAAGTTCTTGGTATGTTCAGACTGCAGAAACTGAATGTCTGCTAGTATTGCTTTTTTTGAGATTGCAACCCTGGAGCTTCACTCCACCTTTCTTCTCTTGTGTTTTTATTCTATTTTCAGTACACACACACACACACACACACACACACAAATCTATCTCCTATTTTGGCTCAGCAATTGCTTTTAGGATTTCCTTTTAAATATTTTATCAAATGTTATTATGTGTTTAGAACAGAGAGGGTGATCAAAGCATAAGAGCCCTGCTTATACTTGACTTGAATGCAAGTAGCATTGATTTTCAAAGAACTTTGCAGCTTCTCTGTGGAATATTAGACCTAACAATGCTTCAAGCAGTTCATATTGACCAGAACCATGAAGGCATATTCATACATTATGTACCATGCAGAGATGATAGAATAAATGAAATACTTCAACTGAAGAAAATGTATTATATGATACTGTTTGATTTTCCAAGATCCAAGATCCTCAAATTACTATACAGCTTCTAATTACAACTGTTGATATAGTTTTATATATGAAAATGTCCTAATATTGGTTTTAATAAACGCATCTCTGTGGAGGATGGGGAGGTTAGCCTTGTGAAGGAAAAAATGTGATGGAAAGCAAAATGGTACAGGATTCTGCAACTCCTTGAAAAGTCCTGATCTGCTGCCATACATAGCACTAGATTTAAAACGGCTTCTAGAACACAGGTAAGACAGCAAAATGAATGGAGGCCATGGTGGTGTCTGCTTACTCCATATCTTTATGGCAATCATAAAGGTTACAATGGCACCCCCTCCCATCCTTCTGAGTAACCTCTGGAGGCAGAGCTTTCATTGAGGCATAGTGATGATGTGGCGAGATACGATGGGCTGAGAATTTAGGGGATTGGGATTGGTTCAGACAGTATATATAAGCTTTCAGTCTGTGGAGTAAACTCAGATCTGTACCCTGATTCTGTCTCAAGAGTCTGATTCCCAGGGTTCATCATGTGACTCCATCACCTCATTCTCCATCTGGTTCTTGTTCAAATGTATGTCTACTCTTCTGGCACTTGACATTTTATTTTGACATATAATAAATTTCAACCTGAAAATTTGGATGCTGAACATGGCACTTCTATTTAATCATGGAAAGAAGCAGCTCATATCATAAAACTTTATATCTACAAAACAATAATTTCAAGGCCTTTCTTTTTGTCAGATTTTCTTGGCTTTGAAATTTTTCTTCACGTGTTTGCCTATATGATGTTTGTTATATTCTCATAAAACATAAAACAGTACTGTTAAGGTCAAAATGAATAATTCTGACATTATACTTTTCTTTAGTAAAATTATTGATTATTCATTTTCTACAAGTTTTGGGTAAAATATTTTTCAATTTATATTCAACTGTAATTTCATAAAGATTTCTATCCCATACAACTATATATGACTGCATATGCATATTCTGTGTATGAAGAAATCAACATATTGTATGTATAAATACATATATTCTTACACTTTAATATTATCATGATTTTGTGCTCTTGTTTACAAAGTTTTTAAAATCAAACATTATATCTCTGAAGTATAGATCTAAACCACAGATTTCACTCTGAATTTTAAATCTGTGGTTACTATGCTAAGACACTGAGGAAAATTGGGTTTGACACCATAATAACAATTTAATCTTTGGATGTTTATAAATAATAGGTTCCTAATTCTTGAAATTTTAACTTAATGTATTTTGGTGATGTTAAACCCCATTCATCCAAATTATCTCAGACATGTATCTACACGTTCTTTCTCCTACACCCAACACAGTCCTCCTGTTCTTTCCTTTCCTTCTACTCTTGTCTAACAAGGTTTCTGCTCCTCATCTTCCTCCTTCCTCTTTCTACTTCTACTCTGCCTTCATTGTCCTCTTCCTCTTTCATCTTCTTATACATTAAGTGAAGTTTGTGATTCTCAAATGCTCTTAGGAATGAGACCTGCTTAAGGGTGTGGTTGATACCTCAGGGATCATATGAATAAAAATAATCAACTTTCCTTCCAGCAGTTATCAAATGTTAATTAGCTCCTCAGTTACTGATGGACTTTTGAGCTCAACTTCATTCAATGGTGGTATTTAGTCTGTCACAAACTTTAAGGTACGTTTTATCAGTCTAACTTGAAGAAGTTTTAATTAACTTTAAAAAATTAGCTCCATTAACATATATTGTATTCACACACTTTCCATTCCTTCATCTCCCAATCAAACTCCTGTGTACATCTACTCCATTTTAAACCCAGAGCTTCTCCTTTAATTACTAAATTAATTATTCTTTTTACATGTGTATACATAAATACATATATATACATATGTACATATGTGTATGCATATACATACACATATGTACATGTACACAGATATATATTTATGTGTATATGTGTGCATATATATATACATATATATATATATATATATACATGTATACATAAACTGAACTCTTATCTGCAACTTTTTGTGTGTGTGTGTGTGTGTGTGTGTGTAATACAGACTTCTTGTAATTTGATAATATAACTTGGGATTCATCCCAAGAATACTTATTGTCCTCTCGCACTAGTCAATGACTATCAAAAACTCTTATACCAGGCTTTGGTGCTTTTTAAGCTACCCCCCATTCATATGGGCATGTCAACAGATATGATCATTATGCTTGTCTTGTTTTTGCAGCCACATATTGAAATATGAAATTTCTGTTTAATATTTTTTTAAAAAAGTATCTTCCAGCAGCACGCATCCTCATCCTTTCATTTTACAATCCTCTTTCCACATTCCTACAATGTTACAAGGATAGGAGTAACAGGATATTTACGTATTGATTGAGGCTGAACACTGTGATGAGTAATTCTTTGTACTTTTACCAATTGTGGCTGTCTGGTGAAAAGAAAATTATTTGGTATAGCATGAGATTTATACTTATTTGTGGACATTAAGCATATATACATACATATATATATATATATATATATATATATATATATATATATATATATATTGTATATTGGCTTATGAATGTGTCAATACTTAGTTGTAGTCTATGGTCAAGGACCAGCTTACATTCGAGATATTGTGCTATTGTGAAGGTCTTGTCATCCTGGTCAGTTTTGTATTTTATAAGTTTTACGAATGGGTAGAACTAATGATTTTAATCCCTGGACAGTTTGCCTAGCACCTTCAGACACTGAAGGAGGAGGCTGCTACTTTAGAAACTGTCGTTATAATAAATTCATGAAATAAAACAACATATTATATAAAATTTGTGTTAAAATGTATTTGGAGCAATTGTGTTCATTATATTTCAAAAATATACATGACATGTAATGTGTGAATGCAAAAACACTTAAATAAAACATCTAAAGATTTAGGGATAATTTTAGGTAACTCTTCAAAGTACAAATAAAAAAATAAAAAGACCACTAATATAATGCAGTTAAGAATAATCTAAGGCTTTATAGTAAAAACAATATCAAGTCAGGAATATGTGTCCAAGTATAGTCATAAGTTCAGGGTCCCCATTCATTGTAGTATTTTCTTAAAAACATATTAATTAAGGTTCTGCTTTGATAATTTCAGACAGGTTGAAAATGCACTGTTATTAAACCAGTCTTTTCTGACCCTTCCACGTGATCATGTCCCCGCTTCCCTTCCCATATTCAGGCCATTTGTTGCTATTGTTTTAGCACCAATGAATTCAACAAGAATCATCTGTATGACTATGAATTGTACCAATTCACTTGAGCTCCTCTTCAGAAACAGCACTGAAGTTAATGACTATTCCTATGAGAATCGATGAGTATCCAACAGTTCAACATGGAGGGGTAGGATTCCATAGATTCTCTCCTTGATTAAGGATTGAATGCTGAAAGATTCATACTTATGTAGGTTCGTTGCAATGAGTCAGAACTGCTATGAATACAGTGGTTACAAAATATAAATAAATGAAAATAATGTTATTTCTTAAGACTATATGAAATAGGTGAATTTGTAACAAAATGGGTAAGAAAAAAATCAGTGTTAACCATATAGGTCAAAGTTAGAGTGTTTTCCCTTCATGCCATAGGCTAAGGTTTGAACTATATTCAAAAGTTAATTTTAAAACTAACAAGTAATTTATTAGACAAATAGAAGTTACTTTTTCAATATGCTATAAATAAAAGTATTCTATACTATGATCAGTCTAGTGTATATTAATTATTGTGAAAAATTAATATAAGTATTTATGTAAAATAATATTAATATTGAAATACATATATACAAAGAAGGAGGCTATCATGAGATGGGCATAAAGATATCAGTTACATTTCATAAACTCAGTTGTATTTTAAATAGCTTTATTTTACATGTCTTTAACAATGGGCATAGATTTATTTTATGTTTTAAATTGCCTCTCCTGATCTATGCGTTTTGGTTTTGGAAAATAGCTTTCTTTAAATATCAGGAAATCATAACCTTTAATGTCCAAGTCTTTGGTAGTTTTTGTTTTTTTAACACAATCTAGCACTTGCTTTTGAATAGTAGTCTCATATAATTAATAATCACTAACAGCAAATCTACTTTAATATTTGAAATAAGAAAATGATTCATAATATAGACCTGGTTCTATTTCCAAAACTATAATAATTCTCTATTTCCTCTAAATATTTCTCTTTATACAAATATCTCACATTTCTGCTGGCATTATTTTATTAAAATGATTCATTGGTTGACAAATATAATTACTTGCGTTTTCACTAAATCTCAACCAACCTCTTACATTGCTCTCTGATAATGGAATCTATGTATTCTTCCTGGGTATTTTCTAGGCCTGCTCTTTGACTTTTGTTGGGCTCTTAATGGTAGAATATGACCATCTCTTTGCTTCTTTTTTATTTCTTTCCCTTCAAAGGGCAGAATCATCTCAGCCTCTGACTTATTTGAAAAGCCTCCAGCAGCTAGATCTACCCATTTCTGTTCCATTTACACGTTGGGCAAGCTGTTATTACAGCAATTAACTCCAATTACAATAGGAACTACTTTTTAGCAATACCTTTAAACCTCTGAATGCATTCAGTAATGTAGACCTGCATTTAATAAGGACAAAGAAAAACTACCGAGAAGGCACAATACCAAGAAAAAATAACAAATTTTAACTGGAGGACAAGAAAGAGCAAGTATATCTTTTTCTGACTGTGGAACCATGAGTACCATGAAAATAGCATGTACTTGGGTTCTCATCATAGAATCCTTGCCATGCAGATTTTGATGTTGCTGATGTGAATGGTGAGAGTTTTAATGTTTTAAAAAGTGATAACCCCAGGAAAACTAGTCATGGAAACTATAATTTCCAATATTTTTATCCCTGTGCTCTTAAAAACAATTGAATCTAAACATTCCACTTATTATTATCTTGGTAAGTGCCTTACATTTTAGAAGTGCTTAATGAAATTCAAGGACCACAGCTATAAAAAGATTTAAAATGAAAATTGGCAAAATATACTAGAAACAAACTAACACAATATAATACTCAGTCACTGCTGAAACTCTCAGAAAATAATACTCTGGACCTCTGGAAGAGCAATCAGTGCTCTTAACCACTGAGCCTGAAAATTAACTACTCTTAACAAAAAGTTTCTCATAAACCTCTCAAATAACATAATATTTAATGGGGATGATCATAATGGTTTGCTGTGTTCTTGAGAACAATGCCATCCCCATTGTCACTGTGGCAATGCTAAATAAGGCTAGAAGTCATAACTAACATAACAAGAACAGAGAAGAAAAGAGGAATTAAGTTGAAAAGAAACAGAAGTAAAACATCTTTTTTTTCACAAAAAAATAATTTCCTGCATCGAAACAACAAAGAAATTTAAAATAATGCCCTAAATCATTTAGCAGTTAATGCCAAGCTGATATCTAAATTAAACATCAATAATGGTCCTCTATTATATATGCGGCAATTATATATCACATTTTAAAAGAAAATACAATATAATGTACCTAATCTTAAAATATAAACTTGAAACACACACATGCACACGCACAGGCACATGCACATGCACATGCACACATACACACACATGGGGGTGGGTGGGGGAGAGAGAGAGAAAATTCTTTGTTAGGAAACACACAGATTTTCCCAGTGAAAATAATTAAATTAAATTAAAGAAGCTTTCTGTTTATTGTATTGTTTCCTATGATAAATGTGAACCAATATCTTGTTTAAATATTATTTGATATATTATACATCGTTTTTAGCATTGTCTTAACATTTTCTAAATCATTTATTTATTTATTTATTTATTTATTTATTTATTTATTTATTTCTGAACTACAGACCCCGTTCCCCTGCTTGTCCACCCTCCGACCATTCCACATCCCATACCTCCTCCCCATCCCCTGTCTCCTTGAAGATGTCTCCACCACTAAACCCCTCCCCACCAGATCTCTAAATTCCCTTGGGCCTCCAGTCTCTTGAGGGTTAGATGCATCTGACTGTAACCAGACCCGGCAGTCTTGGGTTATATGTGTTGGGGGCATTATGTCAGCTGGTGTATGCTGCCTGGTTGCTAGTCCAGTATTTGAGAGATATCGGGGTCCAAGTTAATTGAGACTACTTGTCCTCCTCAAGTAGTCTTCCTCTCAGTCTCCTCCAGCCTTTCCCAATTCAACCACAGCAGCTTCTGTTCATTGATTGGGTGGATCCGGATCTGACTCTTTCAGCTGTTTATTGTGTCTCTTGGAGGGCAGTCATGATAGGTTCCATTTATTTATTTATTTATTTATTTATTTATTTATCTATTTCTTTATTTTTATTGGATGTTTTATTTACATTTCATGTGTTATCCCCTTACCCCATTCCCCCCTCCCACTCAGGAACCCCCTATCCCATCACCCATCCTCCTGCTTCTCTGTGGATGTGCCCTACCCAAACCCCCACTCCTACCTCCCCACCCTCAAATTCCCACCCACTGGGGCATCTAGCCTTCATGAGACCAAAGATCTCTTCTCCCACCTATGCCTGACAGGGCCATCCTCTCTTACGTTTACAGTAAGTGCTCCATAGCTTCAGTAATAGTGTCAGGCCTTGGGACATCCCCTTGAGCTGGATCGTACACTGGTCCTGTCACTGGACATTCTTTTCCTCAGGGTCCTCTCCATTTCTAATCCTGCAGTTCCTCAGGCAGGAACCATTATGGGTCAGAGTTTTGACTGAGTTGGCAACACTCTCCCTCGCTTGATGGCCTGCCTTTCTGCTTGAGGTGGCCTCTATAAGTTTCCCCTCACCACTCTTGGGCATTTCATTCAAGGTCCCTCCCTTTGAGTCCCATGAGTCTCTCACCACCCCCCCCCACAAGGTAGCTGTTACATTCTGGAGGGCTCCCCAAACCTCCCACCTCCTAAGGTTGCCTCTTTACATTCTTTCTGCTGGCCCTCGGGGCTTCAGTACTGTTCCCTCACCCAGTACCAGACAGATTCCCCTTTTCACCCCTTCCCTGTCCACTTTCTCTCCCAGGCCCCTCCCTCTCTCCCTTGTGTTTGCTTTCTTTTCCCTCCAAAGTGGGACTGAGGCATCCTCACTTGAGCTCTACAGCTTGTTAATCTTTCTTGACTTCTGTCAACTGTATCTTGGGTATTCTGTAATTGTTTTTTTCTGGGTTTTTTTTTGGGGGGGTGGTTGGCTACTATCCACTTATTAGTGAGTACACACCATGCATGTCCTTTTGGATCTGAGGTACCTCACTCAGGTTGATATTTTCTAATTCCATCTATTTGCCTGCAAAACTCAGGATGTCTTCATTCTTAGTAGCTGAGTACTCATTCCATTGTGTAAATGAACCATACTGTCTTTATCCATTTTTCTGTCGTGGGATATCTTGGTTGTTTCCTGCTTCTGGATATCACAAACAAGGCCATTATAAACATAGTGGATCATGTGCCCCTGTGGCATGGTGAGGCATCTTTTGGGTATATTCTCAAGAGTGGTGTCGCTAGGTTTTCAGGTAGATCTTTTTTCAAATTTTCTTCAGATCCACTTGGTTCCATTTGGACTTTAGCTTTGTGCAAACTGAATCCAAGAACACATCAAAATTAGCATTCACCACGATCAAGTAAGCTTTATCCCAGGGATGCATGGTTGATTCAATATTTGAAAATCCACTAATGCAATCCACTATATAAACAAACTCTAAGAAAAAAAATTCACATGATCACTTCCTTAGATGCAAAAAAAAAGTCATTTGACAAAAATACAACACTCCTTCATGTTAAAAGTGTTGGAAAGATTAAGAATTTAAGGCCCATACCTAAACATAATAAAAGCAATTTACTGCAAACCAAAAGCCAATATCAAATTAAATGGAGACATACTTGAAGTAATCCCACTAAAATCAACAAGACAAGGATGAGACAAGACAAGGATGCTCACTCTCCTCATATCTATTCACTATAGTACTCTAAGTGCTAGCTAGAACAATAAAACAAAAAAAAAGACATCAAGGGGATATAAATTGGCAAAGAAGAAATAAAGGTATTGCTATTTACAGATGATGTGATAGTATATATAAGAGACCACAAACATTCTATCAGAGAACTTCAGCTGATAAACAACTTCAGCAAAGTGGCCAGATATAAAATTAATTCAAATAAATCAGTAGCTTTCCTTTATACAAATGATAAACAGGCTGAGAAAAAAAATTAGGGAAACAACTCCCTTCACAATAGCCACAAATATTATAAAATATCTTGGGACAATTCTAACCAAACAAGTGAAAGCCTTTATGACAATAACATCAAGTCTCTCAGGAAAGAAACCAAATAACATCTCAGAAAATGGAGAGATCTCCCATGCTCATGGATTGGCAAGATTAATATAGTAAAAATGAACATCCTACAAAAGGCAATCTACAGATTCAATGCAATCCCCATCAAAATTCCAACACAATTCTTCAAAGATATCTTTAGAACAATCTCTGCTCTGTTACATGAATGATATTGTAATGATTACAAGATTTAGCTGTTCCCAAATATTAATTAAGATATAAAACTCAAACACCTTTATGATCTCTAATCTTCGAAATTGGTCCGTATATCATTTAGTTCAATACAAAATTCCAGTATGTTGCTCTGAGAAAAATAAAAATTTACTGTAAAGTATGCAAAATAAATTAAAAAACTCAAAATAACTATCTTTAAGTTGAGGAAAAGTTCACTAAATGAAAGACTAGACTCATACTGGCTGATATCGAACTATGACTATGATGCTAAAAATAATTATGACCATGCTATATTGATGGGAGAAAAGGACAGACCAATTGACTGTACAGAGATGAAATTCAGAAGTATATTTATACAAACAAATCACTTGATATTTGACAGTTTCACAATCACATTTTATATGAACTCAATATTAACACAGGTTTTCTATTGTTCTCAAATAGCAGCACAAAATAAAAAATATAACTAAAATTTAAAATAGTTAAAATTTAGGAGTTAACAAGAGAAAAATCAACAGATTTTGAATTTGGTGGTGAAGTTTCAGGTACAACACAAAATGTACACTTTATCAAAAGAAAAGTTATGACTTTTATTTTTTTAAAATTAAGTGGTTTGTCAGAGAAGTTGTTCAGAAAGTGTGGAGAAAAAGCATGTGCCATTTTATTATTAAATCATTACACAACACAGATCCAGTTAAAAAGAAAACTGCCTAAAATAAGAAAAATAGCCTTAGTCTTCAACTTTAAGAAAGTTAATAAACCAGTTTTAAACACTCATAAATGTTTGAAGCAGAATTCAATAGAGAATGAATGCATGTAAATATTCACATGAATATGTATACTTAGCATTTTAAATTTAAATTAATTAAGGTAAATATCTATAACAATGACACAATATAAATTAAGAATAGCAAGAAAAGCTGAGAAGATATGAAAATATTCTTTAATTGTTTATGGATATGCAATGATGTAAAGTCATCTTGCAATAACTCTACAGTGTCTTAAAAAGGTAAAAGATAAATATACTTCCTGCTCATTTATTCTTCTCCTGCACTTTTTGTGTCACTGAAGACACAAGAAAGAGGATATAACTTGAGGTAGGACAAATAACACTAAATCTCTTCTCAAAATGTCATATGGAATACTACTACTAAAAAAGCTATCAAAATGTAAACATACTTAGGTTAAAAAAAGCTTTAATTTATCTATCCTATAATAACAGTATCTCACTACATACAGCAAGCAAATAAATGAAAACCTAATGACAGGAATGTGTTACTTTAATTGGAATCCTTAGCCACTGAAATCTCAAAGATACACAAATATAGGTTATTATCGTAGCTCTAGATTATTCTCCATAATTTAAGAGTAAGAATCTCTTGCTGAAGACACCACATTTTGTCATAGGACATGGTGAAATCAATCTGAGAATGGCTAGAAAGTTTTATCTTCAATAGTTCATGGTATAACCGTATATTTAAATTTATCAGTACTCAAGGCCCATTACTGCCACCCTCTAAAAAGAAGCACTATCAAAACCATAATACCAGCCAATTCAGAACTTTTTTTTTCATTTCTATAGAAATGGATGGGCAATGTGAAAAGAAGGTAAGAAATACACAAGCACAATAGGTTACGCTCTTACTACAAATAATTCTGCTACTGCTTTGCTTGTTCTCTCTCTCTCTCTCTCTCTCTCTCTCTCTCTCTCTCTCTCTCTCCCTCCCTCCCTCCCTCCCTCTGTTCTTTCTTTCTTTCTTTCTTTCTTTCTTTCTTTCTTTCTTTCTTTCTTTCTTTCTTTTCTTCCTTTCTTTTACATTTTCCTCTCTTCCATTTTTTCATACTTGGTTCCTTCCTTTCTTCAATTATTTACTTCTTCCTACCTTTCTTTTTACTTTTTTCTCTCTTCCATACATCCTTCCCTTCTTTCCTTTATTTCTTCCTTTCACTTTCTTTCTTTACCTTGTTTGCTTTTTCTCTTTCTTGATTCTTTCCTTTCCTCATCTTTCTTTCTTTCTTTCTTTCTTTCTTCCTTTCTTTTTTCTTTCTTTCTTCCTTTCTTCTTTTGTTTCCCTTGAAACTATATCTCAAATTGTACTCTTGATTGATCTAGAAATCAACATACAGACAAGATTAACTTGAACTCACAAAGATCTCCTTGCTTCTGCTTCCCAATGCTGGGATTAGAGTCATTAGCTGCTTCACCTTGCTTTGCCAATTCTTATAGTTTTCTCAAGAAATTGTTCTGATACAATATAGGTAATTCTTTTACCACATTGATATTCAAAGTTTTATATTCAATGGTTTTCTTTCAGGATGATGGAGCTTCAACAAATTCATCTTATTTCTGCTTTATTTTCCTATATGTCTCATTACCCAAGTATAAGCTCAGAGAACTTCAACTCTTCTTTTATTTTTTTAAATTATTTTATTTATTTACATTCCAGTCCTTGCCTCTCCATCCTAGTCCTCCTTCCCATAGTTCCTCATCCCATTCCTCTTCCCTCTTGCCTCAGAGAGGGCGTCCCTCCTTCTATCAGGACTGCCCCTTCCCTGGCGCCTCAAATCTCTTCAGGATTAAGTGGATCTTCTCCCACTGAGACCACACTAGCCATATATGTGTGGCAGAAGCTTTATACCTGCCTGTGTATGCTCCTGGTTGGTGTCTCAGTCTCTGGGAGCTCCTTAGGGTCTGGGTAAATTGAGACTGCTGATCTTCCTATGAGGCTCCTCTCTCCTTCAGCTTCTTCCATCTTTTCCCGGATTCAACCACAGGGGCTCCTGACTTCAGTATAATGGTTGGGTATGATTCTCTGCCTCTGTTTCAGTCAGATGCTGGTAGAGCCTCTCAGAAGACAGTCGTGTAAGCACATTAGTGTATCAGTAATAGTGTTAGGCCTTGGTGTCACCCCTATGAAATGAGTTCCAAATTGGACCTCCATTCCTTCATTCTCTTCTCCATTTTTGTCCTTGCAGTTGATTTTGACAGTAACCATTATGGATCAAAATTTTGACTGTGAGTTAGTAACCCAATTCCTCCACTTGAGGACCTATCTATTGCAGGTGGACTCTTCTAGTTCCCTCTCCACAATGTTGAACATTTTGGAGGAAGAGAGAGTCTCTCACCTTCCAGGACTCTGGTATTTTCTAGAGGGTCTTCCTATCTCCCATGTCTGTGACTGCTCATTTCTACTCATTCCTCTAGCCCTCAGGGATTCTTGCCTGCCCCTGACCTTATCTCATTCCCCTTCTCCCTCCTCTCACCCATGTACCTCCCTCCAACTCCCATGATCATATTCTTGCCCCTTCTAAGTGGAATTGAAGAATCCTCAATTGGATCATTCTTTTTGTTACACTTCTTAAGATCTGTGGGTTATATTTTAGATATTCTGTACTTTTTGGCTAATATCTACTCATCAGTACATATGCACCATGTTCTTTTGGTTCTGAGTTACCTCACTCAGAATGTTTTCTAGTTCCATCCATTTTTCTGCAAAATTTTTGATGTCCTCTTTTTTAATAGCTGAATAGTCTACCATTGTGTGATGAACCACATTTTCTGTATTCATTCTTTGGGTGAGGGGCATCTGGGTTGTTTTCAGCTTCTTTCTATTACAAACAAGGCTGCTATGAACATAGTGGAAAAAGTGTCCTTGTGGTTAGGTGAGGCATCTTTGGGTATATGCCTAAGAGTGGTATAACTGGGTCTTCAAGTATAGCTATTTCTAATTTTCTGAAGAATAGCCAAATTGATTTCTAGAATAGATATATCGTTAGCAATCCCACCAGCAATTGAGGAGTGTTCCTCTTTCTCCACACCCTCTCCAACATGTGCTGTTAACTTGAGGTTTTTTTTTTTTTTATCTTAGACATTCTGATTGGAATGAGGTAGAATCTCAGGGTTATTTTTATTTGCATTTCTCTGATGACTAAGAACTTTGAATATTTCTTTAAGTGCTTCTTGGTCATTTGAGGTTCTTCTGATCTGAATCTCTGTTTAGCTCTGTACCCTATTTTTAATTGGGTTATTTGTTTTTTTGAGAGTTAACTACTTGAGTTCTTTGTATATTTTGGATATTAGCCCTCTATCAGATGTAAGATTATTGGAGATTTTTCCCCTAGTCTGTAGGTTGTTGATTTGTCCTGTTGATAGTGTCTTTTGGCTTACAAAAGCTTTTCAGTTTCATGAGATTCTATTTATCTATTGTTGATCTTAGATCCTGAGCCATTGGTGTTCTGTTCAGGAAATTTCCCCTGTGCCAATGAGTTCGTTCATACTTTCTCTTCTATTGGATTCTATGTATCTGATTTTATGTTAAGATCCTCTATACACTTGGACTTTAGCTTTGTGCAGGGTGATACAAATAGATCGATTTTCATTCTCCTACATACAGGCAACCAATTCAACTAGCACCATTTATTGAAGATGTCATCTCTTTTTCAGTGTGTGTCTTATCAATATCTTCAAACTCAATTCACTTAGTGATCTAACTATAGGCTTAAAGACAACATGGCAGATTTTGCCTAGGATGCCTCCAGGTGAGACTAGAAACTTTTGATGCATTACCATCTACTTAATACTAGATGTAATGGTAAAACATTAGAACTTATTGAAAAAAAATTTCTTTCTATTTGGGATCCTCAAAAAGACTTTTTCTGAATTTCAAGGACAATTGGCATTTCCTAGTTAGAGCTACTCCTGTGTCTCCTTCATTCATAGACAATTTCTACAGTTCTGGAGAATCTGATTTATCTAATAAACTGTTTCAGTTGAAATATTCTTTACTGTTAGAGACTGGTCACCCCGAAGTAGAAGTTCTTTCGAAGTGTTAAAAAAAACAGTACAGGCTAAGTAAGAGCATTTTATGTGTCTTATCTTCATTTTTTCATAACACACAGCACACTATGCATAATCAGTTTGTTCTGGGAAATCTATACATGTAAAAACATATAGATATAGATAGATAGATAGATAGATAGATAGATAGATAGATAGATAGATATAGGTATAGGTATAGTTGTACAGACACATACATACATGTACATGTGTATGCACATGTATCTCAAAAGAGAGATAGATGGATAGATAAAAGAGAAAAATAGAGAGAAAAAGAGAAAGAAATGGAGAGAGGTTTGTTTTTCTGTCAATCTGTGTAATTGGACTTACTGTACTAATTACTGTCTATTCCACGTTTCTAGGCTGCTTCTACCATGACTTCTCATGTTTTCCTTTTCATACATCCAATGGTAGAATACCTTTAGGAAATAAATGCTGTCTGTTGTGTCCAAAAACCTATATTCATTGTAGGCAATAGTCAACTGCAAATTGTTCAGCATCTAAAACCATGTTCTCTTCCTCCTTTGTGTTCTAGACAATAGCCAAACTAAGGTAATGTGGACTTGATTTGTTTGGCTTTTATTAATTATCTCTCTGGTGAGCTCACTTGATACGACATATGTATTGTTTTGTCTTTATGCTTAAACCCATTAGGAAAGACCCACATTTGTTTACTAATCAATTGATGACTAATGAAGCCTATGTCTGTAATCATAGGGAAGTCCTTTCTAGAATAACATTCTTCAAAAACATATTTTACATGAGCTTCCCAAGATACTCAGGTGAAAAGTTCCATATTTACAAGTTACCTGTTAATGGAGGGAGTTAGAAATAATCTACAAAATGTAGTCATTATCTTAAACCGAAATTAGTCAGGGATCCCCTGATAATGCTGTATAGATTGATTCTAGCTTGGCTGAGTTTACAGATAATCTCAATGACCTCAAATTCTCACAGTCTGTTTCAAGTCCACTCCTATAAACTGTTTTATTTATTTAAGATTTCCTTGAAAGTCACTAACCAAGTTATTCCTTCTAGCAAAAAAAAAAAAACAAAAAACAAAAAACTGTCAGTTACAGAGAAACAGTAAATTTTCCTCACATTGACTACATTTCTGGATTGGTGGAAGGCCCTAGCATTGCTAACAACTGCTAGAGGTTAAATATTTAACATATTCTAAGAAGATTATTGCTTTTATATCAACACATCTGGACAAGTATCACAGAGTCTCTCACAGCTCATCAAATGTTCCAGTGATATTTTGAAAACTAGAAGCTAAAAAAGTTCAAGATGGTGATATTTTAAAACAGTCGTCTATACATTTGTTTTTGGTTGCTACGTTTTCTGAGACCATTTAAGAACATCAGCCTGTTTCTTATATGTTGACCCTGTGTTTTTAATGTAGTTGGAAAAATGTCTCTTTGCTAGACTTCAGGGATTTCAGGT
>NW_021604766.1:2554699-2570721 GCF_004785775.1 Grammomys surdaster
ATATATATATGAAAGAATTTATTTTTAAATTTTATTTGTTTCTTTCTTTTATTTACACTCCAAACACAGTTCCCCCTCTCAATATACCCTCCCAATGTTCTTATCCTCATTCTTCTTTGTCTATGCCCCAACCCACCCCCAATATCCCCCTCACTGGCACATCAAGTCTCTTTAGGGTTAGGTGCATCCTCATTGAAGGCAAACCAGGCTGTCCTGTGTGGGGGCCTCATTCCAGTCCATGTATTCTCCTAATTGTCCAGTCATGACTGTTTCCCACAATCCCCTAGTAGACCAGAAAGAGCAGGTAGAGTCAATTCTACCCCCCTGCTTCATGATCCCAAGAAGCCTCTAATAAGAACATCTTTCTACTAATGCCTAAGAATAATCTTTTTTTCTCTATTTGAAAGTAATGTGGGGAAACAATTTGGAGAGGCAGACACTCTAGGAATAGCATGCTTCATGGAGCTATTGCTCTATAAACCTAGTCCCTACCAGTTGCCCATAAACCTCTTAGACTTGTCCTAGAGTGCACAGCAGATACAAGATTAGAAAGCTCAAGATTAAACAATTCTTCTAAAAACTGACCCAGAACAATACTCTTGTACTACCTAATTCTGCTATTGGCCTTCCTGCTGTTTCTGTGAAGACAACAAAAAAAAGAGTCAATGAGTATTTCTTTTCTCTTTCTTTTTTGATATTTTGTTTTGTCTCATTTTCTGTTGTTTTTCATTCTTCCTTGGATAATTATTTTTAGCACTCATGATTCCAACCTACCGCACATTTAGTATATTACAAATAATAAAAATAAAAGGAGCCACATGAGAATATAACCTGATACTTTTTACTGCATATTTTATTTATATTCATTTCAGATGCCATTCCCTTTCCCAATTTCGCCTCCCTTGAAAACCCATACCTATCCACTTCCTACTTTTTGCTTTTATATCATTTTAACTACATGCAAGTATTAAGGTCAGTTCTAGGTTGAGAAACAAGCAATACAACAGATAGAAATAGTCAAGGAACAAGCAAGACAAAAAACATAGTCAAAGAGCAAGCAAAGCAATAGACAAAGTTCTGTGAATACTCCCATGATCACTGTTTCTAAGCACTTATCAGAATGACCAAAATATCTGAGCCTACTTCTCTGTCCTAGTCCAAAGTCACTTTCATACCTGAAGCCTACTTCCTTGTTCTAGCCTAAGATTTATATTTCTGCCTGAAATTACTTCTTTATTCTAGTCTAAGATTTAGGATCCTGCCTAAAATAACTTCTTTGTTCTAGCCTAATGTCATATTCCTGCCAAGCAGCCCATTTCTTGTCCTTGGCCCATGTCAGATTCTTGTCAAGCATCCCAAAAAGCTCTTCACCTCTCCCCCCTTTTTATTTCATAAACAAGACTGAGCCTGTTTTAGGTCATTCCGCCAAGAATGCCTTCCTTACCTGTCATGCAATATGCATTATCAAAGCCAGTGTACTTCTGCAATAGGTTGGTATGGCTCTGCAGAATATTACCAATCCTTGGCTTGTCAGCCTGTTAATTTAGTAACTCTGTCTGGGGGTCCATTTTCAGTTTCAAGCCATGTGCTTTGGCTGCCAGCATGTTGATGTTGTTAAAGAAAAGCTTTAACATGGTGGACAGGAATAAATGTATTCCCAGGACAAAAAGGGCTAGCATGATCAAGCTATATATGCCATTATTGAAGTTTGACCAAAATAGAAATACTGACCTCAGCCCATGGGTAATTTTATCAGCAGTATTTGCTGCATCAACACTTAGCAGAACAGCATTCTTTAGATTCATAAGCTATGAAAAGTTAAAACATCCAGAGAGGTGTTAGAATTATGTCAAACACCCTGCAAGTATCTTTAAATTTTTTCTTTTTTTTTTTCTTTTTTTTAAAATTTTTTATTGGATATTTTATTTACATTTCATATGTTGTCACCTTACCCCATCCCCCACCCAACCAGGAACCCCCTATCCCCTCACCCCTCCTCCTTCTTCTCTGTGGATGTAACCTCTATCTACCCCCCACACTCCCACCTCCCCACCCTCAAAATTCCCATCTCCTGGGGCATCCAGCCTTCATGAGGCCAAGGTTCTCTTCTTCCACCTATGCCCAGCAGGGCCCTCCACTCTTACCTATTAAGCTGAAGCCCTGGATCCCTCCCCGTGGTCGCAGGCTGGTGGTTTAGACCCTGGGAGCTGTGAATGGTTGGTATTGTTGCTCTCCTCATGGTGCCTCAAATCCTTTCAGGTCCTTCAGTCTTCACTGTAACTCCTCCATTTAGAACCCCATTATCAGTTCAATGGCTAGTTGTGAACATCTGCCTCTGAATATGTCAGACTCTTGAAGACCTCTGAGGAGACATCCATATCAGGCTCTTATCAGCATGCACTTCCTGACTTCCACATCAGCATCAACCTTTGGTGACTGCACATGGGATGGATACTCAGGTGGAAAGGTCTTCAGATGGCCCCTCTTTCAGTTTCTGTCCCTCACTTTGTCTCCATGTTTGTTCCCTTGAGTATTTTGTTGCTCCTTCTAAGAAGGACAGAATCACCCCCGCTTGGTCTTCCTTCTTTATAAATTTCATGTGGCCTGTGAGTTGCATCTTGGACATTTCAAGGTTCTGGGCTAATATCCAATAATCAGTGAGTGAATACCATGTGTGTTCTTTTGTGATTGGCTTACCTCACTCAGGATGATAATTTCTAGTTCCATCCATTTACCTAGGAACCTCTCGAATTCATTGTTTTTAATAGCTGAGTAATACTCCATTGTGTAAATATACCACATTTTTTGAATCCATTCCTCAGTTGAAGGACATCTGGGTTCTTACCAGCTCCTGGCTATTATAAATAAGGCTGCTATGAACATAGTTGAGCATATGTCCTTGTTATATGTTCAAGCATCTTCTGGGTATATGCCTAGGAGTGGTATAGCTGGATCCTCAGATAATGCTATGTCCAATTTTCTGAGGAACCTCCAGACTGATTTCCAAAGTGGTAGTACCATCTTGCAGTCCCAACAATGGAGGAGTGTTCCTCTTTCTCCACACCCTTGCCAGCATCTACTATCAACTGAGTTTTTAATCTTAGCCATTCTGACTGGTGTGAGATGGAATCTCAGAGTTGTTTTGATTTGCATTTCCCTGACGACTAAGGATACAGTACATTTCTTTATGTGCTTCTTGGCCATTCGAGTTTCCTCCGTTGAAAATTCTTTGTTAAACTCTATACCCCATTTGGTTGTCTGGAGTCTAATTTTTTGAGTTCTTTGTATATATTGGATATTAGCCCTCTATTAGATGAAGGATTGGTAAAGATCTTTTCCCAATTTGTTGGTTGTCGTTTTGTCCTATTGACAGTATTCTTTGCCTTACAGAAACTTTGAAATTTTATGAAGTCCCATTTGTCAATTCTTGATCTTAGAGCATATGCTATTGGTGTTCTGTTCAGGAACTTTTCTCCTGTGCCCAAGTATTCGAGGCTCTTCCCCACTTTCTCTTCTATTAGTTTCAGTGTATCTGGTTTTATGTGGAGGTCCTTTATCCACTTAGACTTGAGCTTTGTACAAGGGGATAAGAATGGATCAATTTTCATTCTTCTACATGTTGTCCTCCAGTTGAACCAGCATCATTTGTTGAAAATGCTGTCCTTTTTCCACTGGACAGTTTTAGCTCCTTTGTCACAGATCAAGTGACCATAGGAGTGTGGGTTCATTTCTGGGTCTTCAATTCTATTCCTTTGATCTTCCTGCCTGTCTCTGTACCAATACCAGGTGGTTTTTTATCACTATTGCTCTGTAGTACAGCTTGAGGTCAGGGATGGTGATTCCTCCAGAAGTTCTTTTATTGTTGAGAATAGTTTTCGCTATCCTGGGTTTTTTGTTATTCCATATGAATTCGAGAATTTCCTTTTCTAACTCTGTGAAGAATTGAGTTGGGATTTTAATGGGGATTGCACTGAATCTGTAGATTGCTTTTGGCAAGATGGCCGTTTTTATTATATTAATCCTGCCAATCCATGAGCATGGGAGATCTTTCCATCTTCTGAGATCTTCTTCAATTTCTTTCTTCAGAGACTTGAAGTTCTTGTCATACAGGTCTTTCACTTGCTTGGTTAGATTCACTCCAAGGTATTTCATATTATTTGCAACTCTTGTGAAGGGTGTCATTTCCCTAATTTCTTTTTCAGTCTGGTTATCTTTCATGTAGAGGAAGGCTACTGATTTGTTTGAGTTGATTTTATAACCAGCCACTTTGCTGAAGTTGTTTATCAGGTTTAGGAGTTCTCTGGTGGAAGTTTGGGGGTCACTTAAGTATACTATCATATCATCTGCAAATAGCGATATTTTGACTTCTTCTTTTCCTGTTTGTATCCCTTTGACTTCTTTTTGTTGTCTAATTGCTCTAGCTAGGACTTCCAGTACTATATTGAATAGGAAGGGGGAGAGTGGGCAGCCTTCTCTAGTCCCTGATCTTAGTGGGATTGCTTCAAGTTTCTCTCCATTTAGCTCGATGTTGGCTACTGGTTTGCTGTAAATTGCTTTTACTATGTTTAGGTAGGGGCCTTGAATTCCTGATCTTTCCAAGACTTTAGAACTAACATGAATCCCATGGTATTTGGATTGACACTCAAGATGGCTCCTTCCTCTTAAACTCTGAACCTTCTTACAATAATTTGAATAGGATGAAGAGCATCATCTGTTCTTCCAAATGCCTATCTAAATCCTCATGTGTATTCAACACATTAGTAACATTTTTTGTTAAATGATAAACAGAAGTAGCTCCTTAACTCCTTGTGTCAAAGCAATTCCAGAAGCAGTGATGCTAGCAATTAATGTAATTAAAGCTGTAATACCAGCAATAATCAAGCCCCCTACTCTCTTGCTTCTGCTTAAAGGCTGACTCACTTCTTTCTGTACTTGCAAGCTTTCTTCAGAAGACCAACGTTCTGTGCTCCTTAGGACAATAAAATAGAAGCTGTTTGATACACCTCCATGACTGACATAACAGATTTAAACACACTAACACAATTAGAAAGTCTACAATCAATGTAACTTACATTAAATACTGTAGAAGAAACAAAAGTATTTTTAACTTGACTATTAAAAGAGCCTTAACACATGTACTAACACTTGTTTAAAATCCAGATCCTATCCCAACTTTCTCTCTTGCTAAAATAACATCAGGACAACTGCAGGTAACTTCCAAATATGTCTCTGAAAATGCCCAAAACCAGACTTTCAAATGAAGACTGTGGGCAGCTTTGTGTAGTCCCTGATTTTAATTGGATTGCTTCAAGTTTTTCTACATATAGGTTGATGTTGGCTACTGGTTTGTTGTATATTGATTGATTTTACTGTTTATGTATGGGCCTTGAATTCCTGATTTTTTCCAAGACTTTTACTATGAAGGGTGATTGAACTTTGTGAAATGCTTTCTCAGAATCTAGTGAGATGATCATGTAGTTTTTTTCTATGAGTTTGTTTTTATAGTGGATTACATTGATGGATTTCTGAATATTGAACCATCCCTGCAATCTTGGGATAAATCCTAGTTTATCTTGGTGGATGATTGTTTTGATGTGTTCTTGAATTCTGTTTCCTAGACTTTTATTGAATATTTTTGTATTGATATTCATGAGATTTTTTTTAAATTTAATTTTCATTGTTAGGTTTTTGTGTGCTTTAGGTATGAGCATAATTTTGACTTCATAGAATGAATTGGGTAGTGTTCCTTCTGTTTTTTAGGTCTTCTTGTAAGGTAAGATACAATTCTTCACAATACCATCTGATTCTGGGCTTTATTTGGTTGAGAGACTTTTAAGGACTGCTGCTATTTCTTTAGGGTTTGTGGGACTGTTTAGATGGTTTATGTGATCCTGATTTATCTTTGGTACTTTGTATTTGTCTAAGAAATTGTCCATTTCATCCAGATTTTCTAGTTTTATTGAATATAGGCTTTTATATTAGGATCTGTTGATTTTTTTTTTTTAATTTCCTCAGGTTCTGTTAATATGTCTCCCTTTTCAGTTCTGATTTTATTAATTTGGATACTGTTAATATGCCCTCAGGTTATTCTGGCTAAGGGCTTATTTATCTTGTTTATTTTCTCAAAGAACCAGCTTCTGGTTTTGTTGACTCTTTTTATAGTTCTTTTTGCTTCTACTTGGTTGAATTCAGGCCTGGTTTGATTATATCATGTTGTCTACTCCTCTTGGGCACATTTGCTTCTTTTTGTTCTAGAGTTTACAGGTGTGCTGTCAAGCTGCTGGTGTGGGCTTTCCAGTTTCTTTTTTAGAGACATAAGTTTTCCTCTTAGCACTGCTTTTATAGCATCCCACAAATTTTGGTATGATTCCTCTTCATTTTCATTAAATTCTAAAATGTCTTTAATTTCTTTCTTTATTTCTTCCCTGGGCAAGATATCATTGAGTAGAACATTGTTCAGCTTCGATATTTATGTGGACTTTCCATTGATTTTATCATTATTGAAAACCACTCTGTGATGATCCGATAGGATGCATGGTGTCATTTAAATTTTCTTGTATATGTTGAGGCCTGTTTTGTGACCAAATAAATGGTCAACTTTGGAAAAGGTACCATGAGGTGCTGTGAAGAAGGTATATTCTTTTGTTTTTAGATGAAATGTTCTATAGTTATCTGTTAATTCCATTTGGTTCATAACTTCTCTTATCACTGTGTCTCTGGTTATTTTCTGTGTCCATGATTTGTCCATTGATGAGAATGGGATACTGAAGTCTCTATTATTGTGTGAGGTGCAATGTGTGCTTTGAGCTTTAGTAAAGGTTCTTTTATTAACGTGGGTGCCTTTGTCTTTGGAGCATAGATGTTCAGAATTGAGAGTTCATCTTGGTTGATTTTTCCTTTAGTTAGTGTTCTTCCCTATCTTTTTTGAAAACTATAGGTTGAAAGTCAATTTTATTTGATATTAGAATGGCTACTCCAGCTTGTTTCTTGGGACCATTTGCTTGGAAAATTGTTTTCCAACCTTCTATTGTGAGGTAGAGTCTGTCTTTGTCACTGTACATTTCCTGCATGCAGCAAAATCATGGGTCCTGTTTATGTATCCAGTCTGTTAGTCTTTGTGTTTTTGGGGGGAATTGAGACTATTGTTGTTAATAGATATTAAGGAAAAGTGATTTTTGCTTCCTGTTATTTTTGTTATTAGAGATAGAATTATGTTTATGTGACTATCTTCTTTTTGGTTTGTTGGAAGAAGATTACTTTCTTGCTATTTCTAGCATATAATTTCCCTCCTTGTGTTGGAATTTTCCATTATCCTTTGTAGGGCTGGATTTGTGGAAACATATTGTGTAAATTCGGTTTTGTCATGTAATATCTTGGTTTCTCCATCTATGTTAATCGAGAGTTTTGCTGGGTATAGTTGCCTGGGCTGGCATTTGTGTTCTCTTAGGGTCTGTATGACATCTACCCAGGATCTTCTGGATGTTAGTTTCAGCTGAGAAATATGGTATAATTCTGATATGTCTGCCTTTAAAAATTACTTGACCTTTTCCTCTTACTGCTTTAAATATTGGTTCTTTGTTTTGTGAATTTGATGTTTTGATTATTATGTGATGGGAGGAATTTCTTTTCTGGTCTAGTCTATTTTGAGTTCTGTAGGCTTCTTGTATGTTTATGGGCATCTCTTTCTTTAAGTTAGAGAAGTTTTCTTCTATAATTTTGTTGAAGATATTTACTGGACCTTTAAGTTGGGAATCTTTATTTTCTTCTATACCCGCTATCCTTATGTTTGGCCTTCACTTTGTGTCCTGAATTTTCTGGATGTTTTGGGTTAGAAATTTTTTGCATTTTGTATTTTCTTTGACAGCTGTGTCAGTGTTTTCTATGATATCTTCTGTACCTGAGATTCTCTCTTCTATCTCTTGTATTCTGTTGGTGATGCTTGCTTCCATAATTCCTGATCTCTTTCCTAGGATTTCTATCTCCAGGGTAGTCTTGTGATTTCTTTATCGTTTCTACTTCCATTTTTATGTCTTGGATAGTTTTGTTCAAGTCTTTCACCTGTTTGCTTTCTGTTGCTTGTATTCTTGTGTTTGCCTTTCCCTATCTAGTTATCTCTAGGGCTACCTTCACTCACTGTCTCTGTCTAGAGCCTGTTTGTCCTGTTATCTTGGTTGTGTCAGAACTACTCTTAGTCCAGCTGTCTCTGTTATCCTGTGATTCTGAGATTGTGGGTCTGATAGTTCCTGGGAGTCAGGCTGCTACTGGGATCCTGAAATCCTGGTGTGCCCAGGCTCCTGAGATCCTGTGATCCTATGATCTTATGTTTTTAAGCATGTTGGAGCGCCTGGGAGTCCAGCTCCCTCTGGAATTTGTGGGATTTGGTACAGAGCTGACTCTCAAGATCTGCTCAGGGCACCTAATGAAACATCCTAGATCATCAGGAAAATGCAAATCAAAACAACCCTGAGAGTCTACCTCACACCAGTCAGAAAGTCTAAGGTCAAAAACTGAGGTGATAGCAGCTGCTGGTGAGGATATTAAGAAAGAGGATGACTCCTCCGTTGTTGGTGGGATTCCAAGCTGGTACAACTATTCTTCAATCAGGATGGCCATTTTTCAGAAATTTGGACATAGCAGCCTTATTTATAAAGGCCAGAAGCTGGAAAGAACCCAGACATCCTTCAACAGAGGAATGGATACAGAAAATGTGGTACATTCACACAATTGAGTACTTCTCAACTATTAAAAACAATGAATTCATGAGATTCTTAGGCAAATGGATGGAACTAGAAAATATCATCCTGAGTGAGGTAACCCAGTCACAAAAGAACACACATGGCATGTACTCACTGATAAGTGGATACTAGCCCTAAATCTCAGAATACCCAACATACAATTCACAGATCACATGAAGCTCAAGAAGAAGGAAGACCAAAGCTTGGGTGCTTAGGTTCTTTGTAGAAGGGTGAACAAAATACTCAAGGGAGAAATTACTGAGACAATATGGAACAGAGACTTAAGGGAAGGCCACCCAGAGACTGCCTCACCTGGGCATCCATCCCGAATACAGTCACCAAACTTAGACACCATTGTGGATGTCAAGAAGTGCATCCTGACCAGATATAACTGTCTCCTGAGAGGCTCTGCCAGAGCCTAACATTTACAGAGGTGGATGCAGGCAGCCAAACATTGTACTGATTACAGGGTCTCAAATAGAGGAGTTAGAGAAAGGAATGAAGGAGCTGAAGTGGTTTGCAACCCCATAGTTAGACGATAATATCAACCAACCAGACCCTCCAGAGCTCCCCCAGTGACTAAACCATCAACCAATGAGTACATACAGAGGGACCCATAACTTGAATCCGAGCCATATATGTAGCAGGCATCAATGGGAGAAGAGGCCTTTAGTGCTGTAAAGCCTCTATGCCCCAGTGTAGTGGAATGCAAGGGCAGGGAAGTAGGAGTGGGTGGGTAAGTGGGGAAACACCCTCATTGAAGCAAGGAGGAGGAATGGAATAGCGGTTTTCCCAGGGTGGGGACTGGGAAAGAGGATGACATTTGAAATGTAAATGAAGAAAATATTCAGTAAAAAATGTTATAATAAATAAATTAATTAATAAATAAATATATAATTATAAAAGCCTGAAAATAAAAAAATCTTAAATACTTAAAAGTTCAATGTACCTATAAGACAGATATCATCCAATAAGTGTGTCCTTCTTACAATAATAAACTTTCTGAAGCAAAATATAGTTCAGAATATTGTGCAGATGAGAGAGTACACATATCACAAAATAAGATACACAAGAGGTAATAATTATACAACTACTGAAATAAACAACAAAATTAGAGATAAAATTCCAATAATATCCTATTGTGTGATTTTTAGATTATTCTATAACTCAAAAATAATTTAAAGTAACTTTTAAAGAATATGGATTCAAATACTACAAATGATGGTAGAATTAACAACATTTATAGATATTTACCTTTGTTAAGATAAAAGTCATAAATATTTTAGGAATAAAAATAAAATACAAAATTTTATATAAATATTGTGATCTAATTAAAGTGAATCTCTGTTAGTGTAAAACTCTTTTAAAATGATTAATGATAAGAATATAGATTGATGGCACAGAAAATGTAAGGTATGGAAGACTTGTTTAAAATTGTATGGAAAATTTGTCTTAGATAAGATAATTTAGCATAGATCAAAACACTAAGTATTAGATATGAAATTTTCACATATTATTTATTCACAGTTGAGGGTTATTCAGAAAAACAAGGAAAAATGGCATTTTTACTGCAATAATCTTGAGTTACAATTTTTAAATTAGTAACTTCTCAAAAATTAGCCACTAGTTATTAGAACTTGGCTAATTTACATAATCTCTTTAATCACTATTTGCCTTGTTTTTTCTCTTGAAAAAAGGGTCAGGTGTAGGTATTGATTAGCATGATATAGATAATGTGTATGGCAAAGGGGTTTGCATATATCAAGTGCTCAATAAATTTTATAATAACAGTATAACTGCTGAGCACAATAGTGCAGTAGTGAAATCCTACTGATTTCAAATAACATTTTCACATCAAATATAAAAATACCAAAACAAATGTTTAACAATGTGGCTAGATGAGGTCTCTTTTTCAAACTGCAAGAGAAATGGTTATTTACTGTATACTATTATTTTAAAAACTAGCTATCATACACCATGATAAATCAAGTGGATTCCATAAAATATCTTCTTCCTTCAGAATTAAAATGGGAAGATGAAAGTTGAGATGTAAAACTTAACCTGTTCAGGCCTGCACCTTCTGCCAGGGCAAACTGCCAGCTAGTTCTCTCTACTGAAGACATGATGGCCTGAGGCATCTCAAGAAATCCTCTGCACACAGGGTAACTGGGAAGAACCCACCTGAAGTCCCACATCTGCCACTGGGAACCCACTTGACTTCCGAGCCCATCACCCCCAAACTTCTTCCACCATGTATTCTACTTCCCTTCTGACTGGCACCTTCTGCTGGGGCAGACATCCATCTAGTCTGTTCCTCTGAAGACACCACTATTTGAAAGCATTCCAGTAGTTATTCTGCATACAAGGCAACTGGGCAACCTACACCATAGTCTGAAGTCTGCTCAGGGGTTCCATGGTATGGAAGACAACTAACCTAACAGACTGAAAGCCTACCTGGAGTTCTGCCGCATACAGAGAAACAGAAACCACAGTCCATAGGCCACCCTGGAGAACAGTCTCACACAGGACAACAGCTTGACTGCTCCTCTGAAGACCCAACAGTCTGAAAGCTTCCCAAGAAATCTGTTACAGCCAGGGCAACAGATCAGCTGCATCTCTGCCCCTCTAAAGACATCACAATCAGAAGGCCCCACAGCAAGTCTGCTACATACAGGGCCCCAGGCCTACCAGGAGAACTGAAGCAACCCAGGGACAAAAGAGGCAGGCTCCAGACAAAGATACCTAGACCAGCAAACACCAGAAATAACCATATGGCAAGGGGCAAGTGCAAGACTATAAGCACCAGAAGCCATTATCAGTAGTTATCCTCAGAACCTAGTTCTCCCACCACGGCAAGTGCTGAATATACCAACACACGTAAAAACACCATTTTAAAATATTACTGTAACAGAAGAAGATCTTCCAAGCAAATGATCCCAAGAAACAAACTGGAATTGCCATCCTAAAATACAATAAAATAGAGTTTCAACCAAAAGTTATCAAGTGATATGAGGAAAGACACTTCATATTCATCAAAGGATAAGTCCTCCAAAAGAAAGTCTCAATTCTGAATATCTATGCCCAAAATGCAAGAGCACACACATTCATAAAATAAACTTTACTAAAGCTCAAAACACACATTGATACTGGGAGACTTCAGCAACCCACTCTCACTAATGAACAGGTCATTGAAGCAGAAACTAAACAGAAACAAAGGCAAACTAATAGAGTTTATGAACCAAATGGATTTAACAGATATCTACAGAACATTTCATTCTAAAACATAAGAATACACCTTCTTCTCAGCTTTTCATGGTACCTTCTCCAAAATTGACCATATAATTGGGCACAAAAGAAGAAAAATTATAACACTAAATGTGCTGGTAAAGAAACTGAAAGACTCCTACACTAACAACTTAACAGCAAACTTGAGAGCTCTAGAACAAAAAGAAGCATGTATACTCAAAAGGAGTAGAAGACTGGAAATAGTCAAACTCATGGCAGAAATCAACCAAATAGAAACAGAAAAAGGTAAAAAGAATCAAAAAAATCTAAAAGCTGATTCTTTCAAGATAGATAAACCCCTATCCAAACTAACTAATGGGCCCAGAGGCAGTATCCAAACAAATAAAATCAGAAATGAAAAGGGAGATATAACAACAGAAACGAAGGAAATTTAAAAAAAATCATCAGATCCTTCTACAAAAGCCTATACTCAATAATACTGGAAAATCTAGATGAAATGGATGGTTTTCTAGATAGATAGCACATACCAGTTAAATCATGAGCAGGCAAACTTTCTAAATAGGCCCATATCTCCTAAGAAAATAGAAGAATTTATTAAAAACCTCTCAACCAAAAAATGCCCAGGGCCAGATGGCTTTAGTGCAGAATTTGACCAGAATTCTGAAACCACAATTGCTCTGATACCAAAACCATACAAGGACACTACCAGAACAAGAGGACAAGACAAATTTTGCTCATGAATATTGATGCAAAAATACTTAATAAAATTCTTGCAAACTGAATTCAAGAACACATCAAAACCATCATTCACCATAATCAAGTAGGCTTCATCTCAGGGATGCAAGGTTGGTTCAATAAATAAAAGTCCATTAATATAATTCACTATATAACAAACTCAAAGAAAAAAAATCACATGATCATCTCCTTAGATGCAGAAAAAAAGCATTTGACAAAATACAGCATCCCTTAATACTAAAGGTATTAGAAAGACTAAGAATTCAAGTCTTATTTCTAAATATAATAAAAACAATTTACTACAAACTAACAGTTAATATCAAATTAAATGGAGATGTACTTGAAGCAATCCCACTAAAATTGGGGATAAGACAAATATACCCACTCTCCCTTCTTCTATTCAATATAGTACTTGAAGTTCTAGATAGAACAATAAGACAACAAAAAGAGATCAAGGGGATACAAATTTGCAAAGAAGAAATAAAGGTATCACTATTTGCGCATGATATGATAGTATATATAAATGTCCCTAAAAATTCTATCAGAGAAACTCTACAGCTGAGAAACAACTTAAGCAAAGTGGCTGGAAATAAAGTTAACTAAAATAAAATCAGTAGCCTTCCTTTATACAAATGAAAACCAGACTGAGAAAGAAGTTATGGAAACAACTCCCTTTGCAATAGCCACAAATAATATAAAGTATCCTGGGGTAACTCCGACCAAACAAGCGAAAGATCTAAATGACACGAACATCAAGACTCTCAAGAAAGAAATCAAAGATATCAGAATATGGAGAGATCTCCCATATTCATTGATTGTCAAAAATAACATAGTAAAAATGGCCATCCTACCACAGGAAATCTGCAGATTCAAACAATCTCCATCAGAATCCCAAATCAATTCTTCAAAAGCATTGACAGATCCATTTTCAATTGATCGATTCATTTCTATTATTCATCTGGTAAGGCAGAAAAAAAACATAAAAGAACTGCTGGGGGAATCATCATCCCTGATCTCAAGCTATACTTCAGAGCAATAATGATTAAAAACTGCATGGTATTGGTACAGAGACAGACACACTGATCAATGGAGTAGAATTGAAGACCCAGAAATAAAACCACACAGTTACAGACACTTGATCTTTGAGAAAGAAGCTAAAAATTACAATGGGAAATAGAAAGCATATTCAATAAAAGATGCTAGTCTAACTGGGAGTCTGTATGTAAAGAAATGAAAATAGATCAATACTTGTAACCTTACACAAGGCTCAAGTCAAAGTGAATCAAGGACCTCAACTTAAAACCACATACACTGAGTCTAATAGAAGAGAAAGTGGGAAAGAGCCTTGAACTCATTGGCACAGGGGGAAATTTCCTAAACATAACTCCAATGTCTCGTGCTCTAAGATCAAGAGTTTATAAGTGGGACCTCATGAAACTAGAAAGTTTCTGAAAGGCAACTGACATTGTCAACAGTACTAATCAACAACCTACAGACTGAAAAAAATCTTCACTAACCTCATATCCTATAGAAGATTGATATCCAAAATACATGAAGAACTAAAGAAGCTAAACACCAAGAATCCATACAACCCAATCAAAAAATGAGGTATAGAATTAAACTGAGAATTCACAACAAAGGAATCATGAATGGCTGAAAAGCACTTAAAGAAATGTTCAAAGTCCTTAGTGATCAGAGAAATGCAAATCAAAAAGACCTTGAGATTCCAACTTATACCAATCAGAATATCTAAAATGAAAATCTCAGGTGACAGCACATGTTGTAGAAAATGTAGTTCATTTATACAATGGAATACTGCTCAGCTATTAAAAATGAGGATATCCTGAGTTTTGCAGGCAAATGGAACTTGGAAATATTCTGAGTGAAGTAACTCATACCCAAAGGACATGCATGTTATGTACTCACTAATAAGTGGATGTTAGCCAAAAAAGTACTGAGTAACCAGAATACAGTCCACAGAACTCGAAAAGGTTAACAAGCTTCAGGGCCGAGGTGAGGATGCTCAATTCCACTTGGGAGGGAAAAGAAAGCAATCACAGAAGAAAGGATGGAGACAGAGGTCCTGAGTACAAAAGGGGACATGGAGGGGAAGAGGCAAACATGATCAGGTAGGGGAAAAGGACTGAAGCCCTGAGGGCCAACAGAAAGAATGGAAACAGGCAACCTTGGGAGGTAGGTGGTGGGAAGACCTTCCAGAATGTACCAGAGATATGGGAGGTGAGGGATTCTCAAGACTCAAAGGGATCGACCTTAGATGAAATGCCCTACAGAGGGGAGAAGGAACTTGTAGCACCCACCTCCAGCAAAAAGACAGGGCATCAAGTGAGAGAGGGGGTTGCCATGCTACAGTCAAAATCTCTGACCTATAGTTGTTTCTGTCTGAAAGAACTGCATAGGCAAAAATGGAGAAGAGCCTGAAGAAATGAGTCCAGCAACAGGCCCAAAGTGGGATCCAACTCAATGGGAGGCCAAAAGGCCTGACATTACTACTGAGGATATGGAGTGCTCACAAAAAGGGACATATCATGACTGCCTTCCAAAAGACCTAACAAGCAGCTGAACGAGTCAAATGCATATATTAATACCTAACCAATGGACAGAAGCTACTGATCTCCGTGGTTGAATTAGGAAAAAGCAGGAAGAAGCTAAAGAGGAAGGTAACTCTGACGGAGGACCAGCAGTCTCAATTACCCTGGACCCCTGACACCTTTCAAACACTGGACTACTAATCAGGTAGCATACACCAGGTGATATGAGGCCCCCAACACACATACAGCAGAAGACTGCAGGTTCTGGATTCAGTCAGAGAAGATGTACCTAAACATCAAGTGTCTGCAGGACCAGGGAATGGGGAGATATAATGGGCTGGGAGATGAGAGGTGGAGACATCATCGTGGAGATGTGTGGAGAAGGTTATATGGGATGTGGAACAGAGTGTCAACATGGAAGAAGTGTAAAAAAATAGTAAATAAAATTAAAAACAAAAACTTAGTTGACATTTTAGTATAAACATGCATTTTTAAATTTGGCAGGTGAAAGGAAATGGATAAGTGCACATACTACTTTAATAGAGAGTCGTCACAGTTCTGTTCTCATCAATAGCACTAGGAAACACATCTGTCTATAATTCCAGCCCCATGGGGTTCAGAAGCATCTTTTCTATATGAAGTCTTGCAGTCTTTTGCACATGTGCTCCCACACTTACACACATAATCTAAAATAACACACACACACACACAGAGAGAGAGAGAGAGAGAGAGAGAGAGAGAGAGAGAGAGAGAGAGA
>NW_021604766.1:2570731-2571683 GCF_004785775.1 Grammomys surdaster
AGAGAGAGAGAGAGAGAGAGAGAGAGAGAGAGAGAGAGAGAGAGAGAGAGAGAGAGAGAGAGAGAGAATACTCACATGTTTTCTTTAAGAAATGGCACATTACCCTGGCAGTGGTGGCATGCACCTTCAATCTGAGCACTTGAGAGACAGAGACAGGCGATCTTTGAGTTCAAAGTCATCTAGTCTAAATACCACTTTCTAGGACACCAAGGGCTACACAGAGAAACTCTGCTTCAAACAAATAACAACCAAAAAAAAAAAAAGAAAAAGAAAAAAAAAGAAAGGCACATTATTCAATGCGAGTGATGACCTGAATCCATTTCCTATATCACTCTTTGTACTACAATTCTCAGATTACCTAAAGATGTTTTCAACATAGCATCATGTGTCCTATATACATTTTCTTCTCCTGAGAGTTTGTTTTTAAAATTAGTTTAAAGATAACTATATTTTCTCCCCTGTCCCATTTAAATAATAAACACAAGTCAAAATGTCTATATGCTGTGTGAGATCTAATATGCCCAAAATCAACACAAAGAAGATTCCCTTTATTCCCTCCTGAATCTAATATCTAGAGAAAGATATATTGACAGTCTTTTTTTTAAACATTATTTACTATATACTTTTTATAGCCAAACACATTTCAAAGGCATGATTTCCCTGAAAGGGTTATCAAATATTGGCCAATTCTACTTTCTAAATACAACGTATTTTGAAAAGAATTTATTGAGAAATTTCAATACAGATATCACAGCAATATCCAATTCTCCCAAGAACCTCTTAGTCTTCTGTCCTATTTATCTTCTTTCTTCTATGTGAACTAATTTTCTGCCTGTACCTTTCATCCCATATTTTAAAAGTTAATTCATATTCTCCTACAGAAAGAATTCTTAAGGTAAGAATCTATAGTCTTTCCTTGGTCTCTCTATCTCATTTGTTTTCTAGATCTTGC
>NW_021604766.1:2576683-2593793 GCF_004785775.1 Grammomys surdaster
TCCTCAGCTTCTTCCAGCTTTTCCCTAATTCAACTGTAGGAGTCAGCAGCTTCTGTCCGTTGGTTGGGTGCAAATATCTGCATCTGACTTTTTCAGCTGCCTGTTGGGCCTTTTGGAGGGGAGTCATGGTAGGCCCCTTTTTGTAAGCACTCTATTGCCTCAGTAATAGTATCAAGCCTTGTGGCCTCCACTTGAGCTGGATCTCATTTTGGGCCTGTTGCTGGACCTTCTTTTCCTCAGAGTCCTCTCCATTTCTGTCCCTGCAGTTCATTCCAACAGGAAAAATTATGGGTCAGAGTTTTGACTATGAGATTTCAACTCCATCCCTCATTTGGTGCCCTGTCTTTCTGGCAGACATAGGCTCTACAAGTTCTATCTCCCAACTGTAGGGCATTTCTTCTAAGGTCCCTCCATTGATTCCTGAGAGTCTCTCAGCTCCCAGGTCTCTGGTATATTCTAGAGGGTTTCTCCACCGTCCTACCTCCCAAGGTTGCCTGTTTCCATTTTCTTCTGCGTAGCCCTCAGGGCTTCAGTCCTTTTCCTTACCCTCTCAATTGGAACTGAGGCATCTTTACTTGGCTCCTTCAACCAAGTAAATTATTACTTTACTAATATACACTTTATATATACACTTATTAGTGAGTACATACCATGCATGTTCTTTGGGGTCTGAGTTAACTCACTCAGAATGTTATTTTCTAGTTCCATCCATTTACCTGCAAAATTCAGGATAGCTTTCTTCTGAATAGCTGAGTAACATTCTATTGTGTAAATGAACCACATTTTCTGTATCCGTTCTTCTGTCTTAGGGACATATGGGTCGTTTCCAGCTTCTAGCTATCACAAACAACGCCACTATGAACATAGTGGAACATATGCCCCTGTAGCATGGTATGGCATCTTTTGGGTATTATTACCAAGAGTGGTATTGCTAAATCTTCAGATAAATATCATTAATTTTCTGAGGAATCTACCGATTGATTTCCAGAGTGGTTGTACCAGTTTGCAATCTCAGCAGCAATGGAGGAGTGTTCCTCTTTTTCCACATCTTTGCCAACATGTGTTGTCACTTGAGGTTTTGATCTTAGCCATTTTGACAGGCATAAGGAGAAATCTCAGGATCATTTTGATTTGCATTTCCTTAATCACTAAGGACTTTGAACATTTCTTTAAGTGCTTCTCAGCCATTTGAGAGTCCTCTGTTGTAAATACTTGATTTTGTTCTATATCTCATTTTTTCATTGGATTGTTTGCTTTATTGGTGATTAGCTTCTTGAGTTCTTTATATATTTTGGATATTAGCCCTCTATTGGATGTAGGACTAGTGAAGATATTTTCCCAATCCATAGGTTGCTGATTTGTCTTGTTGACTATGCTCTTTGCCTTACAGAATCTTTCTAGTTTCATGAGGTCTGATTTATCAACTTTTGATCTTAGAGCATGAGACATTGGAGTTCTGCTTAGGAAGTTTTTCTCTGTTCTAATGAGTTAAAGGCTCTTTCCCACTTTCTCTTCTAGCTAAAATCTGGAAAACCTAGGAATAGAAACCAGCACCATGAGATTCCATCTCACACCAGTCAGAATGGCTAAGATTAAAAACTCAGGTGATAGTAGATGCTGGCGAGGGTGTGGAGAAAGAGGAACACTCCTCCATTGTTGGTGGGACTGCAAGATGGTGCAACCACTTTGGAAATCATTCTGCCGGTACCTCAGAAAATTGGACATAGCATTACCTGAGGATCCAGCTATACCACTCCTAGGCATATACCCAGAAGATGCTCGAACATATAACAAGGACATATGCTCAACTATGTTCATAGCAGCCTTATTTATAGTAGCCAAGAGCTGGAAAGAACCCAGATGTCCTTCAACTGAGGAATGGATTCAAAAAATGTGGTATATTTACACAATGGAGTATTACTCAGCTATTAAAAACAATGAGTTTGAGAGTTTCTTAGGTAAATGGATGAAACTAGAAATTGTCATCCTTAGTGAAGTAAGCCAATCACAATAGAACACACATGGTATTCACTCACTGATTATTGGATATTAGCCCAGACCCTTGAAATGCCCAAGATGCAACTCACAGGCCACATGAAGCTCATAAAGAAGGAAGACCAAGTGGGGGTGATTCGGTCCTTCTTAGAAGGAGCAACAAAATACTCAAGGGAGCAAATATGGAGACAAAGTGAGGGACAGAAACTGAAGGAGGGGGCATCTGAAGACCATTCCACCTGAGTATCCATCCCATGTGCAGTCACCAAAGGTAGATGCTGATGTGGAAGTCAGGAAGTGCATGCTGATAAGGGCCTGATATGGATGTCTCCTCAGAGGTCTTCAAGAGTCTGACATATTCAGAGGCAGATGCTCACAACTAGCCATTGAACTGATCATGGGTTTCTCAATGAAGGAGTTAGAGTGAAGACTGAAGGAGCTGAAAGGGTTTGTGGCACCATGAGGAGAACAACAATACCAACCAACCACAGCTCCCAGGGTCTAAACCACCAGCCTGGCAGCACTTAGGGAGGGATCCAGGGCTTCAGCTGAATATGTAAGAGTGGAAGGCCCTGCTGGGCATAGGTGGAAGAAGAAAACCTTGACCTCATGAAGGCTGGACACCCCAGGGGGTGGGAATTTTGAGGATGGGGAGGTGGGAGTGGGGGGTAGATAGAGGTTACATCCACAGAGAAGAAGGAGGAGAGGTGAGGGGATAGGGGGTTCTTGGGTGGGTGGAGGATGGGGTAAGGGGACAACATATGAAATGTAAATAAATCATCCAATAAAAAAAATTTAAAAAAAAGAAAAGAAATAGAAACCAGCAACATTTTGAACTAGTATCAAAATCTTAACTTTTTTCATGACAATTTCTAGAAGTCAACATAATTAGAAAATAAAACCTAAATTTGCCTCTTGAAATAATTGCATTTAAAGGGTCATGTAAATGTCCCTGAATCTTTTTTTAATTTATTCTTATTTATTTTTTAAAATCAAATCATAATTTTTCTTATTCACAGAGGGGTTATAAATGCAAAAAGGCAGGACGTTGGGAAGGGGATGACACCAGAGCGTGGGTGTTCAGGCAGAGTACAGATATCTTTCAGAACAGGGTATCGTTTGGGTGAAGGTTCAAGGGACAGGTCACTATGAATGTCCCTGAATCTTATATGATAGGATTTCTATCATTGTGACAAAGATAACTGAGAAAAACAACTCAAGGGAGAAAAAAATTATTTTGGCTCATGAATTCAGTAGTTCCAATCCAAGAACAGCTTATTAAACATGCTAAGATAATGTAGTAGTAGTAATGTACTGATCATAAGATTTTCCTTAGTCAAAAATTATGATCGACAATAATAGTTTTCATTTCATTGCATTGATAGGAAATTTCAAAGGTTCATATCATAAAAATAATACTTCAAAAAAAATCTTTCAACTAGTAAAAACACATGTTTTTCTTTGAGATAATTTACTTTCAAGTTGGTAAACACTTTACACTGTATCTCTTTTGACTATTATATCTATATGCATGATTTTGCAGCTATGTTTATGTGTGGGTGCATACTCACGAACGCATGTGTATGTGTGTTTGTGTGTTTGTTTGTGTGTGTACATGTGGGTAGGTGTGTGTATTTCCCATATGGACATACACATAAATGAATTCAAGTGAATATTTTATAAAAATAGAACCTATGATTAAAGCATATTAAATCACCATCCATAGCAATTAAAACACAAATGAACATCACTGCAGATTTGAATGAAATCAAAGAGTTTGCCTCACTGTCATGACAAATTAATTAACATATATGGAAATGTTATATAACATGTGTTGACAAATATCAACATTCTGTCTTTTGTAAAATTTAAAAGCTCCATTATAATTTAATGGTTTGTTTTCAATGGTATAATAAATTGTTTTCAATAAGTGATCTTCAGTTTACTATGTAGGTTCTGGGTTCTAAAGCCTAGGGGGAAATCTGGTTTAAGATTAGGTAATATAAAATCTGGATGAGGTCAATCTATATAAAACATATTTGTAGTTAGGTTAAAAAAATGTGAAATAAGTTAGTGCAATCTTTTGCATATGACTTTAGTGGAAGAAAATTGCAATTTAATTGAAAATATTCAGGAAAAAGCCTTTTTGGAAGAAATATATAGTTAGTAATTTCTGTCAAAGAAAATTAGGTGTGAAGGGTTAATGAGATAGCTCACTCAGTAAAGTATTTATCCCACAACCATGGTATATTCTATTTGTATCTGAAAATCCCCAAGTAAAATATATGGCAGTACTATGCATTTATAACACCAAGGATGGTAGGCATGGAGGAGATTGGAGAGAAAAAACAAGCAGATCATTAGATCTCATTGGCTAGTCAGACTAGTCCATAGGTGACCTTTATATATGAAGATAGATCCTATGTAACAACCAAAGTGGAGAGGAAGACATCTGATATCAACTTTTAACTTCTATACATACATGTCAAAATTTTACTCACTCATGCATTTAAACACATACACAGGTACACGGAAATGCACACACACATGCACAATCACATGCAAACATGCACACACACACACACACACACCATGCACATGGTACATATATATATATATATACATGCAGGCAAAAAAAATACACATAAAATAATACTTTTTAATTATATGCTTTCATATGAAACAGCTTATTTCACATTTTGGGTATTATAATAGTATTTACTAATGAACAAGTCCATTTGGAAGAAATTTGATGTGGAATCATTTGTCTACACTAGTTTTATTGAGTTCATCTTTGTTCATTAGATAGAGAATAATAGAATCATTATTTCCTTTATGAGATGTGTACTTTATTGGAAAGATAATTTAATAGTTATTCAAATTCCAAAGGACACTTGTGAAGAGTATTCTATTGAAGTTAAGTTAAACCTAGATGGAATGCTAGTTCTCAGGAAGCTGAGGCAGGAAAATCACAAAACTAATCTAGTCTATTATATTTAACAAGACTCTGCCTCAAAAAAAAAAAATCAAACAATGGTAGAAATCACACACACACACATACACACACATACAAACACATAACTAATTTTCATGTAACCTTTCCAAAATAATCTATAGTAGTTATTTTGAATCTAAGTTGCGTGTTAAAAATTAGCATGGTTTGGAAAATTTTATTTTAAAAACATTATTATAACCCTCATTTTTCATTTACTGTTTGTATCTGGCTTTCCTAGTCATTATTCAAGAATGCATGTTAATCAATCCTTGGAATCTGCATTGGCATTAATTAAACAGAGGTATCTCAGCACAGTTAGGCTGGCTTCTGTGATCAACAATACCTTTTCAGCCTCTATTTCATCAAACACTTGCTTCTTCATGCTGCCACTGAGATACATTTCAATTCTCTGCTGTTTCACAGCAAGAACTTCAACTGAATGTAACTTAAGTCAACCTAGGCATACCCATCAATATTGTGAAGACTCTTCAGTAGAGCCATATAATCCTTCACCTTCTGTTCATGCCTTCTCCTTTGCATCTATAGACATGGTAAAGGAAAGAAAACCATCTTTTCTTCTGCCTGTCCAAATTCCTGATTAAATAATTAGTTAATTTAATGCAGAATACTGTTTTATACTTTGCTGTGTCTGTTTGCTTTGATTTCAGGTTCATATCTGAACATAAAAATATTATTTAATTTAAACAAAAAGAATAACAGCACTGTATAGTAACTCTATCACATATGTAAAGTCACTACTCCTTGACATGACTGACAGGGAGAGGTTCAGCTTGAAGAAAGTTGACAATTCGTGTATAGTGGAACAAAGTCTGACAAGAATGTCATGTATACTTACACCGAATAGAAAACACATATCTAATAAAGTAGGAAAATTCAGTATGAATTTCCATTTTGAATTTCAAAAATAACAAGAGATATATTTAACCATGTAAGGCATAATAAGATGAATGGAGAAAATCAATTTTAAAAGTCATTTTAAGAATGATTATTTTTACAGAAACTAGGAAATATTGCAAAATGCAAAGTGTTAAAGTTTTAAAATAAAAACGTTTCGTTGTTTCTAAGGACTTCAAAAAAAATAACATTCAAAATTGTAAAGTATCCAGAAACCGTCAGCTCCATGTTATTGCTGGAAGACTATGATTTCATTTAAAAAAGGAAGCTAAAATTCTGATGGGAAATATCTGTCTAAAATATTCCAGAGAATAAGAATTGATTATTCATGAACTTGTTCAAACAAGCAGCAAAATCTCTAAGGTTTGTAAGTGTGTGCTTCTGAACCATTCACTCTAGAAGAGTTGACTTCTAATAACTTAATAGATTCTGGGCCAGTCCTGCTTTAGGAAGCCCAGCATTGAGTTGTTTGTCACAGAGAGATTTGTGAATGTGACCTACATTTCATAAAGAAGACTGTAATTTAATATATAAAAATCCTGACATTAAAGGAAATTTGTCAGCTTTGGCTAAAAATGACAAGGGCAGTACAAAATAAAGACTTCTTTGAAGACAGTAATGTTCACAGATAATCTCCAGAGTACTGAAGAAGAGTGAGAATGCCTCTCATTTCATATATTGCCTACAGTGACTTGGTTTATCCTTATATGTTGGGTTCGTTGAAGTAAGATGATATTTTAGTTTACAAACATAGCATGATCACAAGTCACATTGGAAAAAAACCAACTAAACATGCAGCTGATGCTAATTGGGATTTTAAAACTCATATTCTTCAATCTAGTGTTACATAAGATTAGGTTCTGAGTGCATCCTGAAGAGTTGGGCAGTTTACATGTATCTAAGAATTGTGATTGAAAGCTATTCTGTGGCAAGCAGTTTTTTTTTCAAATATCATTTAAGAGGAAACATTTTCCATATTTTCATCAAAAATAGAATGAAATATTCTTCCACTTGTGGCTAGACTTGTCTTGCAAATTCAATTATGATCAATGATAAGTTGTTAAAGTGGCCTTGAATAACTTTTGAGGACACATCAGAAGAAACTACTTACCTTCTGCCTTCTTTTCTTCCTTCCCCTCTATTTCTATATATACTACATTTTATAACTCAACGCCTTGACTCTGAGGAGCTGAGACCTTATGGAATGAGGACATGTAAGTACTCCAAGCCTACCTCCAATTCTGGCTTTCTGCCAAATTCTTCCATGCCACACTCAGGCAAGTCACCAAAGGAGCCTGCAAATAATTTTAGCATATAACAGTCTGAGCCATCTTAAGCATTAATGTTCTCTCACACAAGGTATTAGGAATCATGGATTAAAGTATCAGACCATCCGCCTAAGAACATTACCACAAAAATCTCACCCTCATAATTTATGTACTTGACTAAATGATAATTGTAGCATGCCTTAAGTTTAGAAATCATTTACAACATAACCATTGACAACTAAAGGAACAGAAAGTGACAATGGATGTCTTTAAAGAAATATTCTTTCTTAACTACTGTGTAACTCCTTTTTTACCTTATGTTCATTCATCTGAGGATCGATTATACCAAGTGAAGAATGACTTGAAACTAAGCACTGACAACCTAAAGCTAACGGATGACAAGAGAGAACCTCATAGGCAGTCACAAAAGAATAACTGGAGCTGACAAAAATATAGTTGCACCACAGGAATATATAGATTAAGGGCTTAGCAGAGCAGTGCAAGCTACCTTCAAATATGTGAAGGGCTGTCATGTGGAAGATGGATTAGACTTGTACTGTAGAGCTCTCGAGAGCAGAACTAATACCTCCTGTTGGTTGGTCTAGGGGAAGAGATTTTTATACCTAATAAAAGGAGGCATTTTCCTGTAATCACAGTAATAAAGACTGCTTCTTCAGAAAGTGCTTTTGTGATAGTTTTCTTTTGTGGAAAGCATGGATATTATAATGATGTGATTTCTAAAGACTCTTGTTTTATAGAAAACATTGAGAGTATATTCTATGCATAAGTTTGTAAGTCTGAAGCAATTTATAAACCACCTCTATTCTTATAACAATATTTAGTCATTCATTTGGATTGTAGGCCACTTCAAAGAGAAATAAATTGATTCTATATCACATTTCAATGTCTTTATTTTTAAAGGACAACAAAACACAGTATAACTACAAGTAACTGAATATACTAAATAAAAATTACATTGAAGTTATAATAAATCATCTATGTAAGATGACTTATAAGTATATAAGCTGTTAACTGTGATGTATTGCCTAAATATATTATTTTAGTCATATTTGTAAATATCTTGTTTGTGTAAAGTTATGTTTATGTGTATTAGCTCTCCAACAATGACTTGGTTAGCTGTCTGTGTATAGAACCAACATAATAAACCAAAAAGAAAATCAATAGGATGTGATTTAATGAACTACTACAGAAGGAATCAGAAATTCTACTAGCAGATATTTACAACTTAAGATTTTATACTGTAGTTATGTATATAGGGAAGGAAGAGAAGGATAACTAACTCGAACGTTAATACTAGTTATGGTATTCACCACAGTAATCATATTACTTGCATTGTCATGATGTATTAGTTAGGGTTTTACTGCTGTAAACAGACTCCATGAACAAGGCAACATTTAGATTACATTTCATTGAGGCTGGCTTACAGGTTCTGAAATTCAGTTCATTAATATCAAGGTGGGAGCATGGCAGTATCCATGCAGGTATTGTGCAAGAAGAACTGAGTGTTCTACATCTTCATCTGAAGGCTGCTAGGAGAAGACTGGCTCCCACATGGTTAGGAGGAAGATCTTAAAGCCCATGCCCATAATGACACACTTCCTCCAACAAGGCCATACTCCAAATAGTACTACTCCCTGGGCCAAGCATATTCAAACTACCACACATGAGCTTCATGTCCTCTGTATTTATTGGTCCTTTTATTTTGTCCCACAATACTCACATAAACTAACATAAATAGGAAAAGTTATGTTATATAACTAACATAAATAGGAAAGAAATGTTTGCATAGAAGTATGGTATATTTTACCTAGTGAAGGACTACACTGTAAATATTTGTCGTTCTACTCACAAATAAGTGTAGTCCTCACCCTTCATCCAAGTAAGTTTTGTTTCCAACAGATGGAGACCATTAGGGAAAACCATAACTGATCAAAATGCAGAGTGGTGAAGTCCAGGCATAGAAAATACATCTATAAAATAAACACTTAAGATTAGAACAAAATTGTGAAAGGGCAAATAGATTGACAGAAACAGAAGATTAGGAAGTTAGTATAGGAAGCTATACCCTTAAAGTCTTACAAGTGTGATGGTCTAAGCAAGAGGAGAACAAGAACAATAACAGACATGTAAAAGCAAGTAGAAGCAGACAAGTTAAAGTAAATGGGGAAAAGCCCAGGAGACCTCAAACCTATACAATAATAAATAAATAGAATAAATAAATAAATAAATAAATAGTAACTAGGAAATACTGAAATTGGTAGAAAGAGTCTTTCTGAGGGAAGAACATACCAATTGAACATCAATATCCACATATGTAACTGACATTATACAGACTGCACAGGTTATATTTAGAAATATATGTTTATATTCAAATATTTACATGTACATAACAATTAATAGAAAAGAGACTATTGAAAGAGAACAAGGTTTTAGATTTAGAGAATGAACTGAAGAAAGAAATGATACATTGAATTACCATCTAAAATATAAAAATGAAAAAAACTCCCATTTTTTTCTTTTTCTTATTGGATATTTTATTTACATTTCATATGTTGTCCCCTTACCCCATCCCCCACCCACCTGGGAACCCCCTATCCCCTTACCCCTCCTCCTTCTTCTCTGTGGATGTTACCTCTACCTACACCCCCACTCCCACTTTCCCACCCTCAAAATTCCCACCCCCTGGGGCGTCCAGGCTTCATGAGGTCAAGGATCTCATCTTCCACCTATGCCCAGCAGAGCCCTCCACTCTTATGTATTCAGCTGAAGCCCTCGATCCCTCCCTAAGTGCTCCCAGGCTGGTGGTTTAGACCCTGGGAGCTGTGGTTGGTTGGTACTGTTGCTCTCCTCATGGTGCCACAAAACCTTTCAGCTCTTTCAGTCCTCACTCTAACTCCTCCATTGAGAACCCCATGATCAGTTCAATGGCTAGTTGTGAGCATCTGCCTCTGAATATGTCAGACTCTTGAAGGCCTCTGAGGAGACATCCATATTTTTATCTGGATACTACATAAATTAGATGAATAGCTAGGGAGAAAGAAAAAATGGGTACCCCTTTAATGGGAAGTTCCCCCAGATATCTTCCCTACTATACTTTACTAACCTGGAAATTCTACAATTAATTTTTCTTCTTTAGTTTTATAAAATAATATAAAAATTATCAAATAAAAATGAACAAAATAAACTTAGATGATACAAACATTCCTCAATGATCAGTGAATACTATCTAGAGGCATCAACCAACACAATTAATACATAATTAATATACAATTAATACAGTATTACATAAATGTAAATTTATAAGAATTTAGAGTAGGGAAAATTAAATTATTGAGAAACATTTAAAAATTAAAAAATAGTGAAAAAATATGAAGAATGAAATATTGCCTTGGATGATTGACTGTGTAGTAATATTTTCTATGTAACTCCAGATACCTTTGAAGAAGATAAGAAATGCTAGATCTTCTATTTCGTTTTCCAACATTAACATTTTTAAAACAAAGAAACAAACAAAAAACCTGTAATTTAACTAACAAATAGGTTACTTTTTATATTAATAATATGAATGTATTGCAAGGTAGAAAATAAAATGAATAAAATAACAGATTAAACATTAAGCCTCTGGAGAAATTTCCTCATTTCAAGTGTCAACTCCTTCATTAGAGTATTTTAATGAAGACTGTAGAGAATGGTACATTCAAGGTAGAAAAAAAATCAAGAGGATGATGGCAATGTATAGAAATATATTGTTTAGGATATTTCCTTTGAATGGAAAATTTCTGAATACTTTGCACCATGAAAAGTAAACTTAGTAATTTGCAAGAAATTATTTAAACCCATTGAAAAAAAATTTTGTATAGAGTTGGAAGATTACCATTACCTTAGTCACTTTCCTATTGTATAACAAGACACCACAACTAAGGCAATTTGTAAAACAAAACATTTGAACTGAGTCTCAAGATTCTAAAGCATTATGGTCTATACTATCATAGAGGGGGCTCTGCAGATTCTAGGCAGGCATGATGCTGCATCTGTAGCTAATCTGTAAGCATGAGGCAGAGAGAGGTATCATGAATTTTTGATAACTCAAAACCTGCCCCAGTTACCTACCTCTCCCAGCAAAGACATGCCTCCTCTTCCTTTCAAAACATCTACCACCAACGAACCAGAGTCTTATTTATATCCTTATGGGAGCCATTCACAAATTCCACATGTTCATAAGGGCCAGCATTCATGATGTTCAGACTTTCAATTGGAAACTACTAGGTTTAGTCAGAAAATGATACAATGAATGCTCTATATCTGACTTCAATAATATAATGAGTTTGATTCACCATTCTGAAATGTTAAAATTTAAAAATATTTATTTATTAATAAATATTTATTTCTTCCCTTGATCATATACCCCCCAAATTTCATTCATGTATTACTTACAGTTACAATGAAGGCATTGATAAAAAATCTTAAAGTACTCTATAATAAACATATTTCAAAAAATAGAGATAAGAGTCAAAATCACTTAATGCCTCTTGTCTTATGTTCCCTTTACAATTCCTGAATAAAACTGTCCTTATCATAAAATTCTATTCAGGCCCCCATGAACTATTGTTTCAACTACTTGTTGGCTTTGGCCTGTAAAGACATGAACAAATGCTAACAAAGTGTCAAGCAAGTAAAGGCTAAAACATGTTGATGACTTTCATCATCTTTGATGTGTCTACAAAGGACAACTCAAGGTTGTTGAAGATTTTTTTTTTCTGTTTCATCTGAGCTGACTTATTTGCTCTTTCTTCAGTCTCTGAGAAGAGAATACAATGCAGACAATCCCAGATGCCAAGATCAACTTTATACTTTCACATTCCTCTCTCCTATCTCCTGCCTCTTCACTCTCCTTTTAAGATAAATGTTCACATTTTGCAAAAAAACTAATAATGAATTCAGCTTTTTCCCTGGAAACTAAGAATAATTATTGATTAAAAGTCTCTCCTTGTAATTTTACCTGTTCTCCAGTTTTATTACTTTTTGCATGAATGCCTTCATTGTTCACTGGCATGTTTGCAAAGCATCTACACAAATATAAATATTAGCTATTTGTATAGATATAAAATTCTAGGAATTCACAAATGAGTATTAATGTTAACACTTCTACAAATAGAAATAATTCTTTTTTGTGGAAATGAAATTTTTCTGCTTTATGCTGCTTTAATTCCATCATTTTCTTTCCTCGTGCTCAGTATAATCTTTGTATTAGATTTACTATTGACAGCTACCAGAATCCTAGTGGAAAAAAATGAATAAATAAAACTGCATACTTAACCTTTTTCACATTTTCCACTACTGGGGAATGAATCTCATACAGGATAGGAAACCACTAATCCTCAGCCTTCTACACACACACACACACACACACACACACACACACACACACACTATTTATTCCTTGAAGTTTACATCTATGTCTATACTGTATCTTAATCACATCCATACCAATGCCCTTCCTCCAACTCCTCTCTGGCATTATTTCAAATTCATCTTTTTTTTTAATTAACCCTGCTCATTGACACTAGAATGTAGCAGCCAATTCTACTAAGTAAAGGGATTGCCTGGCTTCTAGCTGACATTTTTCCACTTCTTTTTCAACCTAAAATCATCTTTGAAACTATCATGTCTTTTGCATAGTAAACATTTTCACAAATTACCATTTAGCACATCTTCTCAGAATAAAATTGAAAAAGTCTTTTATTTGTATCTTTCATTTTGTAACATAGTTTATTAATTTATTTTGTTTTAGACAGTTTGCTGCACACAATGCTTCCTAGTCTCTCTTATCACCACTTTTCGGCATCTTCTGTCCTTCTCACTCTCCCCCACAAAGTTATTGCTCATGCTATGTATATTTGATTGTTTAGTGGTCACTAGGATAAACTAGGACTGCAGGTGTGGTCATTATTTAGAAATCTTGAACCCACAATGAATACACAACAGAAAATTAATGGTTCCTATTCTGCAGAATCTATCAATACTCAATCGTTTAGGGGTAAACAATGTGGCTTTGTGGTTGATTTCACTTTTGGTAGGGATGGTCTCCTGTTATTCCAGTGCAAGCAACAAAATATGCTATGAATTATTGAGTCTCCAGAATGTCTTTCTTGGTCCTTTATCCTATCAGTTGGCTCTTAAATATTGAAAATCTTTTCTTCAATAATGTTCCCTAAATCTTGGGTACAAAGATATTTAGAAAGAGGTTTGCTGCTGTCAATTTAATTAAATATCGGTAATAAAATGTTTACCTACATACTTTATTTTTTTAAGGACTTCAACAGTGTATTAAGATAGATTAAGTTTTCCTTGAATCAAAGGGGTTTCAAAATATGATTTTCAAATAAGAAATATATATCTGAAATTTTCATATTTACAAATGATTACAAAAATTATTGTTTATAATTTTAGAATCCACTATACCATTCACATTCAGTTACCTCTCATCCTCAAAAACAAATAAAATATTTAGCAATGTGAGTTATATAACTAAACTTTATACACACAGTATTCAAACTAAAAAAAAAATGCGCTTAGATAATTTCAAATTCTCCTTAGCTGAAGAATTTATTTACCTCTATGGTGACCCTTAAGACTTAACAAGTGTTCTTGAGTAGATACCAGATGGACTTGTTACTGTAAAACAAGTCCTTACACATCTTGAGATCTTACAATCATTTTCCTTCATGTCCTTCTCCTTCCTTCAGGTAATATTAACTATTGAATTTGTTTTCAAAACCAGAAATGGTATAATCTTCCAGCATCTCATGGTTGAGTGATGACTCATGTTTGGAGGAAAATATTCTAGAGTCAGACACCATCCTCATATCTGACTTCCTTGAGAGTTTGGTGCTCAGCATCCCACATCTTCCTAACTCTTTCAGTCCACTAAGAGACTCTCCTACCCCATTATAGTTTCTTTTCCATACTTTATGCTACAGTTTTCAAATATCACATACACAAGAAACAGTCTTCATGTATTTAGTTATTTTAATGTAAAATGAAATAGCCACACACAATATTTTAATAATTAGGAAACATTAGTTCCTAGCATGCTTCCTTTTCAGAAAATATGTATTATAACTTTAAGCCGAATAGTGTGTGTTTTGTTATTTCTAAAACTGATGATTCCAAATCTGCAAGCTGTGTATTTAAACAAAATTAATATTTTCCTAACTGGCAGTAGCCATACCGGAAATTGTAATAAATGTACCATTCTTGATATGTTGGCCTGGTGCCACCACAAGATAAGGCAGAGGAAACTGCTTATTGTCACTTTCTTCATGAAGAATAATGTCTATGACTTCAAAGCAGTCATCACATTCTGTATTATGTAATTGTAGAAAAGTGCATCCGACATTTCTTTTTTCAGGCACGAAAATTTGGAAAGAATAAAACCTTACAGTGAATTATATTCCTTCTTTAAAATGTAATAAATTAATAGCTGCAAGTAAATGGATACAAAACATTTCATTGCTGTTCATTAAATTGTTAGGATACTATGTATTAAAATTTTAGAATACTACTTGTTCTTAAGTCAAATATAACATAGGCATCTTGGATAAGTCCTCAAACTAAAGAGGTATATTTTATTTTTTTCTAGTTATCGATTGTATTTGGCCCCTAATGTGCTTAAAATTTTGGCAGCTTAAATTTACAGTCACAATTAATGTTTGAATATTGTAATGTAATCTACTTTAACCTTGTGTTGTCATACGTTTCAATTTTGGGGGGACTGTCTTTTCATTGTATTTAAAAATTACTATGAGAGTGTTATATTTCTATCATCCTCCTCCCTCTGATCATTCCTGTATATCTCCCCTAACTCTCTTCTAAATTCTCCAATTTTATGAGCTTTTCTCTTCTTTGAGTTCATATTTAATTTGCTATACAGAGGATTTAATTTTATTATGTCCCACTTGTCATTGACAGCTTCAAATCCTAAGTGAATGAAATATTCTTCTGATAGTCATTTGTTACACCAACATCTTGTAGATTATTTTCCAAATTCTCTGCTAGGAGTTTCAGCATTTCAAGTTTCCTATTGAGGCCTCTGATTCATTTAATCTTTGTGCACATTGATACATATGCGTTTTATTTCAATCTTCATGGAATGGGGTATGATGTTTCTGAGCCAAATATAGACTAAGAATTGGAAATAGAACAGCAAGGCAGGGTTATAATCACTCACCAAGCTGGTTTCATGCTCAGGTAAGGATCTCAGGTTAAGCTTGTCAATTTGACAAAGTGTGGGCAGAATAGGCCGAGGATTTATAAGATTAACATACTAGAACACAGGATTCACAATAGTGCTAAATCCGAAGAATGAGGTCAGTGTAGGTAGGTCTAACCAGAATTACCCAGCTCATATGATGTCCAGACTAGGGCCATAGATTGTGAGTTGAGCAAGAGGCATTGATCACTCTGACAGAGTGCACAGTGTATGTAAACTGGATGAGCCTAGAGGAATGGAAATGGCATCAGTAGACAGTATATGTAATCTAATAAAATTCTAAGAACTGGGGAGGAGAAAGTGACTAGATTCAGGAAAGTGACTAGATTGAACCTCTGGACAGGGTATGACTACAGTTGAGGCATGTAGGCTGTTTGTAATATAGTTCTGCTAAAGTCAGGTGAAATGACCAGACTGAACTAATAATATACAATATCTGCAACAGACACAGAGCCTGAGGGTTAGAAAAGGCTCAGATAGAACCAATAACTGTTGTAGGAGTTAAAGTGCTTCTAAAGTACATCTAATTTCTTTCATTTCCTATAAATAAATGCATGAAATAAAAATGAAAACATTGTAATAGGATAGACAACTTCAAACAGTAGGTTATTGTTCATTCAGTCTGTTCTTGACTGTTATATCTTAATTGTCAATATTTTACCAATACTTTAACTATTTACAGTTTCTCTTTTATTGTCAGAGAATGTTACATATATAATATATGTTATAAAAGTTGTGTATTCTGTGTAGAGAATTGCATAGTCGCCTCTCTCTCTCTCTCTCCCTCCCTCCCTCCCCCCCCCTCTCTCTCTCTCTCTCTCTCTCTGTGTGTGTGTGTGTGTGTGTGTGTGTGTACCTATATGTGTGTTGTATAAGGCACGTGTTTTATATCTGAATTAAATTTGGAGGATAATCCTAGTACTTCATTTGTCTTACATTTTTAGAGAGTTGACAATTGTTTTCCATTTTGGTATTTGATATTACTCCCTTACCTTATTAGCATCTTATATCTTACTGTATACAGCTTTTAAATTGAGTTGTTTGCAATTCATTTCTTGGAACCTTATGCAGTTACTTCATGTTTATTCCATTCTTACTTATTATGTAAGATAATCACTTAAGGTCTTCCCCATGAATGCCTTGAATTACATTCTGTAATAACATTCTGTCCTCTGTCATCTATTTTCCTTTCCCTGTTCTCTTCATCACGTGTATCATTGGTAGAGTTACAATGTGTGTGTGTGTGTGTGTGTGTGTGTGTGTGTGTGCATGTGTGTATGTATGTATGGTCACATGCAGCAATATGCGTATTGTAGTTAGAAGATAGCCCTGGAAGTAATTTCTTTTCTTCTACAGTTGATCTCAGGAATTTAAATCAGTTCTTGAGATTTGGCTTCATCTCTCTGGGCTACTTTGGATACATTTATAAATAGTAACTTGAGGTCATTGTCATGAATAAGGCAAAAGACAATGGGACCAATAATTCCAGAATCTCTCTCTGGATGGCCTTTGCTTCAGCCTCTGCTCCATTTTTGTCCCTACATTTTCTTTAGACTGGAACTATTCTGGGTCAGAAAAAACAGGGAGGGGGATAAGGTAAAGAACTCATGCTCTGGGCTGGAGCAGACACAGAGTCGGTCTGCT
>NW_021604766.1:2598793-2623476 GCF_004785775.1 Grammomys surdaster
CAAAAAGAAGTCAAAGGGATACAAATAGGAAAGGAAGAAGTCAAAATATCGCTATTTGCAGATGATATGATAGTATACTTAAGTGACCCCCAAACTTCCACCAGAGAACTCCTAAACCTGATAAACAACTTCAGCAAAGTGGCTGATTATAAAATCAACTCAAACAAATAAGTAGCCTTCCTCTACATGAAAGATAAACAGACTGAAAAAGAAATTAGGGAAATGACACCCTTCACAATAGTTGCAAATAATATAAAATACCTTGGTGTGAATCTAACCAAGCAAGTGAAAGACCTGTATGACAAGAACTTCAAGTCTCTGAAGAAAGAAATCGAAGAAGATCTCAGAAGATGGAAAGATCTCCCATGCTCATGGATTGGCAGGATTAATATAATAAAAATGGCCATCTTGCCAAAAGCAATCTACAGATTCAATGCAATCCCCATTAAAATCCCAACTCAATTCTTCACAGAGTTAGAAAAGGAAATTCTCAAATTCATATGGAATAACAAAAAACCCAGGATAGCGAAAACTATTCTCAACAATAAAAAACTTCTGGAGGAATTACCATCCCTGACCTCAAGCTGTACTACAGAGCAATAGTGATAAAAACTACCTGGTATTGGTACAGAGACAGGCAGGAAGATCAATGGAATAGAATTGAAGACCCAGAAATGAACCCACACTCCTATGGTCACTTGATCTTTGACAAAGGAGCTAAAACAGTCCAGTGGAAAAAGGACAGCATTTTCAACAAATGGTGCTGGTTCAACTGGAAGACAACATGTAGAAGAATGAAAATTGATCCATTCTTATCCCCTTGTACAAAGATCAAGTCTATGTGGATAAAGGACCTCCAGATAAAACCAGATACACTGAAACTAATAGAAGAGAAGGTGGGGAAAAGCCTCGAATACTTGGGCACAGGGGAAAAGTTCCTGAACAGAACTCCAATGGCATATGCTCTAAGATCGAGAATTGACAAATGGGACTTCATAAAATTGCAAAGTTTCTGTAAGGCAAAGGACACTGTCAATAGGACAAAAGGACAACCAACAAATTGGGAAAAGATCTTTACCAATCCTTCATCTGATAGAGGGCTAATATCCAATATATACAAAGAACTCAAGAAATTAGACTCCAGACAACCAAATTACCCTATTAAAAAATGGGGTATAGAGCTTAACAAAGAATTTTCAACGGAAGAAACTCGAATGGCTGAGAAGCATCTAAAGAAATGTTCAGCATCCTTAGTCCTCAGGGAAATGCAAATCAAAACAACCCTGAGATTCCATCTCACACCAGTCAGAATGGCTAAGATTAAAAACTCAGGTGATAGTAGACGCTGGCGAGGGTGTGGAGAAAGAGGAACACTCCTCCATTGTTGGTGGGACTGCAAGATGGTGCAACCACTTTGGAAATCAGTCTGGCGGTTCCTCAGAAAATTGGACATAGCATTACCCGAGGATCCAGCTATACCACTCCTAGGCATATACCCAGAAGATGCTCGAACATATAACAAGGACATATGCTCAACTATGTTCATAGCAGCCTTATTTATAATAGCCAGGAGCTGGAAAGAACCCAGATGTCCTTCAACTGAGGAATGGATTCAAAAAATGTGGTATATTTACACAATGGAGTATTACTCAGCTATTAAAAACAATGAATTCGAGAGGTTCCTAGGTAAATGGATGGAACTAGAAATTATCATCCTGAGTGAGGTAAGCCAATCACAAAAGAAGACACATGGTATTCACTCACTGATTATTGGATATTAGCCTAGAACCTTGAAATGCCCAAGATGCAACTCACAGGCCACATGAAGCCCATAAAGAAGGAAGACCAAGTGAGGGTGATTCGGTCCTTCTTAGAAGGAGCAACAAAATACTCAAGGGAGCAAATATGGAGACAAAGTGAGGGACAGAAACTGAAGGAGGGGCCGTCTCAAGACCACCCCACCTGAGTATCTATCCCATGTGCAATCACCAAAGGTAGATGCTGATGTGGAAGACAGGAAGTGCATGCTGATAAGAGCCTGATATGGATATCTCCTCAGAGGCCTTCAAGAGTCAGACATATTCAGAGGCAGATGCTCACAACTAGCCATTGAACTGATCATGGGGTTCTCAATAGAGGAGTTAGAGTGAAGACTGAAGGAGCTGAAAGGGTTTGTGGCACCATGAGGAGAGCAAGAATACCAACCAACCACAGCTCCCAGGGTCTAAACCACCAGCCTGGGAGCACTTAGGGGGGGATCCAGGGCTTCAGCTGAATATGTAAAAGTGGAGGGCCCTGCTGGGCATAGGTGGAAGAAGAGAACCTTGACCTCATGAAGGCTGGATGCCCCAGGGGGTGGGAATTTTGAGGGTGGGGAGGTGGGAGTGGGGGGGTGTAGATAGAGGTTACATCCACAGAGAAGAAGGAGGAGGGGCGAGGGGATTGGGGGTTCCGAGGGGGTGGTGGGGGATGGGGTAAGGGGACAACATAGGAAATGTAAATAAATCATCCAATAAAAAAAAAAAAGAAAAAAGAAAAAAAAAGAACTCATGAAGGGGGAACAGGCAGGGGGACAACAATTGGAGTGTGAATAAATAAAATAATTAATAGAAAAAAGAAATTTAAGTTGGGAAAGTACTGTTGAAAGGATTTGCATTGGTAAAAGATACCCTAAGAGCAAGTTCTCAGCACAAAGGATATTTATTTACCCCAGAGGGACAAAGGAAAAAATACACAAAGACAGGAAATAGAATATGAGGGAGAAGAAGAAAGCAACAAGGGGGGAGGGATAGTTGGCCCAGAAGATCAAAGGACTTTTTCTGAAGAGAGAGGTGACAGACTTGGCCCATAAGCAAATGACACTTGATAAAGTTCAAAGTGGAAACCCTGTGTTGAGGTGATTTTGTTTGGATTGGGCATGTTAGTTAGGGCATCCAAACAGGGAATTTTGATTGGTGAACATTAATACCTTGATAGCTGGAACTTGGTACGCAGCCTCACAGAGAGGAAATAAACAAGTAATATCATAGACCTTTCTGGCATACTTTAGAAAAGTAGTCTTGTTTATAGCAAGAAAGAGAAAATTGGGGAGTAACAAGGCCTGTAAGATCCATGTTTGCCATGCTCAGACTAGCTAAATTCCCTTTAACTATTATATCCTGTATATGGTAGTTTGAAAGAAAGTGGTCCCAAAAGCTCATATGGAATGGCACTATTAGGAGGTAGGGCCATGTTTGAGGAATTGTATCCTCATTGGAGGAAGCATGTCACTGTGGTTAGGTTTTGAGGTTTCAAATGCTAAAGGCAGGCCCAGTGTCATTTTCTCTTCCTGGTAACTGCCAATCTAGACATAGAAATCCCAGATCCTTCTCCAGTACCATATCTGTCTACATGCTGCCATGTTTCCTGCCATGATGAAAATGGACTTAATCTCTCGTAGCACAAATTGAATGTTTTCCTTTGTAAAATTTGCCATGGTCATGGTGTTTATTCAAATCAATAGAACCTTGGCTAAAACATTATTTATCCACAGCCACATGTAATTTGAACAAATCATAATTAACTTCCAGCAAGTTAATATACATTTCATGAAGTAAAATATAGATAGGCTACATCAATATTTATCTGCATGATGAGCCTATCAGTATGATTTTATCTTTTTTGTCTGGGTTTTTGTTTTGTGTTATGTTTTACTTGGTAAGCTGACTCTTTTATAAGAAAGCTTTTGCATTTTGGTCTCTATATAGTAATTGTGTAATTTTGTTAACTATAGTTTAAGAAAACATGGAAACATGTATACACTACACATACAAAGACTGAGAGAGAAAGAAGAGAGAGAGAGAGAGAAAGAGAGAGAGAGAGAGAGAGAGAGAGAGAGAGAGAGAGAAGTGATATGATACTATATGTACGTAATTTGGGGTCTTCACTGAATCTTGAACAAATGCAGCTTAAATACATACTAATAAACTGGTATGGACACGAGTTTGGGATGTGTTGAATATATAGCTTCTGTTGGCTACCACTGAGAGAGGAAATTAGGTGCCTTGTTTGTAAGAAGATGGTTGTTTCCTGAATAAATGAGTAAAAAATGAAATGAGACCTAAAGTATAAAACAAAGTAGGTATGACCATCTCAAAATTAAGAACACAATATTTATCTTCTAACAGTCTATCTGAGTAATTATTCTTTGTAAGATACATGTTTTCTTCTGTGAGCAGAAGTTTGAATAAGAGTGTTTCTTGAAGGCCTTTATTTGGAAGAAAAATCTGCATAGGATATCTCTGTACGAATTTGAAGGCACTGCCTGCTTATAGGTGGGGTAGTAATTAGACAGAATAGTAGGTAGAAGAGGTTGAAAGTTTTCTTTTTAGGCCAAGATTGGTTAGTGCTAAGAGTATCCAAGGAATAGTAAAAAAATGCCAGGTGAACAATACATGATAAACATCTTTTAGGGGGAGACCTTATTTAGGGATTTTAAAGAACTAGGGGTGCAAAAATGTAGGGAATTAAGTCTGGAATACTATATCCTACCATTGTCATTTTAACCAAAGTAAAGACTTATAGGTGGCATGGCCATAGCTAACATTTTTTGCTTTTGTTTTACTAGATAGGTGAAAATGGGGCTGTCATTCTCCTTTTTGCACCTCTTCTTCTGGATGAGTTTTCTGGACATGTTTGTTGTCCTCACAGGGAGTTTTGTGACAGCCTCTGGTTTAAGAAACTTTGGAAGGAGAAGACACTATGAGCAAGAAGATCCTTTCTAAGTAGCCTACAAGCCTGCTACAGGCTTGGAGAATATAACATTCTTTACTCAGAATTCCAGATTATTAATATTTTTGAGCTAGATGTTGTGTGCATCAATTTGTCTGATCTGCCTCTAGCTAACATTAGGGCATATTGAGGTTTTGACTATATATTCCTGCTGACTTTCAGGTATTCAATAGCAACTAAGGGAATCCAGATAGATGGAGCTAAGTTGTGGCAGGACAAACTGATTTTTTTAATGTACTGTAAATAAGACTGGACAAACTTAAGACAAAATGTTGAGGACACAAATTCCAGAGATTAATATGATGGCTTAGAAGCAGAATTCTTCTTCAGCTTTGGCTATGTGTTGCAGCTTTGTGTCTCTGGTATTTCAAGTCTGAGCAGAAGACTAGGAAGTGCAGATTAACTCTAATGGCTTATATGATTCTCTATTGATTTTGACTTTTGAATAGTACTGTCTACTTGGTTTCTAATATTCATAACCAAACACTTTCACATTGAATATTATGGGGATGTTACAGTTATACCTAATAATGTCTTGGTAATATTATGACTAAAGAACACAAGTAAAATGAATCATTTGAGCAGGTCTGAGGACCTTATATATAATATTTCTATGTAAGACTTAGGAATGATATATAAATATGTAATATTACAATTTTAATGTTGAATTTCAACATATTGTTATAAAGCCCTTATTTAAATCATGACAGTTATCTCAAGTTATAGGTCACTACTGTTAAAATGTATTTAACTTACTTTTATTATGAATACTCAAATTTAAAGCTATTAACAAATGCAATGTTGACACATGCTTGCCCATAGTTTGACTTCGTAGACCTTGTAAAAGAGGCATGAATAGAATGATCAGAAATGCAAAAAGAGCAGTATGTTCACAGAATAACCAAAATATTCCTTTAACATGATTATTTTTGTATGTTTAATATTGCATTTGGTACATTTTTATTGTTATCAATTATTTTATTTTGATTAAACTTTCCACCTGCCTGTTTAAGTCCACATAGATAGCTGAAATTAATCACTATCTTTCCTACAAGGCTACTGGAGTGTTTGATTCTTACCATCACTTGTGGTTGTGAGCTGTATTCCAGTCTTTCGTTTACCAGCTATTCCTTCTATGTGATGTTATGTTGAAGGCCTTGATGGACTGTGAATTTTGTTTGGAAATAGGGACAAGATTTTTCAGCTCTGCTGATACTTTCCTATGTAGACTAGACACTGGTTAGCACTGACCTGGTAATTTATCCATGGCCTCCTTAAACAAAAGAATAGATGACCCATTAGGACTGTAGGTCATTTTGAGAGATGTCTCACAGTCTGCTGGGACCTAGTTGATATTGAACAGCGAGGGGTAAACAAATGTTGATTTTACTATAGAACTCATAATATAGAAGTCACTACATTAGTTGGGCCTCACAATATGGTTACTGAATACTACTCAGAAAGCCAGTTACACCACATAGGTACATTAAATTACTGTGTAATATTAAAATAAAGCTTATGCAGAGGTTAGACACTTTTAAAGAATACTTATTATATGTATGTTTTTATTCATCTAAGTGCTATAAAAATAGACAACTTAAAATAATTCTTATTAATTTTAACAAAGGCTTTATAATAGTGTATTGAACTTCAATGTTCAAATTTTTAATACCATTAATTTTGAGATTATCTCTAAATTTCACCTTTTAAATGTCTTATATAACTTCCTCAAACCTACTCTAATGACTCTTGTATTGTCTTTGTTTTGTCACAATCTTATAAAGATTTTTATATGTACTGTTGACATTAGATGTACATTTCCAATGTAAAAACATATTGCTTATCCATATTAAAAGCCAAGTAGACAAAACCATTAAAAAGTCAAAATCAATAAAATTATATAAGTCATTATAGTTAGCTGCCCAGTCCTTTACTAGCCTTGAAATACTTGAGGCACACAACCATATTACATTGCATAAAATAATCTGAAGAAGGAGAACTGAGGTTCAAGTTACACATTCAGAGTTATACAAAATTATATTTTTGAGTATAGAGTAAGTTATGGGTGCAATAAAATGTAAAGACATCATTATGACATTTTGAACTATAAGGTCAGTAAAGTGCTTCAAAATGGCCTCCAACTCCCAGATTTGCATTGTAGTTTGTTCCTCATTTGAAGACAAATCTATTTAAATGCAAATGAACAACGAGGAAACAAGGAAACCAAATTATATGTAAAGAAATCTAGTTGAAGAAATTGAGTGGTTTAGCATTTTCAATCAAACCTAAAAGTAGAGTTGTTTGTGTTCAAAAAGTCTACTAAGCAAAGTTTAAACATAACTTTTTCAAAATAGTGATTGCATTATATTTCCTGATATCCCTTAGCAATGCACCTACATCTTCAACACATTCTCATGCACTGGACATATTCAATCTACCCAATTCATTCTCCAATGGTAATAAAAGAAATATTCTATGAAATACTTTCATTAACATGATTTTTAGGGACTCTGGGTAGTAAAAAGTAACAAAATTGAAACCTATAAACTAGATGTAAAAATTTGCAGTAAGATCACATTTGTATTGATAATATGATACGTTAAATGACATACAGAAATGTCTCTAAATAAGAATATCAATAATAATAATGATGATATTTAGCACTAGGACAGAAGGATATTATATAGCAAGTGCTAAAAAAAACATGGGCAATTAAAATAAATATGATCTTAGCATACTAAAAGAATTGACAAGAATTGCTATTGTGGACAATATCATGGAATTAGTCAATATAGTCTTCAATTTTGACATGTAACATAAAAATCATAGTACTGCATTGAGTATTTTTGCATTGATATTCATAAGAGAGATTGGTCTGAAGTTTTCTTTGTTCTGTCTTTGTGTGGTTTAGGTATGAGTGTAATTGTTGCTTCACAGAACGAATTGGATAGTGTTTCTTCTGTTTCTATTTTATGGAATAGTTTGATGAGAATTGGTATTAAATCTTCTTGGAAGATCTGATAGAATTCTGTGATAAAACCATCTTGTCCTGGGATTTACTTGATAAAGAGACTGTTAATGACTGCTACTATTTCTTTAGGGGTTATGGCACTCTTTAGATGGTTTATGGGCTTCTGACTTAACTTTGGTACATGGAAACTGTATAGAAAACTGTCCATTTCATTGAGATTTTCCAGTTTTCTTTAGTATAGGCTTTTGTAGTAGGATTTGGGAACTTTTTTTTTTTTTTACCTCACTTTCTGTTGTTATGATTCTCCTTTCAGTTTTGATTTTTATTAATTTGGATACTGTCTCTGTGGTCTCTGGTTATTCTGGCTAAGGGTTTATCTATCTTGTTGACTTTCTCAAAGAACCATCTCCTGGTTTTGTTGATACTTTGTATAGTTCTTTATGTTTCAACGTGGTTGATTTCAGCCCTGAGTTTGATTATTTCCCGCCTTCTACTCCTCTTGGGACTATTTGCTTCTTTTTGTTCTAGAGCTTTCAGGTGTATTGTCAAGTTGCTAGTGTATGCTCTCTCCAGGTTCTTTTTATAGGCACTTAGAGCTATGAATTTTCCTCTTAGCACTACGTTCATGGAGTCCTACAAGTTTTGGTATGATGTGTCCTCATTTTTATTAAATTCTAAAAAGTCTTTAATTTCTTTATTTCTTTCTTGGCTAAGTCATCAATGAGTAGAGAGTTGTTCAGTTTCCTCATGTATGTGGGCTTTCCATGTTTTTTTGTTATTATTGAAGATCAGCATTAATCCATGGTGATCTGATAGGATGCAAGGGATTATTTCAAACTTTATGTATCTGTAGAGGCCTGTTTTGTAACCAATTATATGGTCTATTTTGGAGAAGGTACCATGAGGTGCTGAGAAAAGGTATATTCTTTTGTTTTAGGATGAAGTGTTCTATAGATATCTGTTATATTAATTTGGTTCATAACTTCTGTTGATTTCACTGTATTTTTGTTTAGTTTCTGTGTCCATGATCTGTCCATTGTTGAGAGTGGGGTGTTGCAATCCCCACTATTATATTGTGAGGTGCAATGTGTTCTTTGAGCTTTAGTAAAGTTTCTTTAACAAATGCGGGTGGCCTTGCATTTGGAGCATAGATGTTCAGAATTGAGAATTCATCTTGGTAGATTTTTCTTTGATAAGTATGAAGTGTCCTTCTTTATCTTTTTTGATTACTTTTGGTTGAAAGTCAATTTTATTTGCTAGTAGAATGGCTACTCCAGCTTGTTTCTTGTGACCATTTGCTTGAAAAATTGTTTTCCACCCTTTTACTCTGGGGTAGTGTTTGTCTTTGTCACTGAGGTGCTTTTCCTGTATGCAGCAAAATTCTGGGTCCTGTTTATGTATCCAGTCTGTTAGTCTACATCATTTTATTGTGGAATTGAGCCCACTGATGTTAAGAGATATTAAAGAAAAATGATTGTGGCTTCATGTTATTTTTGTTATTAGAGGTGGCATTATGTTTGTGTAGCTATCTTCTTTTGGCTTTGTTGGAAGATTACTCTCTTGCTTTTTCTAGGTTTTAGTTTCTCTCCCTGTGTTGGAGTTTTCCATCAATTATCCTTTGACTGCTGGATTTGTGGGAAGATACTGTATAAATTTGGTTTTGTCATGGAATATCTTGGTTTCTCCATCTATAGTGATTGAGATTTTTGCTGGGTATAGTAGTATGGGCTGGCATTTGTGCTCTCTAAGGGTCTATATGACATCTGTCCAGGATCTTCTGGCTTTTATAGTCTCTAGTGAGAAATCTGATGTAATTCTTATAGGTCTGCCTTTATGTGTTACTTGACCATTTTCCCTTTCTGATTTTGGTATCTTTTCTTTGTTTTGTGCACTTGATGTTTTGAGTATAATGTGACAGCAGGAATTCTTTTTTCTGGTCTAATCTATTTGGAGTTCTGTAGGCTACTTGTATGTTCATGGGCATATATTTCTTTAGATTAGAAAAGTTTTCCTCTACAATTTTGTTGAAGATATTTACTGGCTTTTTAAGTTGGGAATCTTTACTCTCATCTATACCTATTATCCTTGGGTTTGGACTTCTCATTGTGTCCTGGATTTCCTGGATATTTTGGGTTAGGAACTTTTTGAATTTTGCATTTTCTTTGACAGTTGTGTCAATGTTTTCCATGGTATCTTCTACACATGGGATTCTCTCTTCTATCTCTTGTATTCTGTTGGTGATGCTTGCATCTATGACTCCTGATCTCTTTCCTAGGTATCTCCATTTTAGTGTCCTTTTGTGATTTCTTCATTGTTTCTTCTTCCATTTTTTGTGTTTGTTTTTTGTTTTTTTGTTTTTTGTTTTTTGTTTTTTATTTTTTTGTTTTTTTGTTTTGTTTTTTTTTTTGTTTTTGTTTTTTTTTTGGTCCTGGATGGTTTGGTTTGCATACTTCACCTGTTTGATTATGTTTTCTTGCAATTCTTTCAGGGATTTTTGTTTCCTCTTTAATGGCATCTACCTGTTTATCTGTGTTCTCCTGTATTTCTTTAAGTGAGTTATTTATGTCCTTCTTAAAATCCTCTATCATCATCATGAAAAGTGATTTTAATTCTGAATCCTGCTTTTCAAGTGTGATGGGGTGTTCAGGACTTGCTATGGTGGGAAGACGGGGTTCTGATTATGCCAAGTAACTTGGATTTCTGTTTCTTATGTTCTTGAGTTTGTCTTTTGTCATCTGGTTAACTCTAGTGATACCTGCTCTCACTGTCTCTGACTGGAGCCTGTTTTTCCAATTATCTTGCTTATGTCAGAACTCCTCAGAGTCTGGGTGTCTCTGTGATCCTGTAGTCCTGAGCTTCTGAGTGGAAGAACTCCTGGGACTCAGGCTGCCTCTGGGATGCTAAAATACTGCTCCTCTGAGTGCAGTGGTTCCTCTTGGATGGCTCAGGATACGGTGTCTTCATGGGAGCATACCAGCTAGGTGTCTGCCCCAGCCAAAGGGACCAAGGGAGTGGAGGAAGGGGTAAAGCTTCTTCTTATATTAAACAGAAATTGATACATAGACACATAACTGACCAATATGCAGAGAGTAGAAGCCTTTGGACCAGTGAATCCTAAATTGGGAATTATTCATCAAACTCCACCTGTCAAGGATCAGCAATATGAGCACAAGAAGAAGCAGAAAAATTGAAACAGCTAGAAGTGGCTGGTGACTCCAAGGGAACCCTGACATCCAGCTACGAGAGAACTGATATAAACACATCAAGATTGTAACAGCACACATATAACCTACACAGGTTCATACCAGACAAAATTTTAGCACTAAGAAAGAGAATTGGACACAAAATTTCCCTCCCTGTTACTCTCACAAAGACGTTATCTGCAATTAATAACTTTTAGGGATGTGAAAATCAGTTTTCTCAACCATATTCCAAAGAGAGTTGAACACAAAATTTCCCTTCCTGGTACTCTAACCAAGAAGCTATCTGCAATTAATAAATATTAGGGAAGTGAAAATCAGTTTTAACAACCATATTCCAGAAAAGACAAGGAGTAGTTGCCCAACACAAAATAAATTCCATAAAAGTTTTGGGGGCATTATTTTTCTTTATGACCATTTTGTTTGTTTTATTAGTCTTTTGCTTGTGTAATTTTTATTTTTTTTATTTTTAGAAAAAGAATATGAAGTTGGGTATGTAGATTAGTGGGGATATTCTGGAAGGAATTGAAGGAACTGAAAACATAATCAAAATATATTATATGAAAGTGTATATATGATAAGGTGTCACATTATTAATTTCATCCATTCTAACTTTTCCTAGACCTTCCAGACTTCAGTAAAATGAGAAAAAAATTAAAATATAAAAAGGGAAAAAATAGAAGTTCTCATCCAACTTAGAGTTATGGTCTGAGCATCCAATTGTATGGCATATAGAATAAAAAAAGCCAAAGGTAGCACAATTTTAGGACTATATGTTACCAAGTCAACTAAAATTAAATAGTCATTTTTCAAAAAGATGAGTTTTATTTTTAAATGTTTACTTATAAAGCCATCAATTATCTGAAATTATAACTACCTATTCATAATATATATTGTTATGGCTGGGTTTGTGTGTAACCTTGACAAACCTTGATAGTCATCAGAGTGGAAGGAGCTTCAGTTGAGATAATGCCTCCATAGATTCATGTGGAAGACACTTTCTTTTTTTTTTTAAATTGTGTAATTCTTTTTTTTTGTATTTTTCATATTGAATATTTTATTTATAGTTCAGATGTTATCCCCTTACCCCATCCATGCCCCATCCAGGAACCCCTTATCCCATTGTCCTTCCTCCTGCTTCTCTGCAGATGTGCCCCTACTTACCCCTCCACTCCTACCTCCCCACCCTCGAATTCCCCAACACATGGCGTCCAGCCTTCATGGGATCAAGGATCTCCTCTCCCACCTACGTCCTACAGGGTCATCCTCCCTTACATATACAGCTGAAGCAATCGATCCCTCCCTAAGTGCTCCCAGGCTGGTGGTTCAGACCCTGGGAGCTCTGGTTGGTTGGTATTGTTGCTCTCCTCATGGGGCCACAAACCCTTTCACCTCCAACAGTCTTCACTCTAACTTCTCCATTGGGAACCCCTTGATCAGTTCCATGGTTAACTGTGAGCATCCGCCTCTGAATATGTCAAACTCTAGCAGACCTCTAAGGACACAGCTATATCAGGCTCCTGTCAGCATGCACTTCCTAACATCCACATCACCATCTACCATTAGTGACACTTTTTCAATTAGTGATCAAGGGGAATGGCCTAATCTATAGTAGATATTGCCATCCCTGGGATGGTAGTCCTTAGTTCTATAAGAAAGAAGGATTAGTAAGTCAAGAGAAGCAAATCTGATAGCAGCACTTCCCCATGCTTTTTGTATCAGCTCCTGCCTCCAGGATTCTGCCCTGTTACAGTTCATGTCCTGACATCTTTTGTGATAAACAATGTGAAAGTGTAAACCAAATAAGCCCTTTCCTCCCAAACATGCTTTTAGTCATGGCATTTTGTTGGAGCAATAGAAACCCCAAATAAGATATATATAGTCACTAAAAGAGTTAATCAGATAAAATGTGCCAATAATTCAGAAGATATAATAATGCTCAGGTATCTACCTTTGCAATGTAATCTATGAAATCAATGAAAACTCATGAACACCCAAGATTGTGGTCTTAAAAGTAAGCAAATGTGAATTATCTGATCATCCCAAACAATTTTTAGAAAATAAGATTGAGGCATCTTATTCAATATGTGGGAATATATATATATATATATATATATATATATATATATATATATCCTGTTTATATAAACTAGTGATGACATAATTCTACGTGAAGTAGAATCACTAAAATAAATGTTAAAATAATCAGTTAACATAGATCTAACAATCACTTCTAATGTGGTCCAGATATTACCAACAGTATAAAATAAAATTCTGTGATTTTAAACATATAAAAATAAACAGATTGTGAGCCTGTAATTTCATTCTGAGAAATCTACCCATGTGCAATAAATATATCAATAAAAAATATATTTTGTCATATTTATAAATTTTATTCATAATAAGTATCTTTTATTAAAGAAAAAACTCAACGATATATTAATACTTCGGAGATAAAACATATTCTTTATTACCAAATACAATTCCAAGAAAAAACTCAATGAATATTTTGGTAAATAAAAATAGGAGAGTATTGAATTATACACACAATTTATTTGTACAATTGTGGAAAAGACTAGTGAAGGAAAACCTGTGGTGGTGAGAACTCTCAACAAGTTGGGAGAAGAGCTTTTAAAGGGGAAATGTCTTTCAGAGATAAAAATGGTGTGAGACAATCACCTCATGAATTTTTTTATAAGTTCTTTATCTGCAGAGTTTGAACAAGCATTGTACATTGAATTCATTGGCAAGGCATAAATGACGCATATATCCACTTTATAATATATTAGGTAAAGTAATTTATACTCTGAGACTTTATCTTTCTCAAATTCTGGGACAAAATCTCTTAACTTTTATAAACTGTCACAATGATCACGTATCTTCTGTTGGATTCCAGTTTAATGTTTCCATGTATTTCTGGTTTAGTCACAGAGAACAAGAGGGAATTTACTAGTGATCATCAACATCAGCAGGAAAAATGCGGCTTTACCCTCCAAATAAACAGACTGTGTTTCTCTCTGACCATTACCTCCCCTGGGAGCATAGCTAAAAATATTACAGAAAGAGCATATGGTGGCAGGATAATAATGAAAGAAACATGTAGTTTTGATTGCACTGGGGTCATTTAATTCATCATTTTTAGTGCTATAAAGACCTTAGATTTCATGTTATGTGAACCACTGGATTTATTTACTGTTCAAGCATCTTTCAACTGAATTATCTTATATCAGAAAGTAAAGCATTCTATCTGACACAGCATCAAACAAAATACAATGGGGAAAAAAGCAGATGGATATAGGCAAGGTAGATACTTTCTTAAGTCATTTAGTATTTAAAAAACAATACAAATTTATACTGTCTATGATATTTAACAGAACATCAAAAGAAGCCTCAACTTCATGAATATTACAAATTAAACACATTGAATGACTCAGCTATGACATTTTGCTTCAGTTATGAAACTTGGAAAAAAACTAGTTATGAAGAAAGAAAAGTTTTCCAACTACTAAATTATTAATCATGGTTAGACAACCACTGCATTTAAAAATATTGTCCAGTTTGGTTGCTCATGATTTATAAAATTTCAAACATGCCAATTTTTGCTATATTATAGTTACTTCATAATATGACTATTATTTGTAATTAATCTATTTCTTCAATGTACAGAAATATAACAAAGATTGTCATTCCTTTCAAAAACACTATTTCAACAGGAGTTTAGACAATGTTGAAATATTTTAAAAGTACTTACATTTTTTTTATATTCGTCTCCTTTCAAAACTAAGATCAGGCACAAAACCAAAATCAGTCATATTACTGTTCAGTCACACTTCTATTTGATCAAACACACTATTTTCCACCAGGAATCTACTATCTAATTCAACATACTTGGTAGTAAACTGGGTCTTACTGCTTCACCAAGACAAGCTCAACCTCAATGGGTGAAAATTTTCTATCAGCATATTATTGTTTTTAAAGAAACATTCCACAGAATCTTCAAAAGTGTTTAACAGTTTTTGCTCAAAACAATATTTGGTATATACTAAATGTAAGCAAAATGAAGGTTTATTTTTTTATTTTTTTCAAAGTCACAGCTTCCTCTCCTCCATGTCCCTTCATCTTACCACCTTTCCCACCCATCTACCCTTTCTCCCTTATTCCTCAGAAAAGGAGAGGTCTCTCATGAATATCAAACAGCCTTGGCATATCAAGTTGCAGTAAGACCATGTGCATCTGCTATTAAGGTTTGATCAGGCAGTCCAGTTAAGTGAAAGGGCAGGCAATTTAGCTAGAGAGAGACTCTGCTCCTACTTTAGGTGTCCCATAAGAAGGCCCACCTGCACAACTGTTACATATGTGCAAAGGGCCTAGCTCCATCTTAGGCATGCCTTCTGGTTCACAATTCAGACTCTATGGTCCCCTATATACCCACAGGAATTAATTATGTAGGTTTTCTCGTGGTGTCCATTATCCCTCTATCTTCTTTAATCCTCTCTGTCTCTCATTCATAGGATTCCACAAGTTCTACTTAGTGTTTGGCTATGGTTCTATGCTTCAGTTTTCATTAATTGCTGTATGAAGCCTCTCTATAACAGTTATGCTAGGCTCATACCTGGAAGTATCAGTATAATTAATAGTGTTAGGGGTAGCCTCCTTTTCATGGAATGCTTCTCAAGCAGGGCCAGTCATTAGTTGTCACTTGCCTCAAATTCTGCTCCATCTTTTACCTCTGCACACCTTGTCAGTAGGACAAATTATAAGTCTAAGGTTTTGGGACTGGGTTTGTGTCCCCATCTCTTCATTGGAAATTTTGCCTGACTACAGGAGATAGATAGTTCTGGCTCCATATCTCTCATTGTTAAGAGTCTTAGCTAAAATCACCATCATAGCTTCCTGGGAGTTTCTATTGTCCAAGTTTTCTAGCTCATCCCAGCGATGCACCACCACAATTGAGTTTTCTCTCCCAGGACTCTCTTCCTCCATCTTACCCCACCTCCTCTCTCCTGTTCCCATCCCACATTTTCCTTCACTCAGTCCCTTCACTCCATCTAACCCTGCACACATACCCCTTGGTCCCTCCTTGTTACTTAGCCACTTTGGCTGTTTGTTCTGTGGCATGGTTATCATGTGTTTTATAAATAACATACACTTATAATTGAATACATATACTGTGTCTTTCTGGGTCTGGGTAACCTCACCCAAGATGATATTTTCTAGTTTCATCTATTTGCCTGCTTATATCATGATGTTATTGGTTTTAATAGCTAAGTAATACTCCATTGTGCAAATGTACTACATTTTCTTTATCCATTCTTTAGTTGAAGGGTATCTATGTTCTTTCCAGTGCTGACTATTGCTTAAAAAAAAAAAAGCTGCTATGAACATAGTTGATCAAGTGTCCTTCTGGTATGGAAGAGCTTCTTTTGGTATATGCCCAGGAATAATATCACTGGGTCTTGAGGTAGAACTATTAACAAGTTTCTGAGAAACTACCAGATGAGTTTCTACACTTACTGTACAAGTTTACATTTCCATCAGCAAAGGAAGAGTGTTCCCCTTGCTCCTCATCCTTGCCAGCAAGAACTGTCACTTAGGTTTATGATCTTAGCCATTATGAATGTTGAAAGATGCAGTCTCAGAGCTGGTTTGCTTTACATTTCCCAGAATACTAAGGATGTTGAACATTTCAAGCGCTTGGCCATTAGAGATTCCTCTGTTGTGAATTCTCTGTTTTAGATCTGTATCCCATTTTAATTGGATTATTTTGGTTTGTTGGTGTACAGGTTTTTGAGTTCTTTATTTATTTTGGATGTCAGCCCTTGGTTGGTTGGAGTTGGGGAGAATCTTTCCATTATGTAAGCTGCTGTTTTGTCCTATTGACCCTGTCCTTTGCCTTATAAAAGATTTTCAGCTTCATTAGTTCCCATTTATTAATTGTTGATCCTAGTACCTGAACTGTTGGTGTTCTGTTTAGGAAGTTGTCTCCTGTTCCAATGCATTCAAAGCTATTCACCACATTCTTTTTTATCAGATTTCCTATATTCAATTTTATGTCGAGGTCTTTGGTCCATTTGGATTTGAGTTTTGTGCAGGGTGATAGATATGGATCTATTTGCATTATTCCACATACAGGTGCCAGTTAACCAGCACCATATTTAAAGATGCTTTCCTTTTTCCATGGTTTAATCTTGGCTACCTTATCAAAAAATTAAGTGCTCATTGGTGTTTGAATTTACTTCTGGTTCTTCAATTTGATTCCATTGGTCAATCTGTTTCAATTTATCATAATACCATATATTTTGTATCACTATTGCTCTGCAGTACAGCTTGAAATCAGGGATAGTGGTATCTTCAGAATTTTTTTTAATCATAAAATATTGTTTTGATTATTCTGAATATTTTTGTTTTTTCTATATGAAGTTGAGTATTGTTCTTTCATGATCTATAATGGATAATTGAATTTTGATGGAAATTGTGATGGATCCATTGATTGATTTTGGTAGGATTGATTTGATAGAATTTTTACCATGTTAATCTTATTGATTCATCAGCATGAGAGATCTTTCCATCTTCTAATACCTTCTTCAATTTCTTTTTTCAAAGATTTGAAATTCTTGTCATACAGGTGTGTTACTGTTTGGTTAGAGACGTACCAAGATTTTTTTAATATTATTTGTGGCTATTGTGAAGGCTGTTGTTTCCCTAATTTCTTTCTCAGCCCATTTATCTTTTGTATATAGGTGTGCCTCTCAGTTTTTGAGCTAATTTTATATCCAACCAGTTTGCTGAATGTTTTATCAACTGGAAGAATTCCTGCGTCCAATTTTAGGGGTCATTTATATAATCTATAATATCTGCTAATAGTGGTATTTTAACTTTTTCCTTTCTAATTGTATTACCTCCATGTCTTTTAGTTTATTTATTGGTGTAGCTAAAACTTAAAGTACTACTTTGAATAGATACAGAGAGAGGGGACAACCAGATTTTGTCCCTGATTTTAGTGGAATTGCTTTAAGTTTCTCTCTATTTAATTTGATGGTGGCTACCAGCATGCCATATATTGTTTTTATTGTGTTTAGACATGAAACTTACATTCATGATCTCTCAAAACTTTTATCATAAAGAGGTGTTGCATTTTGCCAAAGGTATTTTTTGGTATCTAAGGAGGTGAATGTGTGTTTTTCTTTCATTTTGTTTAAATAGTGGATTCCATTGATGGATTTTTATATGCGGAACCATCCCTGTATGTCTGGGCTAAAGCTTATTTGATAATGGTGGATGATGATTTGGGTATGTTTTTGGATTCAGCTTGCAAGTGTTTTACTGAATATTTTCACATGGATACTTGTAAGGTAGATTGGTTGGAATTGGTCTGGGGTAGACTTCTTGTGGTTTAGGTATCAGGATGGCTCTGGCTTCATGAAATCTTTTGAAAGAGTGTTTTTGGTTTCTATTTCAATAAATAATTTGAGAAGTATTGGTATTATCTGTTCTTTGAAGTTCTGGTAGAATTCTTCACTAAAACAATCTTGCCATGTTTTGTTGTTGTTTGATTGATTTTTTTATGGGAGGTTATTAATAACCATTTGTAATTCTTTAGTATTTTTTGTGGCAGAATATCCCCACCCCACCTGATCCCCGGCCACTACATTTTACAATAAAGCTCTGTAATTTGAGAGGAGCTAATGTGGGAGGAAGAGGAGAAGGAAGAGGAGGAGCCAGAAGGAGCAGGAGAGATGTAGCAGCCATGGAGAACTATGGATCCATCTTTGGGTCTGTGGAGTAGAGTGTAGATATGCTGTATTTCATGGCTAATATCCATATATAAGCCATGAAATCCACATATAATCTCCACATATAAGAAAATGCTTAACATGCATGTCATTTGGAGTCTGAGTTACTTCACTGGGGATGATACTTTCAGTTCAATCCATTTGCCTACAAATATTATGGTGTCTTTGTTTTTAATATCTGAATAGTATTCCATTGTGTAGATGTACCATATTTTCTTTATCCTTTCTTCAGTTGAGGGGCATCTAGATTGTTTGCAGTTTCTGGCTATTATGAATCAAGCTGTGATGAATATAGTTGAGCAAGAATCTTTGTAGCATGATGGAGCATCTATTGTTCCTGATCTCTTCTGTAGATTTGTCATCTCTAGGATTACCAGAGTTTGTGTTTTCCTTACTGCTTCTTTTTCCAATTTCAGGTCTTAAACAGTTTTGTTTTGCTTTGCTTTGTTTTGTTTTTTATTTCCTTTTTTTCCTGATATTTGAAATATTTTAATTTGAAACATATAATTGATCAGTAGGCTTCTAACTGACATAAAACTATAAATGGATACCCATTTCAGTACTTACATTTTACCCAAATATCCAAACAATGCTTAATAAGAAAAACAAAGATGGAGGATACAAATTGTTGGTATGCAGACAAATGCACACACAAATGCAATAAAATGAAATGTTGCACAAAAATCAGCCTTCTCAGATGGTTAGGTGGCTTTTAGAAATGGTACCAAAGGGATTCGATGTGGGAAGAAAGTCTTTTTGTTTTTTTGTTTGTTTTGTTTTGCTTTGTTTTTCAAATCGTAATTTTTACTCATTTGTATTTTCATGTATTTCTTTAAGGAATTTACTGACTTCCTCTGTTAAGGCCTCTATCATCTTTATAAGATTAGATTTATTTTCATTCTCATGTGCAGAAAAAATGTTAGAATATCCAGGTCTCGCTGTAGTAAGATTGCTGTGCTCTGAGGTTGCCATATTTTTCTGGCATTTGTTGATTGTGTTCTTTTGAGGGCCTTTAGTCATTGGGATGGTTTTAGTCCCTGGATGTTCTTGCTGTAGTAGGTAATGGGAGGGCGTGTAACTTCAATAATCCTTGTGTGGCTGGCCTCTTGTGGATATATTGGACTGAATGGTTCCAGGTCAGCAGTTTGCACTGATGAAGTTGTGCGGATGAGAATTAGGGTCCAGCAGTGATAGCAGACTGTTTAGGGCAGCTGGGGAATTTCCCGAGAGACTCAGAGGACATGGAAGATGAGTCGCAGAAGGGAATCCAACCTATACGGTTTCAGATCAGCAGGTCTGATGAAGGTGAGTTGAAAGGGAATGGAACAATGGAGGTCCTGCTGAGATAGCAGGCTGCTTCCCACATCTTCTCTAAGCAGCTTCTACTGTGACATAATTGCTCTCATTTTTTTCTACTCATTTGGATGGCTGATTTTTAATTATTTATTTTTTCTATTTACATATTTTGGCTTAAAATAACTTCAAATTTGTACACAAAATATGGTCTTTTATCAATAATTTTATTGGGTTTTACTCTGAGGGCATATTTATCATTGTCACATCTTTATGAGTCTATGCAACAGTGTGTGTGTGTGTGTGTGTGTGTGTGAGAGAGAGAGAGAGAGAGAGAGAGAGAGAGAGAGAATTCAGTTTAAACTTACAGTCTCCCAATAACTTGGAATTCTAGACCAAGAGACTACTCAAGGGATAACTTTGCAAAATTTCACCTGAATTTGTTGTGTATTGCGTGTATATAACAAAACTTCTTTCTGTGTTTCTAAATAGCTTGAGTTCTTAAGGGTCTTGATTTAATTTTCTTACTTTCCGGTTCAGTTTTGCATTCAATTTTATTTTCCTAGCTGTAAATTCAGATTTATATAAACCTTGATGTTTAAACTCAGAGTCATATCTGTCTTGCACATTTTAAACAAATTATTTTCTTTTACTTTTTGTGTTTTATAGAAGAATATACTCTCTGTGGATTTCACTGTTTAATCTTGCTTACAACTAAAACCCTTATCTGAAACATTATGAAAGTCTTTTTCCTGTTTTTACTCTTTGTAGTAGTGGGGACTGAACCCTAGGCCTTACACAGCCTAGGTAATTTTTCTGTCATTGAGCTATGTTCCCAAAACTCAGTTTAGCTTCCAGAGATATGTAAGCATATCTCCTTCAAATATGTTAGTTTGTTAAATATGTACAAAAGTATAGTTGTCAATGTTTTATCATTTATATTCAATTTAGTTTAATAGGCATAGACTTGATTCAATAAACTATAAACTGTGAAATATTGATCCATCCTTGAATTGGTAGTTAAACTTGAATTTGAATTATCTAAAACTAATTTTTTACTATAAAAAGAAAATAAAAGGGGCACTCTTATGAAGAATATCAGTAGTAAGGAGCTGTCATATCAAAAGAATAAGATGTTTTCAAAATAACAAGATAATCTACACTATGTTATTTCCTAATTAATGCGAGAGAAGAAACTAGAAAATATCTAGCTACCACTACAATATCTAGTTACCAGACTTTACAATACAAAGCAGCATTCAACACCTTTCTTCATTATACATTTGTTTGATTATCCAAGGTTCAGATAAAATTGACTTTCAAGTTCTTGTCAATATTTAATTAAGAAGGATCACTCATAGATAACTTTAGTCTGAGTGAATGAAATAAATTGCATAAGGAGTACCTCATTCTCTTCTGAAGTTTGTTGACTATGGTTGTCACCAAAGTAAACAAAATTCATCAAGATAAATAGCCAGAAGATTATAAATTATTTTGTCTAAAAAAGTGATACTAGTGCTCAAGTGCCCTCTAGGTAGCAATTATCAGTTTTTGATAGACATTTCCAATCACCAAAAATTCAAAATCATTGGCAAGAATATCATATATTAAAAATTCACTAAACCAGTACTATAAAAACTTTTTTTCCAATTTTTTGGGCTCTTGACCAGAATTGATTTTAATATTTTCCCATGATTACATTCATGGAACTTGATTCTTCTAGCCTTGTGTGCTATTCTTAGTCATGTGACTCACAATTAGATTGACAATGACTATAGCCTTTAGCCCACACATAAAACTGTCAGCATGCAAGCAAGCCAATTAATGCCAACTGGGAGAGGAATGCCTATTCACCAGGAAGTGGACTGAAACTACCCTTTGATTTCACATAGGCCATTGAACAGTAATGACTTTCCATCACTTACAACCTGAGCTACTTTCAAAGTAGTGACCCAGAAAAGAAAGGCCCTGTATCCCATTACGATTTCCCTGGAAAACACTGTTCCCCTGAGATCACTTAGTCCTAAATAGCTCTTAAATGCTTTATTGGTTTTAACAGGTTGTATTAGTGAGGCAGAAAAAAAGAGAATTTTAGTTATAAATGTATCTGGAACTATTTAAAGCAATATTCTAGATGTCTGTGCTTGATTTGAGAAGGAATAAAAACTGTAAGTCCTTCTGACATCCAGGATAGAGCAATACTGTCAGGTTTTTCTAAACATCCTTTTTACATTGCACCTAACTTTACAGTAAATGTCTATAAAAATAGATAAAAAAATTAACAGTAATATTGAATTGTTTTAACCTCATATAATACTGAATATATATTTATGTGTAAATCATTACATAAATGACAATATAAGCTTTATGTGATGAACTTATATTTATTAAGCATATATACTTATATATAGGTACTTTTAAACATTATATATATATATATGTGTGTGTGTGTGTGTGTGTGTGTGTGTACATATACATATATATAATTAAGTATAATTTTAACAGTTAGAGAAGTTGAATTTATGTTAAACATTTTCAGAAAAATTATTGTCCCAAATCTAAAGTATTTACTGAATCATGGCTTACTACCATGTACTATACTCTATAAAACATGTATATAAACTAAGATTTCCTAAAACACTCACTAATTTAAAAACCAATCTAGGACCAAGCAATGTATCTTAAGTATTTGATAAAGTTCAAGTTTTAATAGCATATTAGTTCTACAAATAAAGTTAACTAAGTTTCCTAAATTTTACTGCTTTCCATTTATAAACTGAGATTTTTAAATTGTTATGTTAGATCCCAAAATCCTTATTAGCAAATACATTTCATTATCATTAAACAACATAGTTAAGGAAGAGAGGGACAGATGTCTCAGTGGGTAAGAGTCCTTTCTCTGGACCATGTTAAGGTACCTTGAACCCAGTGGGATTGAATATACCAAGACCTCATGCCTTGCTGTGAGACACACACACACACACACACACACACACACAGACAACAATAGACTTGAATCCTGGGTCTATTATTTACCAAATGCTTAATTTTAAAATATTTTACTGATTTTTTTCTACATTTTAATTTCCTTATCTCAGTGAAAGATTATAACTATACTAGCTACATTTTTTGCCACACTAACAAAAATACTTGACCTAAACAATTTAAAAACATGAAAGCTTCATTTTTATCTCATAATTTGAATTTGTAGTTGTGGACTATGCACTTGATGAAAAAGAGTATAGAACATATCAGGAAAGATGTTCACTTCATTGCAGAACAGGCTGAGTAAAGAGGAGATTTGGTAACAATATTACATTCAAAGGTGGATCCCAATTGCCTACTTTATGTAACTAGGTCCTGTCTCTATATGCTTCTAGAACATTCAAAAGGAGTGGCAGCAATTTGCAAGCCACTCTGTAATATATGAACTTTTTGGATTTTTTTTTCAAAATAAAAGGTTCTCATAGCCAATAATGATGCATGACTATCTCATTATTTGAAAAACATTTAATGTATCTCTAAGTGTCCCTGAAATATTAATACTTACAAAGGAGTTACAATATTGTTTTAAAAGTTTGAGCTCAGTATCTTCTCCATGACTCTTGGTGAACACTTAACTGTGAGCTCCTAAGTATAAAACAACTACAAATTTCCTAAGTACAATATAACAGAGGAAACATACGGAAAGAAAGTTGAGCAATAAGGATAGCTTAGACTGAACAGGGCAATGGAGTCATATAAATTTGAAATCTTGTACCTCCACTGTGAGCACTGGAGACACATGCTGGTATGGTATAATTTCCCACAACCTTAAGAAGCCCTAACACTTTAATTTATACAGATATAGGCTACATGACTTACCCCCTACCTATTGACTGTTTACATTCTTGTTAGATGGCCTATGTTCTCAACCTCTTTAATAAACTACAGATACTTGATCAGAATGTGACACAAATCTACACATATCTTGGAACAATGATCCTTAACTGAGAACACATCTCTATATAACTTGCCTGTAGACAAGCTCATTGTGGGTGGTGCAACAGCTGGGCAGCTGGTCCTTCATGGTATAAGAAAGTAAACTAATAAGCTGGGAGAAGCAAGACAGTAAACAGTAATTTTCCACATTTTCTGCATCAGTTCTTGATTCTGGATTCCTACTTTGTTTGAGTTCCTACCATGACTCCTCCAATGACAGAGTGTGATGTGGAATGTAAATAAAATATACATACCTCCATCAAGGTTGCCTTTGCCATGATCTGTATCACAGCAAAAGAAATCTTAAGACAGCTTAAAATGCAGTTGTGCTATACATATTGCATACATATGGTGAGTCTCCAGAGAATATTATCACGTTATACGTTGCACTAACATCTACAAATCTTAATACAGAAGACACACAAGGGCATGCTGAAGAGAGTATCACCTACGTACATATTGCCTGAACTATCACATTTTGCTTCGATACAGAAATGAAATCCCCCACGACACTATAGCTCTTGAATTCTGATGTTTACACAATTGGCATCAATGCAGATGATCCAAAATTCTACCATAACATCAAAAAAAAGAAGGAAAGAAAGAAAGAAAGAAGGAAAGGAAGAAGGAAAGAAAGAAAGAAAGAAAGAAAGAAAGAAAGAAAGAAAGAAAGAA